>NW_023994141.1:202500-660000 GCF_015586225.1 Lucilia sericata | reverse complement strand
TGCTGCTTAAAGAAAAGCTAACAGAAAAAAATATAACAAAAATTTATACAAATTTTAGGGAAAGTTTTTTCTTTCTTTTTTTTCTACTACGTCCAAAATGGAAAATGTTTAAAATTATGAACAGTTAGGGAGTAAATTTAGGTATAAAGGGGAATTATTTCCAAATAAAGCCACAGTTTTAAAATTACTGGAAAGTCTTATTGAACTTTTTTATTTATTGTTGCTGTAGTTGTGTTTTTGTTGCGGCTAAAGTTTCAATCAAAGAGCATTTTACAAAACTATTTAATATTGTAAATTTGATTTGGTGGTTAATACTTTTAAAGAATATTTTTTGTTTTGTTCGAAATTGAATTTAAGGCCTTGAATTTGAAAGACTTTAGATTTTTAAGCTAATTTAGGGTGATTAGATTTAATTTGTTTATGGGGAAAGTATTTTAATCAGAAACAATTTAAAATGTAATATTTTTTTTAAAAAACTTTGGTAATTTTAAGAACAAAATGTGTGACTTTCCACAAAAGGAAAAATTTTACATAGAAAAATGTGAATATAAATAAAGTGTAATTTTACACATATTTAGAAAATTTATGCAAAATGTGTAATTTTACACAAAATTTGTAATTTTACACAAAATTTGTAATTTTACACAAAATTTGTAATTTTACACAAAATGTGTAATTTTACACAAAGTGTATAATTTTACACACTATGTGTAGTTTCACACAAAATTAAAAATTTTACACAAAATATGTGATTTAACATAAAGTGCAATTTTGCACTTAATGTATTTTTAATAAAAAAGTATAATATTAGACAAAATGTGTAATTATACACATATTGGATAAATGTACTTAAATTATGTAAATTAATAAAATGTTTAAATTGAACAATTACAGCGTGACTTTCACAAAAAGTATAATTATTCATTATACTTCATATTTGTAGTTTCACACAAAATGTAAAATTTTACACGAAATTTTACGCAAAATGTAAAATATTTTATTTGGAAAAACAAGAATAATTTTACTCAAAATGTGTAATTATACACATATAAAAGTACACAAAATATGTAATTTAAAAAATGTGTAAATTAACACTTATTGCGCAATTTTCACAAAATGTAGAAATATACACAAATTATAATTTTACACCAAATGTGTCATTTATAAATATGAGTACTTTTATATCATAATTGTAGTTTCACACAAAATTTCAAATGCAAAAATTTTCACAAAATATAAAATTTCACTTAAAAAGTGTAATTTTACACTAAATGCAATGTTTAACACAAAAAAATATAATTTTACTCAAAATGTGTAATTATACATATATTGAATTATACGCAAATTATGCACAAAATGTAAAATTTTACACAAAATGAGTAATTAAACATTTACTGTGTAATTTTACACAAAATGTAAATTTATACATAAATTCTAATTTTACATAAAATGTATACTTTTACACGTAATGTTCAATTCTATACTAAAAGCAAGTTTTTTATATACTAAAGTGTAATTTAACACAAAAAACTGATTTTACACAAAATGTGTTATTTAAATAATAAGCTAAATTATATATTTCATTAAATATTGTGCAATTTTACACAAATTGTAAATTTACACAAAATGTATAATTAAATATTTACTGTGTAATTTTACACAAAATGTAAATTTATACACAATTTTTAATTTTACCTCAAGTGTGTACTTTTACACATAATGTTCAATTCTACACAAAAAGCGAGATTTAATATACTTTATATAACTTAATACAAAAACAAACAAAAAATTTTCACAAAATGTGTTTTTTAAATAATATGTTAAATTACATATTTTATTAAATATTGTGCAATTTTACACAAATTGTAATTTTACCCAAAATACTTAAAAAAAACTAAAAAATAAACACAAAGTGTAAAATTTTACAAACAAAAAATATACACAAAATTTGAAATTTACACAAAATATAAAATTTTACATAAAATATAAAATTTTACATAAAATATAAAATTTTACACAAAATATAAATTTTTATAAAATTTTACACAAAATGTAAAATTATACACAAAATGTAAAATTTTACACAAAATTTTAAAATTTTTAAAAGATAATATAAAGTGTAAAATTTTACACCAAACGTAAAATTTAATACTAAATTAATTTAAAAAAATTAATTAAAATTAATGGTGTTTCACAAAATGTAAAATTTTAAACAAAATATCAAATTTTACACAAACTGTAAAAATTTACACAAACTGTACAATTTTACACAAAACGTACAGTTATACGCGAAATGTAAATTTTACACAAAATGTAAAACTTTGAACAAAATAGTGTAAAGTTTTACATAAAACATAAAATTGAATGCAAAATGTGTAATTTTACACAAAGTTTTACACTAAATTTAAAATTTTACACAAAATTTAAAATATTACACAAAATGTAATATTTTACACAAAATGTAAAATTTTATACAAAATGTAATATTTTACACAAAATGTAATATTTCACACAAAATTTAATATTTTACATAAAATGTAAAATTTTACACAAAATGTAATATATTACACAAATTGTAAAATTTTACACAAAACGTAATATTTTACACAAAATGTAAAATTCTACACAAAATGTAAAATTTTACACGAAATGTAAAATTTTACAAAAAATCTGAAAATCTTCACCGATTTTCCGAACATATGTGTGTATTTCTGATTAGTTAGTGTTTCCAGTGTAACCTTTGCTAAATTAAAATTTTGTTTTAAATAAAACAACGTCAATTATCGCTTCTGAATCAGAAAAAACCCTGACACAGAAAATTAAAACTATAATTTCCTTTTTTGTCAATTATTTGCCGCTTTGATATATAAATTATTTTTAACTTATAATCTTCCAAAAAAAATTGTACAGTTTGTGTAAAAATTTACACAAACTGTACAATTTTACACAAAACGTACAGTTATACGCGAAATGTAAATTTTACACAAAATGTAAAACATTGAACAAAATAGTGTAAAGTTTTACATAAAACATAAAATTGAATGCAAAATGTGTAATTTTACACAAAGTTTTACACAAAATTTAAAATTTTACACAAAATTTAAAATATTACACAAAATGTAATATTTTACACAAAATGTAAAATTTTATACAAAATGTAATATTTTACACAAAATGTAATATTTTACACAAAATTTAATACTTTACATAAAATGTAAAATTTTACACAAAATGTAATATATTACACAAAATGTAAAATTTTACACAAAACGTAATATTTTACACAAAATGTAAAATTCTACACAAAATGTAAAATTTTACACGAAATGTAAAATTTTACAAAAAATCTGAAAATCTTCACCGATTTTCCGAACATATGTGTGTATTTCTGATTAGTTAGTGTTTCCAGTGTAACCTTTGCTAAATTAAAATTTTGTTTTAAATAAAACAACGTCAATTATCGCTTCTGAATCAGAAAAAACCCTGACACAGAAAATTAAAACTATAATTTCCTTTTTTGTCAATTATTTGCCGCTCTGATATATAAATTATTTTTAACTTATAATCTTCCAAAAAAAATAATCGGCAAACTTAACTTTTTATTCTTGTTGTCTAGCATGGCTTGTCTTAAATTCATTCCCCTTTTGTTTTAACACAAAAACGACGTTAAGAAAAAGAACTTAAAACCAAACAAGAAATACAAAGATATTTTTGAAATGTCTAAGATTATGAAAGCAGTTGAGGGAAAAATTCTATTTGTCTATTTTGGTAAGGAAATAACTTTACTAGTTATTAAAGAAAAATTTCGATGAACTACTACGTCTTTATAGTTAAAACTGCATAATAATATAGATTTTTTTTTGTTCTTGCTGGTTAGCTGGTTTTTCTATGCCAAATTAGTTTGTCAGTTGGTGGGTAGGAAAAGTGTAATAAATAGTGAGTGAGTCAGTCAAAGAAATAGTTTGTCATTTAGTCAGTTTTGCTAAAAATATGTAGTTTTTTGTTTTCTCTCTCTAAAGGTTTGTTGTATTCGTTCATTGGGTTGGTTGCTCTGGTTAGTTAGTTTTGGACGACTTTTCATATTTGCATAGTTAAGCAGTTTCGTAAAGCATTATAATGAAATAATTGAATAAAGTATAATGGGGAGGCATAATTGGTTTCATCGCATCAAACTCATCATCAGCATCATGTTCAAAAAGCTGAAATTTCTATTCTATGAAAACGAATTATGCAGTTTTAACCGAAACACAACAAAAATATTCTTATTCACAAAAAAAAAGCTAAGAAAATTTTTAACAAAAAAAGATAAAATAGATAAGTCATCTTTTTTTGGTATTTTATGCTGTTAATTCTGGTTTTGAGTTAAGAGTTTATGTTAAACTAAATATAGAGCTGAAAAAATTTAATTAAGAAAAAAAGAATAATAAATCCTGTTAGAAATAAATTAGTTTGTAAATTATATAAGAAAAATAATTGGTAGTTTTTATATTTTTAGCTTTTTGTGTAATTTTTGAGGTGTTGCAAAGTAAAACTCGAGTTAATTTGTTATTTTGTCTTGACAAGTTTTTAATTAAAATTGTTGGGTAAAACAGTGTTTAATGAAAAATTAAGAAATTTAAATAAAAAAAATTTTAATTTTAATTTGAAGACAAATTATACGTATTCAAGTGTTTTATTACAAACACATTTTGAATAAAATTTAAATACTGAACAGTTTCAAGAATCCATCACAGTTGACTAGTGAGCAGTCATAGTAACAGATCCAAACATTCTGGCATTGACTTGATTACTATATGATGGTTTTTAAATAAATGTAGACGAAAACAACAAAAAGTGGCCCAAGAGTCTGTGGGTAGAAATAGCAATAAAAACGTACATTAGACTGAAACAAAATTGTATAGACAGAAAATTTTCTTCCTAAATCCATCATTAACTTCATGTTATAGCAATCCAGTACCTCCAGTCATTCCGGATGAGAAACTGGAAAGGTCTATTGACTCTTTGGAGCCTCTTTGACCTGAACACCTATTCCTTCTAGTACCATAGGAGTCATAGGCTTATATGTCGTGTGGTGCAACTGTCGTGTACTGGCAATTGGTGAGGATCCTTCGTGATACAAGTGGGATCATATATGATATCGTATATAACGCTTTGCCTACCTCTGTACACTCGCTGGTTGTTCAGATCTTGAACTAGACTTGACTTGACTTGACTTGAACTACTCTGTTCACATGGAAACCTAATCAATCATTTTGGATTAACATTTTTCTTTCCCTGTTTTCTGAAACTTTCCCTCTAAGCGACAAGTTACGATTTTAACAAGGCCCTTGTTCAAGTCCAGTTAAGTTTTTGCTTTAATAATTGCCTAATTCATGTTCATGTAAATTCTGAATCTGTCTAATATTTATACATTTTTTAATGCATTTTGATGGATTTCTTCAAAAACATTGTCATGCTTTTGCATTAAGTTTTACAACTACTCGAAATATTGTTGTTGCTGCCTTATGCTTTTATTGTTGTTGCCATTTTGTTCCTCATTTTCCTATTTTTCTTATAGAACAAGTATTTGTTGTCATTGTCCTTGTCATTGTTGTTATTCTTGTCTTCATTTTTTTTTTATATTTTTAATGTTGTTCTTAAAATGCTGTTGCAGTTTTTGCTGTTTTTTGTCCTTCACATGTGTTTTCTTTTAACATACACACATAATCATAGATGAATGTTAGTGTGAGTGTGTGTGTATTTCTGAGTATATTTTCTCGATATCAACATTTTTGGTTATTCTTGTTAAGTAAAGCTACGCTTTGTTAAATTGTTTTTCCACTTTGTAAATGGTTGTTGTGTGTCTCTGCCAACATGTGTGTGTTTTTTATTTTTTTACATACACACATACATATTTAAATAATAATACTTATATATGTATGAGTATATAAACATATTTGCATATGGCAGGATGCAATGCAGAAGAACTAAAGAAATGAAAATTCTAAGAAAATGGATCTCAAAATGGAAAATAAACTCTCAAAGAGAGGAACATTTTCATTCAAATTTTTGTAGAAAATAGACTCTCACAGAGATTAAATGTTCTATAGAAGATAGACTCTCATAGAGACCAAATTTTCTCTAGAAATTATACTCTCACAGAGAGCAAATCTTCTATAGAATATAGACCCTCATTATATACTTATGTATGAGTATATAAACATATTTGCATATGGCAGGATACAATGTAGAAGAACTAAAGAAATGTATGAAATTTAGTCTCAAAGAGAGGAACATTTTCATAGACTCTCAAAGAGACCAAATTTTTGTAGAAAGTACACTCTCAAAGAGACCAAATTTTTGTAGAAAGTACACTCTCAAAGAGAACAAATTTTAATTAGAAAATACACTCTCAAAGAGAGCAAATTTTCTATAGAAAATACACTCTCAAAGAGAGCAAATTTTCTATAGAAAATACACTCTCAAAGAGAGCAAATTTTCTATAGAAAATACACTCTCAAAGAGAGCAAATTTTCTATAGAAAATACACTCTCAAAGAGATCAAATTTTCTATAGAAAATACACTCTCAAAGAGATCAAATTTTCTATGGAAAATACACTCTCAAAGAGAGCAAATTTTCTATAGAAAATACACTCTCAAAGAGAGCAAATTTTCTATAGAAAATACGCTCTCAAAAAGAGCAAATTTTCTATAGAAAATACGCTCTCAAAAAGAGCAAATTTTCTATAGAAAATACACTCTCAAAGAGAGCAAATTTTCTATAGAAAATACACTCTCAAAGAGAGAAAATTTTCTATAGAAAATACACTCTCAAAGAGGGTAAATTTTCTATATAAAATACACTCTCAAAGAGAGCAAATTTTCTATAGAAAATACACTCTCAAAGAGAGCAAATTTTCTATAGAAAATACACTCTCAAAGAGAGCAAATTTTCTATAGAAAATACACTCTCAAAGAGAGCAAATTTTCTATAGAAAATACACTCTCAAAGAGAGCAAATTTTCTATAGAAAATACACTCTCAAAGAGAGCAAATTTTCTATAGAAAATACACTCTCAAAGAGAGCAAATTTTCTATAGAAAATACACTCTCAAAGAGAGCAAATTTTCTATAGAAAATACACTCTCAAAGAGAGCAAATTTTCTATAGAAAATACACTCTCAAAGAGAGCAAATTTTCTATAGAAAATACACTCTCAAAGAGAGCAAATTTTCTATAGAAAATACACTCTCAAAGAGAGCAAATTTTCTATAGAAAATACACTCTCAAAGAGAGCAAATTTTCCATAGAAAAAAACTCTCAATGA
The DNA here is from genome assembly GCF_015586225.1 of Lucilia sericata. Classification (NCBI taxonomy): domain Eukaryota; kingdom Metazoa; phylum Arthropoda; class Insecta; order Diptera; family Calliphoridae; genus Lucilia; species Lucilia sericata. The sequence continues at coordinate 652,693 of NW_023994141.1, read as the reverse complement.
GAGTAAATTTTTTTATAGAAATTGACTCTAAATGAGAGAATATTTTATATAGAAAATTTACTCTAAATGAGACCATATTTCCTATAGAAAATGAACTCATAAAGAGAACAAATTTTTTATAGAAAATATACTCTTAAAGAGTACAAATAGGCTCTCATAGAGAGCAAATTTTCTAAAGAAAATGGACTCTCAAAAAATTTCTAAATAAAGAGAATCCTCATAAGGAGCAAATTTTCTATAAAAAATAGGCTCTGAAAGATTGTTAAAAAGACTCTCTAAGAAAACCAAAAGAGAACTCAGAGAGAACTTGTTGCATAGAAAATAGACTCTTATGGAAATAAAATAAGGTTCCAAAGAGAGCAATAGAGTCTCAAAGAGAGTAAATTTTCTATGTGCTCCCAAGGAGAGTAGTTATTAAACCAATACTGCAAGCTTATTTCTGGGGAACTAATATGTTTAAGATCATTTTCAATACATTTGAGAGAATGTTGTAGTTTTATAATGCTTGGTATCTGTTCGCTTTTCCCTTTAAGCCCTCGATATTATTAAATGCTGCTAGTATCCGTAAGTAATGCATGTACTTTCCAGCTCTCTATACATACATAAATGCCATGTTATAGTTCCTTGATGTATGCAGTTCTTGTTTTCATTTTTTTTTTTTTTTTTTTTTTTTTTTTTGATATATACAAAATATTGTTTTTGTTTGGTTTTTTTTTTTCTACATGTTTCATTGAAAACCCATCGTTGAACATTTGGGAATTTCAGGGTGTTTACCACTCATTTGAGTGTTTGTGTGTCAACTCACATATGCATTTGGAAAGAGTATGTTTGAAACCCTGCAGTTCGAGTTGGTTGTACTAAACTATTTACTAGTTATAGAACTTGCTATGTGACCTGTCGAAACTAAAATAACATTTCATTTCGATGAACAAGGAACAATAGTATCTACAATAGGTTACCTAGTGGTTTTCATGGTTTCACTATCCTCTCGATTACTTCGGGACACTAAAGTGGTGATTATTTTACTGTGTGATGAAATACATTTTGCAAAAGAGATTCATAAAACTGTTGGGTTTTGTATAAAATATGTTAAAATATATTTTATATACTATACAGTTTACTAGTGTGTAGTTTTACTACAAGGATTCTTCCTTCTATGTTTTTTGTTTTTTTTGTCAGTCATGTTTAGAAACATGTTTTTGAGATTATATGTCGAGTATATATATTTTTATATATAAAATCTTGTATATTTTTAATAGAACAAGTACATTTTCTTTAATAAATTTTTAAATATATTTTTTTTTCTACTTCTTCAACGTGCATATGCATCTAGGGGTTGCTTTTATAGAAATAAATTAATTTATTTAATAAAATTAAACTATTATAGTCCTAGGGCATCAAACGAAAAATGTTATGACATGGTAAATTATTAAAAATACAATCTTTATAACAAACATTGAGAATCAAACAGTTTTAAAAAATATTTTTAAGAAAAAAAGGAAAATAAAAAAACACAAGAATAAAGAAAAGAAATTTAAGAAAACATTAGTAATTGAATATTTAAAAAGTTATTCAGAAGATAAGAATAAATCTATTAGAACTCTTCGAGTTATAACGACAGGACAATAAAGGTTTTGACTAATAGACGTTGCAACGTGGGGATATGAATCTTTGTAGGGGGTTTCCAAATTTAGGCATTTCTGTGTAATAGTTTACTAACAATTTACTATCCCTTAATATACAATAGGAAATTAACACTAAATATTCCCCTTTAAGATTCATTTCTAATTTCCCTTGAAAATTACAAGCAAATTTTCTCTTATAACAAAAAATTTGAAGAGAAACTCCCTAAATAAATGTATTTTTCAAACAAATTTATTATCTCCCACAAATTATCCCAAAAATAGTAGAAAAAACAACAAAAATGTTTCATAAAATTTTCATATATTCTGAAATCCTTTTCTTTACTTCATTTTTAATGTTCTTGTTGATACACTTTCATGGACACAGAGCAAAAACAAAACAGTAGCCCAACAACAACAATAGCAACAAAAATTACGAGCATAAAATTCTGGAAAAAATGCTAAATTTCTATAAAACATTTGAAAGTGACAATGAATGTATGTATGAGAGTGTGTGTGTGTAAAATTTGGTTTGTAAATATTTTTACAAGTACTTTGCTATAAAATTACTTTGGTTCACTTATTTTTAAATTGCAAGAAAAAATAACATTTAGACAAAAAAAATACTAGCAAAGAAAAGGGTCATTGTGACAATCATCAATTAAATCCTAAATGTATCCTTTTTCTTTCATGTTATGTTTTTTTGCTTTCACAAAGGATAAATTGTTTGAACAAAAATATTTTTTTTTTCTAAGACTTAGGTTTGGACTACTACAAGTTAACATTATCTTTTTAATATGTATAGGGTTACGGAAATGAAAAACAAAATGTTTATGTATTGATTCAAAAAAGTAAGATTCATATAAGGGTAAAGGACATCTACACTAAAGGAGTTGACAGACTCATAAAGTTTTAAGCAGTAACACAATATCCATAGATTTATTTAAATGTAAACAAGTTGCACAATATGTATATGACACAAATATAAAAAATATATGAAAGGGTGTTTGGAACATTTACAAAATGTTACAAATTATTTGTAAGCAAAAAAAAAACCTAGACGATAATAATAAAGGAAATGGACAAATTGTATAAAAACAGAAAATTTATAATGAAGAATGATATAAAAAAAAATATTAAAAAATAATTATGTTTACTTTAAAAAGTAATTACAAAATGGGTAGAAAAATAAAATTAACAGTTCTTGAAATTTATATTAAAAAATAAAAGTAAACTTGCAGGGTATCTTCTCAAGACAATGGACAATTCTATTGATTAGACTACAGTCTAGGGTATTGGCTATACTGCAGTCTAGTGAATTGTCTAAATTATAGTCTAGTGATTACAGTCTAGCCTTTTTATTAGACTACAATCTAATCAATGGATTAGAGTTGTCTTTTAACTAGACTATAGTCTAGTCTGTTGACTGGACTACAGTCTAGACTGTTAACTAGACAACAGTATAGTCTCTTAACTAGACAATACTCTATCCTCTTAAAGTCTATCCTCTTAATGACTAAAGTCTATCCTTTTGACTTGACAAAAGTCTAGTCTTCTGACTCCACTACAGTCTAGTCTCTTGACTATACTACAGTATAGACAATACTACACAATACTCTATCCTCTTGATGACAAAGTCTATCCTCTCGATAACTAAAGTCTAGCCTCTTGACTTGACAAAATTCTAGTCTCTTGACTCGACTGCAGTCTAGTCTCCTGACTCCTGACTATAGTATAGTCTCTTGACTCGACTACAGTCTAGTCTCTTGACTCCACTAGAGTATAGTCTCTTGACTAGGCAATAGTCTAGCTTGTGAAATACAGTCTATCCTCTTGACTGGACTACAGTTTATCCTCTTGACTAGACTACAATTTAAACTGTTAACTAAACAACAGTGCAGTCTTTTAGCTAGACAAAGGTCTATACTCTTGATGAATAAAATCTATCTTCTAAAGTCTATCTCCACGATGACTAAATTCTAGCCTTTACTTGACTACAGTCTGGGGCTCTTGACTACACTACAGTCTAATATCTTGACTCCACTACAGTACAGTCTCTTAACTAGACAATAGTCTAGCTTCTGGACTAGACTTAAGTTAGTCTCTATACTGGACTACAGTCTATCCTGTTGATGATACTTATATCTAGTCTCTTGACTAGACTACAGTTCTGCTTCTTTAGTCAAGTCTCTTATCTAGACCACAGTTTAGTCTCTTGTCTATACTACAGTTTAGATTTTTGACTAGACTCTTGGCTAAACTAGAGTCTACTCTATTGACTGGACATTATGGTATATTTACTAGAATAGACTATAATATAGTCCAATGTCTAGTCAAAAGAATAGATTGAAGTCTAGACAAGAGACTTGGATATAGTATAGTTAATAGACAAAATAGACGACCATCTAGTCTCTTGTCTTTTCTCTTGACTAGACTACAGTCTAGTCTCTTGTCTATTTACTTTACTACATTCAAGTCTCTTGTGAAGACTACAACCTACTCTTTTGACTAAACTAGACAGCTGTCTAGTCTCTTGGCAAAACTACAGTCTGCTCTCTTGACTAGACGTTTAAGTCTCTTAACTAGATTACAGAATTTCCTCTTGATTAGACTACAGTCAAGTCTCTTGTCTACACTACAGTCTTATCATTTGTCTAAACTACAGTCTACTGGTTTGATTAGACTATAGTCTATCCTGTGGACTAGACTACAAGTCTAAGCCATTGAAGAGGCCACATTTTAAGCTATTAACTAGAATCTAATATATTTTAAAGACTAAACTATAGTCTAGACAAGAGTCTTGACTGTAGTCTAGTTAAGAGGAAATAATGTAATCTAGTTAAGATTAAATTAAACGTCTTGTCAAGAGAGCAGAGTGTAGTTTAGTCAAAAGAGTAGACTGTAGTCTAGCCATGATACTAAACTGTAGTCTAGACAAGAAACTTGAGTGTAATATAGTAATTAGATAAAAGACTAGACTGTATTCTAGTCAAGATATAAGACAAGAGACTAGATGATAGTCTATCTTGTCTATTATCTATACTATATTCAAGTCTCTTGTTCAGACTACAAACTTATCACTTGTCTACTTGTTTGCAAGAATACAGTCTAGTCCCTTGATTAGACTATAGACTATCCTCTGGACTAGACTACGGTCTAAGCCATTGAATAGGCCACATTTTAAGCTATTCATTAGAATCTAGTTTATTATAAGCTATACCAATCTAGGCCACTAGCCAGATCACAAAATGGATTACAGACCACAGTCTAATCAAAAGATAACTAACAAATTATTATCATACAATGCTCATACGTAATACACCGTTGCTAAAAGTATGCTATATTTTTCTATAAGCTCATTCATGTGGTACAACTGTGCGTATGAGTATTTAATTTTGCTTTCATAATTCCGATATTACTTATACGTACTGTAAATTTAACTAAAAATTGTAGCATAATTTTAAGAAATTCTAATTAACATTCAAGCACGACGTATGAGTAATTTTCTATAAATTTCTCGTTTATAAAGTTGGACAGATAATATAGATAATAATATAACTTATTGATTTGGCTATGAACAACATTATAGCATCATTCCTTACCATAGCCCCACGCATAGACATACATACTACATGTTTATTAAATTATATACATATATTTAAATAACTCACCCACAACCTACAACTTATGTAAATATATTAAAAAGTTTCAATTAATAAAATGCAAAAAAAAAAACAACAAATTTAACATGATATGTCATACATGTTCCTACATGTTGTACACAAATGTTAATAATCAAAAAATAAAAAGTTAAAAAATGAAATGAGATAAAAAAAAATTGAAGTGAAAAAAAATTTTATAAATAAATTAAAACAAATAACTTTTTTGTCATTTCCACATGAACAACAATTTGCTTGTATACACAAACGAAATAAAGTTTTTGTTATTTTTTTTTTTTTTGCTTTTTAACTCCCATAGAACGGAGTAAGCAATCATGTGGTTCTACGATACCTTTGGGACATTTGGATAATAATACGAAAGAACACAATTTTATACAGACAGATAGAAATAGAGTGCGAACATATTTCGTTATAATAAAATAAGAGGAAAGACAATGATAAAACCTAGGAAAAAAGGGGAAAATAATTTTCGATAGAATTTAGAAACATTTTCAAAGCGACTTAGAGAAGAACTATACGGGGAGAGCTAAAAATCGAAAAAAAAATTAATAAAATTTTTTAATGAGAAATTTCAAAGGAAAAGTTCAAGAGCAGGATTTGTCCCTGCAATTTTCAAGATCAGTTTTTAGTACTAAATATTATTTCTTGAATATTCAGGTACCAGGACACGTTACTTCTTTATGTCTTCTAAAGCAGTTGTACAAAATTTTTTTGTTAGCTAGTGTAGGGTACTTTAACAAAACCCGTTGTAATAAAAGTTTTTCATTTAAAGTTAATTAATTGCAAAACCCCAGAATAGAATTTTTAAAACTCAATAATAAATAACTCAAAAAAACCTTAAATCTAACCAGAAAACAAAAATCGTATAAATTTTGCAAAGCTTTTTCTCTTAAACTATTCAAATATCTGTAAGTTTGTCAAAAAAAAAAGCAAACAAAATATTGTATCTTTTAAATTTTAAATTTAAATAAAAGAAATAAATTTCAATACTTTTTACATTTAAATGCTGCAGCAAGCAATTTAAGTTGTACAAATTGCTTGATAAAAATAATTGTATTAAAATAAATTTTAAATAAAATTTTTCTTAAAATAAAATAAGTTAGAGTATTATATACGGCTGTGAAGAATATAATTGTACCCTTCACTATAGTTTAAAAAAATATTTCTTATTATTTAAAAAAAAAAAATAATAATTTCTTTAAAGAATCCAAATATCATCATAAAATTGTTTCAATACACAGTCAGACGGACACAACTAAATCGACTCCGCTATCGAAAATTATATTTTGGAATCCTCAAACAGAAAGACAAACATAAATACACCCTTCTCAGCAAGGTGAAGGGTAAACAAATAATACAAATTTAATCTAAACACAAAAAAATTTAAATTAAATGTCACTTCACAGACACACACACACACCATACATTTTCACAAGCAAAGAAACTTGTGGCTTAGTTTATATGTGGCTTAGTATGTATGTATTTTTCATGTACTATTTTATGTTTTATCCTTTTAATAAGATTTAATATTTAAAATGTTATTAAGAAAAAGACATACAGCAAGATATTGTTGTACATAAAATATTACTTTTATTTAAGGTATAATATTGTATTTGTTTCGCAAAATGTTAAGAAAGTAGTGATACATTTTTTGTGTCTTAAAATGTTTTTAAAAGATTTGAAAATCGGATTTCCTTTAATTATTATCTTAAGTTTAAATTTTATTTTATTATATAAAAAAAATAGATTTTAAATTTATCGTTTCACGATATTTAAGATAAATTGTTAAGGAAATTATTAGTTAAAACATAATACAAAAATATTTATTAAAACATTTACTCTAGTATTCATAAGTTTATAATAAAATTATTAATGGTTTATATCAGGAATAATTTAAATAAAATTATACATCATTAGGTAGGAAATTGAAGATTTTTTTCATAAATAAAAAAAATTATACATCATTGGATAGGAAATTAAAGCTATTTTGACTTTGTTGCAAAAAAATATATATCGTTGGATAGGAAATTAAAGCAATTTTTCAAAAATATTGAAAATTATACTTTATTGGATAGGAAATTGAAGGTATTTTAATAAGTTATTATTTTTATAACCTTCACCATCATAAGCACTTCGCTCGAGCTATCTAATCTCTACCATTACTGTCCCGTTGCTTAACTTCCGCGATGTTATAACATCACTGCCGTTTACAACCACGCAGCTGATGAAATGGCCTCTGTTGAGTCGACAAACATCATCTAGAGAGGTATTCGGTAGACCGAAACACTAATCCATCAAATAAGCCGAGGAGTTGTTCTTACTCACAGAAAACACAAAAATCTGGTATGAACAGAGTACACCCTAAACATACCTGGTCAAGGAAGGCCGTTACCATTCAACCCAGCACACTTTTCATTCATTCGATACACTCATAGAGAACATCATCCACTCACTCTAGGTATTCGGTTAAGGTTTGCATACCCCTACATTCATCCCGTAACATATATGTACACTTAACACCAATTCATTTCCAATATTTAGTCCCACAGTCACTCCTCTGTAGGGTTACGTGAACACCTGCCGTGTTGGCCTATTTCACGGTGGTCTTTTTCAACCACTGGGTGAGCTTTTGTGACGTCTTAACACCGCCCCAGTTCAATATACGTACACTTTGCTCAAGTACCTGAGCTATCTAATCTCTGACCATTGCTGCCCTGTTGTTATCTTCCGAGATGCAAAAACATCATTTCCGTTTACAAACACGCAGATGTGCAGATGGCCTCTGTTGAGTCGGCAGCAGCACGCAGAGACGTGGATTTGTACTTCGGTAGACCGAAGTACAAATTCATCAAATAAGCCGAGACTTTGCTCTTACTCACAGTGATACACTGTGGTAAATCTGGTATGAACAGAGTATACTCTGAACATACCTGGACAAGTAAGGCAAATTCAATGGTATGACCTTTCATCCATCGCCAGCAGACTTCTCATACATTCGACACACTCCTAGAGAACAACATCCAACATATCCAATTCTCACTCTAGGTATATGGCTGGGTAAGGTTCGCATCCCACATCATATACACCCACAGTCACTCCTCTGTAGGGTATCTGTTGTCTCGGCATCAGCACCTATCTTATTCAGATTTATAGATTTTACCGTGCATCAGTCCTTTAAACGATATTCTCTTCCGCGAATTTCAGTTTAAACCACAGCGACCACGTGCACCTGGAAGGAAACTCTGCAATAACCGTAACAAGACAAAGTCCGAAACTCTGTCCTGCAGTCTACCGGTTCCCGTAGTGCCAGATTATGTGGTTCTCTAGTTCGACCCCATGTTAAATTCGATCATCACCAATTTATAGTCCCAGCAGACTAGAGGTACTGGTAACACATTTTTTCCACAATATTGCAATAACACCAAGATGAGGGGTCTTTCATCAAGGTAACATGCCTCCGGGGGGAAGAACAACATACTGCTTCTTATGGTTAATGTTGTTATTGTACTTAGTTTGCTTGTTTCTTAAAACAAAAGTGAGCGAGAACGTAATATGATGATGTGTGTTGTTATTGCCAAAATCAATGATGGAAGATTTAGTGTTGGAAATTAAGCAGGGATGGGAAAAAATTAGAAGCCAATAAAATGGTAATGAGATGTTATTTGTAACTCTGATACCAAGGACTATTTTTTGTTTGTACTTTTTCTTTTTGTAACTGGTACTTTTTGAGTTTTCTATAATATTGAACCTAGAAACATGAAATTAAGCATGTAGAAACCCGAGTATATAAGAGGAGGCTTTTGGTACTTTTTCGTAAGTCAAAAGGTACTTTTTGAATTAAACCTAGAAATGTAAAATTGAACTTTTAGGATCCTGGTGTAATGAAAATCTAAAATTAACTGATTGAATAGAAATATATAGAAAAAGATTTTCTGGTATTTTTTCGTCATTCAATTGGTACTTTTTTGATATTCTGCATTATTGAACCTAGAAACATATAATCAGACATATATCTGAGTAAATCTATAAGAGTAAAGTTTTACGTACTTTTTGTTATTTAACCGGTACTTTTTTGATTTTTTTATAATATTGAACCAAGAAATGCTAAATTAAACATACAACAAAATTTAGGAAAATTGGGAAATCTAATTTATCTAGAAAAGTCCAAATATTAAACCTAGATACGCCAAAACTTCCTCATTGTCAAATAGAATATTATTAAATTAACCACAAAAGTCATTTAGAATTTACAGATTTATTTTTACTACACCACTATAGTGGGGATGGTATTATGCGTTTGTGCTGATGTTTTTACACCCAAATATATTGGTCATACACCCACCTTAAAGTATACCAATCGGCTCAGAATCACTTTCTGAACCGATTTTGCTCCATCCGTCCGTCCGTCTGTGTGTTCATGCAAACCTTGTGCGCACTCTACAGGTCGCAATTTTCGAGATAATTTGATGAAATTTGGCACATGAACTTCTTTTGACACAGGGACGAATCCTATTAATGGTTAAAATCAGTCCATTATTTCTTATAGCCCCCATACAGCCGTACGCCACCCCCCAAAAAAGGGCATTTGTCAAAATTTTTAATATAATCACGGGTGTAGGGTATCATATGGTCGGCCATGTTCGACAATAAATACTTACTTGTTTTTTAAAGATTTTTTATTTCACATTTAATTCAAATCATTGACTTTCTCTTTCTGTTTATACTTAAGTTATTCTAAATAGTAATTTCCATTACAAAATAATTAACTTTTTAATTTAAATATTATTTCGGTTTTATTTTCCAAATTAACTTTCAAAGCAAATAAATTACAAATTCAAAAATAATTTCATTTAAAATTCAATTCTCATTTACAATTTTTTTTTTTTTTTTTTTTTTTTTTGCTAAATCAAGTGAAATTTGAATAAATAATATATATTACAAATGTCACATGTAAAAAAATCTTATTTTTTATTACATTTTAAAATTTTGTCAAAAATTTTTTTTCATTTAAAATTAAAAGATTTATGATGCCCAACACATAAAAAATACATTAAATCATTTATTATTTAATATTAAGAAAAAGCGCACAGAAAAAAAAGAAACGAAAAAAAAAAACAAATCATAAATATTAATTATTTTAAAACCGCAAATCATGCGAAAATATTTATTCAGAGAAATTTTTTTCACATGCAAAAGTAAACATTAAAAAAAATATTCAGAATCTAAGGTGGGTATTTGTTACCAATAACGTCTAATGTATTTCCGCATAAACACTTTACAAAATAAATGAAAAAGTTGTTGTTTTTTTGTTGTTGTTGTCTACAAAAAGGTCAAAGGAAATTTGGTGGAATTTTTTCTCTGCTTTAGAGAACATTCTACAATAAACAACAGTCATGTTTTTAAGTTCTTTTCTGTTTTTTTTTTGTTGTTTCTTAACAGGAAAAGGAAATATGAAATTGGGAGTTTTGGTTTTATTTTTGTCCTTAATAAGGAAAATATTTGTGACAATACAATCAAAGAACAAAAACACTCAATACTTATATTTACCTACACATTATTTGTAAGACTTATTTGGTAAATAGCTTAAGTCTGAATTTTTCACTTACCAAATCGACAAAAATCTAAATACACTATCATAGGCTTATACATTTAAGCGTTTAAGCGGACAGACGCTGAAGCAGATTTTTGAAAGAAGAGAAGAAAATCTTCAACTTTTATTGTGTTATTAAATAATTTTTTACGTTTACAAAATAGAGTTTCTCTATATACCATCTAAACCTTATATAACTACAAAATCATTTAGCTATATAAATAAAACCAGTACCAAAATTGAAATTATTTCTTGTAGATTTTCTTCATTTTTCTCTATAAACCGTTTTTTTCCTCTCTTACATTTAAAATCCAAAATAAGTAAAAACCAAAGCCAAAAGGGAATTTTTATATGAACACAATAGAAACAAAATAACGAAAGTAATAAGAAAATCACAACAGTTTAAGATTTATTGCCATTTCTGTCTTTGTATTTTATTATTATAGAAAAGCCAAACTAAAGCAATGAAATTTTGATCCAAACAGCTAACGAATTGGTATTTTATACTCAAGTTTTTCTAAGAAAAAAAATATGTAGACTTAGAAGCCCAACAATGTAACCAATTTTAAATTGTATACAAAAATTTTTTGTTATTATTTTTTGAAAATAGAGAACATAAATATCTGGTATGTTTGGTTAAGGAAAAAGTTGAAAATATCAGCACATGGCTTCTATTTGTGTACTTATGTCTTTAGAAATATAGAAAATGTCTAGAAATATGAAATGTTAATGTCAGGGCAGCATTGAGAATCTAAAAAAATGCAAAAAGAAAATTAAACTCTTTAAATATTTTGTAGGATCTATAACAGCGAAATACAATGAGCTCTTTTTCACTCATTCTTTTACGCTTACATATACTCTCTGACTCTCTTTTTGCTTTAGCGTTTATAAAAAAAAATATATAAACTTGTAAGAGTGATAATATGCAACTCTATGTCCCAACTAGTTTGAACCAGAGATCGGCAGGGAATAATAAAGTGTTCTGATTGGTTTTGTTGGTTTGTTTTATACATATGCTCTCTGAAAAGTACCATAGAAACTTATCAGAGAGCTAATCTGCCAATCTCAGTTCAGTTCTAGTTCAGTTCTAGTTCAGTTCTAGTTCAGTTCTGGTTCAGTTCTAGTTCAGTTCTAGTTCTAGTTCAGTTCTAGTTCAGTTCTAGTTCAGTTTAGTACAGTTCTAGTTCAGTTCTAGTTCAGTTCTAGTTCAGTTCTAGTTCAGTTCTGGTTCAGTTCTAGTTCAGTTCTAGTAGTTCTAGTTCAGTTCTAGTTCAGTTCTAGTTCAGTTCTAGTTCAGTTCTAGTTCAGTTCTAGTTCAGTTCTAGTTCAGTTCTAGTTCAGTTCTAGTTCAGTTCTAGTCAGTTCTAGTTCAGTTTCTAGTTCAGTTCTAGTTCAGTTCTAGTTCAGTTCTAGTTCAGTTCTAGTTCAGTTCTAGTTCAGTTCTAGTTCAGTTCTAGTTCAGTTTCTAGTTCAGTTTAGTTCAGTTCTAGTTCAGTTCTAGTTCAGTTCTAGTCAGTTCTAGTTCAGTTCTAGTTCAGTTCTAGTTCAGTTCTAGTTCAGTTCTAGTTCAGTTCTAGTTCAGTTCTAGTTCAGTTCTAGTTCAGTTCTAGTTCTCAGTTCAGTTCTAGTTCAGTTCTAGTTCAGTTCTAGTTCAGTTCTAGTTCAGTTCTAGTTCAGTTCTAGTTCAGTTCTAGTCAGTTCTAGTTCAGTTCTAGTTCAGTTCTAGTTCAGTTCTAGTTCAGTTCTAGTTCAGTTCTAGTTCAGTTCTAGTTCAGTTCTAGTTCAGTTCTAGTTCAGTTCTAGTTCAGTTCTAGTTCAGTTCTAGTTCAGTTCTAGTTCAGTTCTAGTTCAGTTCTAGTTCAGTTCTAGTTCAGTTCTAGTTCAGTTCTAGTTCAGTTCTAGTTCAGTTCTAGTTCAGTTCTAGTTCAGTTCTAGTTCAGTTCTAGTTCAGTTCTAGTTCAGTTCTAGTTCAGTTCTAGTTCAGTTCTAGTTCAGTTCTAGTTCAGTTCTAGTTCAGTTCTAGTCAGTCTAGTTCAGTTCTAGTTCAGTTCTAGTTCAGTTCTAGTTCAGTTCTAGTTCAGTTCTAGTTCAGTTCTAGTTCAGTTCTAGTTCAGTTCTAGTTCAGTTCTAGTTCAGTCTAGTTCAGTTCTAGTTCAGTTCTAGTTCAGTTCTAGTTCAGTTCTAGTTCGTTCTAGTTCAGTTCTAGTTCAGTTCTAGTTCAGTTCTAGTTCAGTTCTAGTTCAGTTCTAGTTCAGTTCTAGTTCAGTTCTAGTTCAGTTCTAGTTCAATTCTAGTTCAGTTCTAGTTCAGTTCTAGTTCAGTTCTAGTTCAGTTCTAGTTCATAGTTCAGTTCAGTTCTAGTTCAGTTCTAGTTCAGTTCTAGTTCGTTTAAGTTAGTTTCAGTTCTAGTTCAGTTCTAGTCAGTTTTAGTTCAGTTCTAGTTCAGTTCTAGTTCAGTTCTCAGTCAGTTCTAGTTCAGTTCTAGTCACGTTTCTAGTTCAGTTTCTAGTTCAAGTGTCTAGTTACAGTTCTAGTTCAGTTTCGAGTTCAGTTTCTAGTTCAGTTCTAGATCCAGTTCGTAGTTCAGTTCTAGTTCAGTGCTAGTTCAGTTTAGGTTCAGTTCTAGTTTCAGTTCTAGTTTCAGTTCTTAGTTCAGGTTCTAGTTCAGTTCTGGTTCAGTTCTAGTTCGATTCAGTTTCAGTTCTAGTTCAGTTCTTAGTTCAGTTTAGCTCAGTTCTAGTTCTCTAGTTAATTTCTCGTTCAGTTCTAGTTCAGTTCTAGTTCAGTTCTGTTCAGTTCTAGTTCAGTTCTAGTCAGTTAGTTCGTTTCTAGTTTCAGGTCTTAGTTCAGTTCTAGTTCCAGTTCTAGTTCAGTCTCGTGCAGTTTGTCAGTTCTAGTTCAGTTCTAGTTCAGGTTCTAGTTCAGTTCTAGTTCAGTTTCTAGTTCAGTTTCTAGTTCAGTTCTAAGTTCAGTGTTCTAGCTTCAGTTCTAGTTCAGTTCTAGTTCTGTTTTCAGTTCTAGTTCAGTTCTAGTTCAGTTCTAGTTCAGTTCTAGTTCAGTTCTAGTTCAGTTCTAGTTCAGTTCTAGTTCAGTTCTAGTTCAGTTCTAGTTCAGTTCTTCAGTTTCAGTTCTAGTCAGTTCTAGTTCAGTTCTAGTTCAGTTCTAGTTCAGTTCTAGTTCAGTTCTAGTTCAGTTCTAGTTCAGTTCTAGTTCAGTTCTAGTTCAGTTCTAGTTCAGTTCTAGTTCAGTTCTAGTTCAGTTCTAGTTCAGTTCTAGTTCAGTTCTAGTTCAGTTCTAGTTCAGTTCTAGTTCAGTTCTAGTTCAGTTCTAGTTCAGTTCTAGTTCAGTTCAGTTTAGTTCTAGTTCAGTTCTAGTTCAGTTCTAGTTCAGTTCTAGTTCAGTTCTAGTTCAGTTCTAGTTCAGTTCTAGTTTAGTTCTAGTTCAGTTCTAGTTCAGTTCTAGTTCAGTTCTAGTTCAGTTCTAGTTCAGTTCTAGTTCAGTTCTAGTTCAGTTCTAGTTCAGTTCTAGTTCAGTTCTAGAGTTCTAGTTCAGTTCTAGTTCAGTTCTAGTTCAGTTCTTTCAGTTCTAGTTCAGTTTTCTCAGTTTAGTTCTAGTTCAGTTCTAGTTCAGTTCTAGTTCAGTTCTAGTTCAGTTCTAGTTCAGTTCTAGTTCAGTTCTAGTTCAGTTCTAGTTCAGTTCTAGTTCAGTTCTAGTTCAGTTCTAGTTCAGTTAGTTCAGTTCTAGTTCAGTTCTAGTTCAGTTAGTTCAGTTCTAGTTCAGTTCTAGTTCAGTTCTAGTTCAGTTCTAGTTCAGTTCTAGTTCAGTTCTAGTTCAGTTCTAGTTCAGTTCTAGTTCAGTTCTAGTTCAGTTCTAGTTCAGTTCTAGTTCAGTTCTAGTTCAGTTCTAGTTCAGTCTAGTTCAGTTCTAGTTCAGTTCTAGTTCAGTTCTAGTTCAGTTCTAGTTCAGTTCTAGTTCAGTTCTAGTTCAGTTCTAGTTCAGTTCTAGTTCAGTTTAGTTCAGTTCTAGTTCAGTTCTAGTTCAGTTCTAGTTCAGTTCTAGTTCAGTTCTAGTTCAGTTCTAGTTCAGTTCTAGTTCAGTTCTAGTTCAGTTCTAGTTCAGTTCTAGTTCAGTTCTAGTTCAGTTCTAGTTCAGTTCTAGTTCAGTTCTAGTTCAGTTCTAGTTCAGTTCTAGTTCAGTTCTAGTTCAGTTCTAGTTCAGTTCTAGTTCAGTTCTAGTTCAGTTCTAGTTCAGTTCTAGTTCAGTTCTAGTTCAGTTCTAGTTCAGTTCTAGTTCAGTTCTAGTTCAGTTATAGTTCAGTTCTAGTTCAGTTCTAGTTCAGTTCTAGTCAGTTCTAGTTCAGTTCTAGTTCAGTTCTAGTTCAGTCGAAGCAGTTTCTTTAGAAAACTGTGTTCTCGGATCGTCATGTCGAAGAAATTATTTTAGAAAAGTGTTTTCTCAAAGACAACAGACAGTATTTTAGGAAACTTTTCTCACAGCAACGCAATTTCCCTTAAGAAAAAAGAGCGTTGACCAGCAATAAAATTTAAGTTTCAAAATATTTAAAAGCTTCTTCAGCAACTTTCTAAAAAAAAAATTAAACAAACAACTCATATTGTCCCTCCTTTATTTGTTTTAATTAAAATTAAAAAAAAAATCTTTAAAATTTCAATTGATTTGTATATTGCAAGAAATTGGTTTTTTGCTTCGGCTTCAAAAAGAAACCCCACTTCTTCTGCTTTTCACAAATTATTGCAACAATCAGTAAAAACATATTCTATACAATCGAATATACTCACGTCTACATAGATACAAACATACAGACACAGGCAACTTTATATAAGATACGTAATTTAAGGATATTAAGGATATTATTTTTACGCTCCAATACATAATAACAATTTGTAATCTAAATGTATTGGAGTAAGTATGTGGGGGATATTGAACAAAAAGAAGAACACTGATGAATGCATGTTTTTCTTAAAATTAATTTATTTTCTTTCAATTACGACACTCTGTCTCTATTTTTATAAAATTCCAATTCATTGAAAAAATTGTAAAAAGAAAAAGGAAGAGAAAAAGATAAAAAAAACGTTAGTAAGTGTTTTGAAAAGAGGTGTGTGTAGGTAAAAAATGTTTAGACATGAGAAATCGTTTGAAAACGATGATTTAATGTAAGGCCAATGAAAGCTTAAAATTGTATTTTTAAAACTAATAAAATATTTTCAAAAGGACTCGAATTTAAAAAACTATATTAAAAATTGTTCTCTTTATTCTAAAGAAAAACACATAATTTTACATTATTGTATTTTACATTAGTACATTGTACATGTTGTAGTACAAGTACAACTCAAACACATTACAATGATGTTAAATTTTTAATACGGTATAAGTGTAAAACATCCATTAAGGACATACAGCAAGAACAAAATAAACACTACACGAGAAAAAGAGAGTATAAATGAGAGAAAAAAAAATTTAAAATAATTCTATCATATACAAGCACATGAGACAAAAACGCATACCATCTATAAACAGTGTTGTAAAACATTCAACAATACTTACATATAAACAAGCCAATTTAAGGTGATTCAAAGATGCAAACTAAAAGCTTCGAAATAGAAGTTATCCTATGTTACCCTATTAGATAAATTTCAAAAGGTGATTTGATTCACATTTTATAACACCCCAAATTCATTCGTACTTTGACGTAATGTTCTAAACTACTGTTTATTTAAGTATAAGTATAATTTGAATAATTGAAATCGGGAAACTTAACTAGAACTGACCCAGAACCGAACTAGGACTAGAACTGAAATAAACTAAATAGAACTGCACTAGACCTGACTGACTAGAACTGAACTAGAACTGAACTTAGAACTGAACTAGAACTGAACTAGAACTGAACTAGAACTGAACTAGAACTGAACTAGAACTGAACTAGAACTGAAACTAGAACTGAACTAGAAAGCTGAACTAGAACTGACTAGAACGGAACTAGAACTGAACTAGAACTGAACTAGAACTGAACTAGAACTGAACTAGAACTGAACTAGAACTGAACTAGAACTGAACTAGAACTGAACTAGAACTGAACTAGAACTGAACTAGAACTGAACTAGAACTGAACTAGAACTGAACTAGAACTGAACTAGAACGAACATAGAACTGAACTAGAACTGAACTAGAATGAACTAGAACTGAACTAGAACTGAACTAGAACTGAACTAGAACTGAACTAGAACTGAACTAGAACTGAACTAGAACTGACTAGAACTGAACTAGAACTGAACTAGAACTGAACTAGAACTGAACTAGAACTGAACTAGAACTGAACTAGAACTGAAACTAGAACTGAACTAGAACTGAACTGAACTAGAACTGAACTATAACTGACTAGAACTGAACTAGAACTGAACTAGAACTGACTAGAACTGAACTAGAACTGAACTAGAACTGAACTAGAACTGAACTAGAACTGAACTAGAACTGAACTAGAACTGAACTAGAACTGAACTAGAACTGAACTAGAACTGAACTAGAACTGAACTAGAACTGAACTAGAACTAGAACTGAACTAGAACTGAACTAGAACTGAACTAGAACTGAACTAGAACTGAACTAGAACTGAACTAGAACTGAACTAGAACTGAACTAGAACTGAACTAGAACTGACTAGAACTGAACTAGAACTGAACTAGAACTGAACTAGAACTGAACTAGAACTGAACTAGAACTGAAACTAGAACTGAACTAGAACTGAACTAGAACTGACTAGAACTGAACTAGAACTGAACTAGAACTTAACTAGAACTGAAACTAGAACTGAACTAGAACTGAACTAGAACTGAACTAGAACTGACTAGAACTGAACTAGAACTGAACTAGAACTGAACTAGAACTGAAACTAGAACTGAACTAGAACTGAACTAGAACTGAACTAGAACTGAACTAGAACTGAACTAGAACTGAACTAGAACTGAACTAGAACTGAACTAGAACTGAACTAGAACTGAACTAGAACTGAACTAGAACTGAACTAGAACTGAACTAGAACTGAACTAGAACTGAACTAGAACTGAACTAGAACTGAACTAGAACTGAACTAGACTGAACTGAACTGAACTAGAACTGAACTAGAACTGAACTAGAACTGAACTAGAACTGAACTAGAACTGAACTAGAACTGAACTAGAACTGAACTAGAACTGAACTAGAACTGAACTAGAACTGAACTAGAACTGAACTAGAACTGAACTAGAACTGAACTAGAACTGAACTCGAACTGAACTAGAACTGAACTAGAACTGAACTAGAACTGAACTAAACTGAACTAGAACTGAACTAGAACTGAACTAGAACTGAACTAGAACTGAACTAGAACTGAACTAGAACTGAACTAGAACTGAACTAGAACTGAACTAGAACTGAACTAGAACTGAACTAGAACTGAACTAGAACTGAACTAGAACTGAACTAGAACTGAACTAGAACTGAACTAGAACTGAACTAGAACTGAACTAGAACTGAACTAGAACTGAACTAGAACTGAACTAGAACTGAACTAGAACTGAACTAGAACTGAACTAGAACTGAACTAGAACTGAACTAGAACTGAACTAGAACTGAACTAGAACTGAACTAGAACTGAACTAGAACTGAACTAGAACTGAACTAGAACTGACTAGAACTGAACTAGAACTGAACTAGAACTGAACTAGCACGGTACTAGAACTGAACTAGAACTGAACTAGAACTGAACTAGCACTGTACTAGAACTAAACTAGGACCGAGCTAGATCATGTTACCAATGGAATAACAAAATTATTATTCCTCCACAACTTATTTGATAACAAATATAAAAATTGGAAAAAAGTAGGAATTTTTTTATTTTCTAGAAAAAATGTGGAGAATTTTACAGGTGAATAGCGTAAAATGGCGCTAAGAAACAATGTACGAGAAAGCCAAAGACGTAAGGAAAAATGAAGAAAAAACTATTAAAGACAAATTGCAATCATTGTTTCTGTGATGAATTTCCGACATTCTTTTTATAACACTCAAAATACAATAAACATTGATACACAGAGTAAAAGCAGTAAAATACAGTGGAAACTTGATAAAATAAACTAAAAAATAAAAGATCTCCAGATACTGTTCATGACATTATCTAGTGGAGTTTTTTTTTGATATTATATTATATAAAAATCCTGTTTTTTATACAGGTGCCACTGTTAATTTTTGTCTTGTTTTAGCATTTATTTTAACTTTAAAATCAATACCTTGTAGCATAAATAAAACAATTCTGTTCTCCTTTTTGTTTTACTCTAAAAAGTGGCAACATTGTGTTGTTGCCTTAAAAGAGCTTCTTACTTCTTTAGATTGTTTTTTCATCTTATTTGCTGAAATAAAAAAAAAACTATTATTTACTAAGTGTCCTTGTTTTATGTTGCTCATTAGTAGCAGTCGTTTATAGGTATGTGTGTATAGTGCAATATTGGTTGTTGCAAGTAGCAATATTTTTTCTCCATTTTGCTGTTGTTGCTGTTGACTATTACACTTGTACGAGCAGAAAAATTTATTACCAAATTCAAGTGTTATTTGTTTAATGATGAAACTTCAAAACTGCAACAAATCATTTATTTAACAATTGTTTGTGAGTCGATGTTTGTTATGGATTTGTTGCCAGTATGTTTTACGACCATAAAACATTGTTCGACATTGGAGGAAAGAAAGAATGCTGTTAAATGTTTAACATGAAATAACTAGCAATGGCAGCTATAAATTAGAGTGGAGTTGGTATTTAATAAAATAGAAAAAAATTGTAAAATTATTGGATTATAAAGGTTTAATAAAGGTTATATAAACATAATAGAATCAAGTTGGTTTTATAGACTTATAAACAAATTATAGAGAAAACTTAAAATCTTAAAAAAAAAATCTTCATTCAGTTGACCCAATTATCTTTGTGTCATGAAACTGATTAGCATACTTTTTGAAACTTTCTTAAAAATGTTGAGCCCTTTGAAGTTTTTGTAAAATTTTAAAATCATATTTTTGAAACATAATTTATCAGTTTTTTGTAATGAACATGTTTTCTATAGCTAGATGCAAATATCTAACAGAAATGCAACAAATTTGAATAAAAGCTAAATCAAATGAATGATTCAATGAATGTCTGACTGACTGCAGTTGTGTAATGTTTGTCAGTCAGTCATTCAGTTTGATTTTATGAGTTCGATTTGTTTATTTGATTTTCATTGATTATTACTTTCATTTTAAAAGGTTGCTTTACCTTTAATAGGACTATAAAATAAGAGAAAATACAAAATTAAAAAGAGTTTGTAAAAATAAGCTCATATAATTTTTTTGTATTTTATTTTTGTGACATAAATGTTTGAAGGCGAGTTAATAATTGACTTTAAAGGTTAAAGATTATTAATAGATTATTCCATAGACTAATCAATAGATTAATTGACAGGTTAATTAATAGGTTGGTCCATAAACTAGTCAAAAACTTAGTCCACAGACTCATCAATAGACTAGTATATAGACTAGTCCCCAATGAGGTCAATAAACTATTCCATAGACTTGTCAATAGACTTATCAGTAGACTAGTCCTTAGACTAGTCAATAAACAGCTGTATATACTAGTCAATAGAGTATTACACGGACAAGTCAATAGACAAGTTCATAAACAAGTCAATTGGCTTAAAAGACTTTGAAATCTAATTCAGTACTTCTAATACTAAAAAGTAATATTTTTTAGAAATTTAGTACCAAATTACAACTTTTCATGTCTGGCATATGAGTTGTAATGAATAAACCACTTGTATTCGGTAAAAGGACCATGTGAAGGGCTGACCATATATCAACAGCTCATCATGGAACTCTTTTGGTCAACACCAAGTACATAACATTACCTTAAAGCCTTAAGCTTAGCAACCAAGTAAATTACTTTATAACTAGAACAAAATTTATAAGTTCCTTTAACAGTTCCTTTTTGCAGCAAATATTCATAAATTTGGGGCTATTGAAAAGTTTAAATTAAGGCTAAAGAACAATCTTATTTCAGAGCAACATGTTAAAGCCTCTGGTGGGAAATGAACCTGCAACCCTCAGACTAATAGACGCACAAACTAACAAACTTCACTTTGCCTAAATTTAAGTTTGCTCATAAATTACACCACGTTTTAGTAGCTTATCTAACTAAAGATTTACACAATTATCACACAGCATTTTACCATATTGCAGCAACAAAGAAAAAGGAAATAAAATGAACTTTTACATTTAGACAAGTATTAGCAAACGTATGTTGGCATATTAGAGTCAAAATCTGTAAAGAGCTTTAATTGAAAAAAAAAAATCAACTACAAGCAAAATGCTAACTGCAAACCAACCAATTCAGACCTGCTAGCAAATAAACAAACAAACAGGCAGACTAGCAGAAACAGCAAATTTACGCAAATACAAAGATACAAGACACTAAGACTTCGAGATATTTCACACCATAAAGAAGCTTTAAAATTGGAAATACTCTTGCACATATTCACACCAACAATGGCAACTGCATAATGCCTGCAAAAAAAGCCCAACTGTCAGTCTTAGGATATGTGTATGTATGTGTTTATATGCATTTTAGTTTTCATCATTGTCAACTTCATTTACAACACACACACACGCAAATACATTAAGGATTCCAAATTGTTTGTGCATCATTGCAACAGCTACTGGAGCAACACTTGCTTATGACTCGGCTGTGTGTACATTGATAACTGATTTAGAAACCCAATCGTACCAACATACATACATATGTATTTCTCCCCCCAACATCTAGACAAAAAAAATACCAACTTATGGGCTTTAAAATTCTAGTCCATACACAAAAACAACTACAAGAACTAACACTAACACATGAGATGGGCGACACAATCATGTGTGTGTGTATAGCAAATCATAAAAAATAGATTTGTACCAAAGATGCCAAACCAAACGGCGTACCAAACCAAACTCAATGCATTTAGTGGAATACGACTATAAGACATTTACACAGACAATCCATTTTAATTAAACTTGATGCTTCTGATGACACTGCTACTACTGCTGCTACTGCAGCTGACTACGGGGACAAGCGCAGGATGTTGTTGATGAAAATGATGAAGACATGGTTTTGGTACATAAATGTTTAAAGAGAAAAATACTTAGTTTATACGATGCAAATTATTTTCAAATGAAATTTATTTAGGCAAATTTTAAATTAAATTTTAAAAGCAACTTCTTTTTGTACTTAAAAAATTAGCAAAAGAATGAAATTCATTATTTTTGCTAATTTGATTAAAATCTTGTTACAAAGAAAACAATTTTAAATTAAGAAAGAGAGACTGGTTTTAGCTGTTTCTTTATATAAAAAATAAACACATAGATTCCTGAATAAATACGAATCTTTAAAACAGAAATCATTTTGGAACTTTTTTGTTTTTCAAATAGTACCTTTAGAATTTTCTATAATAAGGAACTAAAAAATATGAAATTAAACATAGATGTTACTGATAGAATGAAAATCTAACTACTTTTTGTTCGTCAAATGGTACTTTTTGGCAACCCTACTACTTTTTTATAATACTTACTTTTAGGAAGCAAAAAAGGTATTATTTTTAATTTTTCAAATATTTCAATTTCATTAAATCTCTTTCTCACATGTTTATAACATCAAATCAATAAATAAATCCTACCTATAAATACTTAATCCCAAAAACCATGTTAAATACGTTTATTATTCAAACAATATTCGCCCAATACTTAATTTTTGTTAATTTTTTATAATAAAAAAAATAGTTAAACATAAAAACAAAATTCCACATGTGTATACAACAAATGTCTGTTGTGTTGTACCACAAATTTGGCGCACAACATAAAAATAAAACCAATATTATTCTCGCACCCGTATACTAAATGAACAACATGCTTGAACCGATATCAACAAACAAAATATGAATTAACAGCAGCAAACCGTACAACAACGATCCAATATAACTGTGGATATTTTGCGGAATTTTTATGAATAATCTGTTGTTTAACACCCTACCAACACACCCACGCAATAGTTGTTCTGCAATTTAACAAATAATAAAAAAATCTATGCAACGGATATCCGTTTTTGGGTTTTGCGCTACATGAAGCATAAAGTTTAACATAACGAATAAGCAGCGAAAAGTATATTAAATAGAGAAAAAAATGTTGGAAAAGAAATATGTTATTTATTATAAAGTGGATTGCATTAGTAGCTGAATTTAGAATAGGGGGGGATTTAGAAAGAGGGGATTGGTTGAAACGGTTAAAGGGTTGGATTACTACTTGAGACTAAAGATGTAATTATTCGGAAATAACTAACTAACTAACTAACTAACTAACTAACTAACTAACTAACTAACTAATTAATTAATTAATTAATTAATTAATTAACTAACTAACTAACTAACTAACTAACTAACTAACTAATTAATTAATTAATTAACTAACTAACTAACTAACTAACTACTAACTAACTAACTAACTAACTAACTAACTAACTAACTACTACTAACTAACTACTACTAACTAACTAACTAACTACTAACTAACTAACTACTAACTAACTAACTAACTAACTAACTAACTAACTAACTAACTAACTAACTAACTAACTACTAACTAACTACTAACTAACTAACTAACTAACTACTACTAACTAACTAACTAACTAACTACTAACTAACTAACTAACTAACTACTAACTAACTAACTAACTAACTAACTAACTACTAACTAACTAACTAACTAACTAACTAACTAACTAACTAACTAACTAACTAACTAACTAACTAACTAACTAACTAACTAACTAACTAACTAACTAACTAACTAACTACTAACTAACTAACTAACTAACTAACTAACTAACTAACTAACTAACTAACTAACTAACTAACTAACTAACTACTAACTAACTAACTAACTAACTAACTAACTAACTAACTAACTAACTAACTAACTAACTAACTAACTAACTAACTAACTAACTAACTAACTAACTAACTACTAACTAACTAACTAACTACTAACTAACTAACTAACTAACTAACTAACTAACTAACTAACTAACTAACTAACTAACTAACTAACTAACTAACTAACTAACTAACTAACTACTAACTAACTAACTAACTAACTAACTAACTAACTAACTACTAACTAACTAACTAACTAACTACTAACTAACTAACTAACTAACTAACTAACTAACTAACTAACTAACTAACTAACTAACTAACTAACTAACTAACTAACTAACTAACTAACTAACTAACTAACTAACTAACTAACTAACTACTAACTAACTACTAACTAACTAACTAACTAACTAACTAACTAACTAACTAACTAACTAACTAACTAACTAACTACTAACTAACTAACTAACTAACTAACTAACTAACTAACTAACTAACTAACTAACTAACTAACTAACTACTAACTAACTAACTAACTAACTAACTACTAACTAACTAACTAACTAACTAACTAACTAACTAACTAACTAACTAACTAACTAACTAACTAACTAACTAACTACTAACTAACTAACTAACTAACTAACTAACTAACTAACTAACTAACTAACTAACTAACTAACTAACTAACTAACTAACTAACTAACTAACTAACTAACTAACTAACTAACTAACTAACTAACTAACTAACTAACTAACTAACTAACTAACTAACTAACTAACTAACTAACTAACTAACTAACTAACTAACTAACTAACTAACTAACTAACTAACTAACTAACTAACTAACTAACTAACTAACTAACTAACTAACTAACTACTAACTAACTAACTAACTAACTAACTAACTAACTAACTAACTAACTAACTACTAACTAACTAACTAACTAACTAACTAACTAACTAACTAACTACTACTAACTAACTAACTAACTAACTAACTAACTAACTAACTACTAACTAACTAACTAACTAACTAACTAACTAACTAACTAACTAACTAACTAACTAACTAACTACTAACTAACTAACTAACTAACTAACTAACTAACTAACTAACTAACTAACTAACTAACTAACTAACTAACTAACTAACTAACTAACTAACTAACTAACTACTAACTAACTAACTAACTAACTAACTAACTAACTAACTAACTAACTAACTAACTAACTAACTAACTAACTAACTAACTAACTAACTAACTAACTAACTAACTAACTAACTAACTAACTAACTAACTAACTAACTAACTAACTAACTACTACTAACTAACTAACTAACTACTAACTAACTAACTAACTAACTAACTAACTAACTAACTAACTAACTACTAACTAACTAACTAACTAACTAACTAACTAACTAACTAACTAACTAACTAACTAACTAACTAACTAACTAACTAACTACTAACTAACTAACTAACTAACTAACTAACTAACTAACTAACTAACTAACTAACTAACTAACTAACTAACTAACTAACTAACTAACTAACTAACTAACTAACTAACTAACTAACTAACTAACTAACTAACTAACTAACTAACTAACTAACTAACTAACTAACTAACTACTAACTAACTAACTAACCTAACTAACTAACTAACTAACTAACTAACTAACTAACTAACTAACTAACTAACTAACTAACTAACTAACTAACTAACTAACTACTAACTAACTAACTAACTAACTAACTAACTAACTAACTAACTAACTAACTAACTAACTAACTAACTAACTAACTAACTAACTAACTAACTAGAACTAACTAACTAACTAACTAACTAACTAACTAACTAACTAACTATATATCTATCTATCTATCTATCTATCTATCTATCTATCTATCTATCTATCTATCTATCTATCTATCTATCTATCTATCTATCTATCTATCTATCTATCGATCTATCTATCTATCTATCTATCTATCTATCTATCTAAAAAGGGGGAAATGTTGGACAAAGTACGAATCCATGACCTTGCAATAAAATTTAGGAATTATCTTTAGAAACCACATAAATATAGACATATCGAGTTTTCATGGTGAAATTTTTTTTAAAAATAAATTTTGTAAAGTTCTATAAAAAATGTTAACATTTAATCATTTAAACATATTTTTAAACTCCAAATTATTTATGGAAGTGAATTATATTTTTTGGTATATTTTAAAATCATTAAATTTTTTTAAATAGTTAAATTTTGCTAAGTACCTTATAATATGTACATATTTATAGCTCAAGTTTTTTTAAAAAGTGATAAAGACTTTGAAAATATTTTTTTATCATATCTAAAGTAATTGAAATTTCATGCACAAGTTCACAAAATACACAGATGCTAATACGCTCGTATAGATAAAAAGCAACATATACATACACACACATTAACTTATAATCCTACATATTGATTATACATATTTTTATTTGATTTTTCTCCATAATGTTCCCTTAATAAAATTCACTCCCCGAAAGATCACAAAAATATAGAAATATAAAGAAAAATAAAATGCTGATTTTGATGGGATTTAATGTTTTTGAAATTTTGTTTTTAACAAAATTTTAAAAGCTTTTTTTATATATGAAAGTAACAAGTAAGAGTATTCAGCAGTAGTAATAGCGGCAGCTTTTTAAATAGCTTAACAACATAAAGTACACATCATGAGGCTCATCAACATTAAAGGAAAATGAAAAATATATATATATATACTACTTGCAGCAATTTAAAAACAAAATATTCTTTTGTACTACTTATAGAAATTTTAAATGTATATGGAAAATAAATAAAAAACATTTTTTTTTTTTTTTGAAAATTTAAAAATAAATATAAAGGAAAAATAGATATTTAAAGGCAACAAACGTAACAAAGAAACCCATAAATTTACAAAGCACGAACAAAAATTAAAGAATAATAGGAAGCAACATAAAAAATACAGCATGCTTTAACACTTGCAACAACAACACACACACACTTTTGCCACTAAAATCTGTTTGCCTTTCTCGCTCTCTCTCACACACACAGTGCGTATGAGTGTTATTTTATTCTAATACAACGCCTTAAGGTAGGCTATATAAAAATGAGTGATTTCCATTTTATTTCTTTCTGTTTGTGTTGTGTTCTATATTTTGACTGCAGGCATTAACTATGTAACAAACACACATATTTTACGCGTTTTTTTCTATAATTTCTTTTATGAAACAAACGTGAGCTAAGTACTACTGCCGTCAATCTCCTTTTGTTTTTTTCGTTATATATTGGGCGTTCATATTATTTAAGATACTTGAATCATTTGGCATTATTTCATTTTACGACCCAATAAATTATTTTTACATAAACGCACAACCACACCATAACAACCATAATAATAATAATGAAAACAGCTCAAAAAGTAACAAATATTTTCTAGTAAAAAAAAAAAAAAATTATTTCAGCAAAGAAATTCTTTTGCATGATTTTTCTTGGGAAATATGACAGGCAGTCTGACATCTAGTTAGTCAACCATGTCATTTACATACATTCATTTACTTCCTCTGTTATAGAATGGTGTTGGTTTGTTTTTTCCTTTATACTGGGAATTTAAACAAAAAATAATAAACAATTTTAAATACTTATTTAAATATAATGAAAAAAAAAATTGCAGTAAACACTGTTTCCCCAAGGGAAATTTTCCCAAAATGTTTTAATTTATTTTATAATATTTGATTAGCTAGAAGTTTAGAAGGAAATTTGATATATTTGAAATTTATAAGAATTCATAAGAATTGGACAAATATAATGTTGAACATTTGTTCAATTCAAAATCATGTTGTATATTGTATCTACTAAAGTGTAGTAACAGTGATTGTGAACAGATCTTTGTAGCAAGTCATAAGTTTATGTTCTCAATGAAAAAAAAACAATAAAAACAAACAATGTCAAAAGATAAAAAAATCAAATAATATTAAATTAATTAAACAAGCGAAATAAATCAAATTAATTTCTTTTAATTTAAAATTCTCTTATTTTCTTTATTCCACATTTAAAACTAATAAATAAACAGTTTTTAATAAAATTTTATTTTTGTTTGTTTTGGTAAACAGCTGTTTGTTTGAATTTCTGTGTTACCACTTTAGCGTTTTTTATGCGAAAATCGATTGAATTTTTATTTATATGCTGAAATAAACAATTGACAACACTAAACTTTCTTACAACATTCGAAAAACATATGAAAAATTGTCGTAAGAGTTGTATAGAGCTTTTGCATAGAAAATACCAACAACATTGTTATGACTATTGTAGCAGCTGCTGACATACTACGCATACAACGCTACAACATCGATTGTGAATTGAACAATTATGTTACCAAAAACTTCCAATGGTTTGTGTCATGGATATAACAGTTATTAATCACACGATCAAATCGTTTCCCGAAACTTATAATGGTTTGTGGCATGGATATTACAGTTATTAAGCAAACGACCAATAATTATACACAAGCAACAGCTTCCCGAACATTCATTTCTCATAAACTCTCAGTGGTTTGTGTCTTTGATATCACAGTTATTAACCATGTGGGAATATCTTTTGCAACACTTAATATTGACTTGTACTGGCTCGCTTTTCAATGACTACTACATACCGTCTGCATTACTTAGAAGCAGTATATAATGACTTGCAAATAACTTCACATGTAAGTCTTTACCTTGTAGCCTGACATTTTGCTTTTATTATTTTGCAAAAACTTGGTATTTGTGTGTGAAAACTATTGTTAGACGGGATCGCTCGTTGAAAGTACTTATTCAACTCCTTATTTGTAAGCGAGCGTGGTAAGTACTTGCCTCTAGTATCATCTCCTTATTGAAGTAATTATTTAATATGCTATTGTGAAAGCTACTGTGGAGGCCTAAATGTATTTCTTCGGATTCGATCCTCTAACTAACTAACTAACTAACTAACTAACTAACTAACTAACTAACTAACTAACTAACTAACTAACTAACTAACTAACTAACTAACTAACTAACTAACTAACTAACTAACTAACTAACTAACTAACTAACTAACTAACTAACTAACTAACTAACTAACTACTAACTAACTAACTAACTAACTAACTAACTAACTAACTAACTAACTAACTAACTAACTAACTAACTAACTAACTAACTAACTAACTAACTAACTAACTAACTAACTAACTAACTAACTAACTAACTAACTAACTAACTAACTAACTAACTAACTAACTACTAACTAACTAACTACTAACTAACTAACTAACTAACTAACTAACTAACTAACTAACTAACTAACTAACTAACTAACTAACTAACTAACTAACTACTAACTAACTAACTAACTACTAACTAACTAACTAACTACTAACTAACTAACTAAATAACTAACTAACTAACTAACTAACTTACTAACTAGCAAACGCTTACTACAACTTATTGTTTGAACGCTAACTATAACTTACTGCTTGAACACTAACTAATGTTCAGAATCAATTCTTTCACCTCCCTGAGGAAACAGTGTTTTCAAAGACAACTTATTTAAGCTCCTCAAAAAACAAAGAAATAACATTGTTTATTATCTTAACAAACATTTTTCCTTTTTTCCCTCTACAATTTTTAACAACAATCAGTTAGTGACGGTATTAACTTTATGTCATAATCATAATGTTATGTTCTCCATGTACTTACAAGTATTTTCGGTTTGAATATAAAAATAAAAATAATAAAAACACAAAAACAAAATAATTTTTGTGAATATTGGCAGGTGTAAACAATAATAATTAACACTTGAGCACAGTATACATAAGCCCCCTATAAAAACTGTCAAGAAGAAAAAAAAACACCCAAAACCACCCACACCCAAGCTCTTTTTATGATTATGAATAATTGAACTCATGTTGTTGTTGTTGTTGCTGTTATTAAATGAGACTATAGTATAGGTAGGTGTTATAAGTTAGAAGTGCTGCTGATGGTGGGCATGTCAAAATTTTATAACATCTAATCGTTTAATGAGTTTTCATGATGACACCTTTTATTACTCTTACCACCAAGTTTATTTTTCCCTATTTTATTCTCTTCTTGTTATTGCTATTATTATTTTTATGTTCTTGTTGTTGTTCCGCATGTTTAAACAAATGTTTTGTATTTTTTGTATCAGCGCTACAGAGTTATAAAAAGTGTGTAGTAAAATTGGAATTCATTGAAAATCAGCTGAAATAGATTATCAAAAAAATACAATACAATAACAAATATTTATAGAAAATGTTGTTAAAATTCCATAGAAAATTTAATTTCGTAAATATGTTAATGGAAAATTGTGTTGTGCAGAGCGCGAGTGGCTGTTGAAAGTTTATTGAAAAATATGAGTAGCATTTTAATGAAGATATTTTGCATGAAAATGCGATTTATTTGCGTGTAGAATTATTTAATTAGTTGAAGAAATATGATAGTAGCAGAAGTTGTTAAAAATGTATATTTAATGGTTATGAGCAATATGTTGCGCTTTAGGGGAAAAAGAAATCAGAATTTTCACTGTTGGATTTTGTAGTTCCCCCAAGGGATGTAGTTAGTTTAGTTAGTTCGTTAGTTAGTTAGTTAGTTAGTTCGTTAGTTAGTTAGTTACGGTAGTTAGTTAGTTAGTTAGTTAGTTAGTTAGTTAGTTAGTTAGTTTAGTTAGTTAGTTGTTATTTAGTTAGTTAGTAGTTAGTCGTTTTAGTTCGTTCGTTATTAGTTAGTTAGTTATTCGTTAGTTAGTTAGTTTTAGTTAGTTGTTAGTTCGTTAGTTCGTTTTCGTTAGTTAGTTAGTTCGTTAGTTAGTTAGTTTAGTTAGTTAGTTAGTTTAGTTAGTTAGTTCGTTCGTTCGTTCTTGTTAGTTTTAGTTCGTTCGTTCGTTAGTTCGTTTAGTTCGTTCGTTCGTTCTTGTTAGTTTCGTTCGTTCGTTCGTTCGTTCTTCGTTCGTTCGTTCGTTCGTTCGTTCGTTCGTTCGTTCGTTCGTTCGTTCGTTCGTTCGTTCGTTCGTTCGTTCGTTCGTTCGTTCGTTCGTTCGTTCGTTCGTTCGTTCGTTTTCGTTCGTTCGTTTTCGTTCGTTCGTTCGTTCGTTCGTTCGTTCGTTCGTTCGTTTCTTTCGTTCGTTCGTTCGTTCGTTTCGTTCGTTCGTTCTTCGTTGTCGTTCGTTCGTTCGTTCGTTCGTTCGTTCGTTCGTTCGTTCGTTCGTTCGTTCGTTCGTTCGTTCGTTTCGTTCGTTCGTTCGTTCGTTTCGTTCGTTCGTTCGTTCGTTTCGTTCTTCGTTCGTTCGTTCGTTCGTTTCGTTCGTTCGTTCGTTCGTTCGTTCGTTCGTTTCGTTCGTTCGTTCGTTCGTTCGTTCGTTCGTTGTTCGTTCGTTCGTTCGTTCGTTCGTCGTTCGTTCGTTCGTTCGTTCGTTCGTTTCGTTCTTCGTTCGTTCGTTTCGTTCGTTTCGTTCGTTCGTTCGTTCGTTCTTTCGTTCGTTCGTTCGTTCGTTTCGTTCGTTCTTTCGTTCGTTCGTTCTTCGTTCGTTCGTTCGTTCGTTCGTTCGTTCGTTCGTTCGTTCGTTCGTTCGTTCGTTCGTTCTTCGTTTCGTTCGTTCGTTCGTTCGTTCTCGTTCGTTCGTTCGTCGTCGTTCGTTCTCGTTCGTTCGTTCGTTAGTTCTGTCGTTAGTTAGTTTCGTAGTTAGTTCTTCGTTTCGTTTAGTTTTCGTTAGTTAGTTCGTTAGTTAGTTTTAGTTCGTTAGTTAGTTTAGTTAGTTAGTTCGTTAGTTAGTTTTCGTTAGTTAGTTAGTTAGTTGTTTTTAGTTGTTTTCCGTCTTTCGTTAGTTCGTTCGTTGTTCGTTGTAGTTCGTTCGTTGTTTTCGTTTTAGTTCGTTTTTCTTTTCGTTCGTTCGTTTGTTTTTCGTTTTTTTGTAATTTTATGTCGTTGGTGCTGTTAGAATGTTTCTGCACGACTTACTTTTTTTAGATTATACCTTTACTTGGAGCAATTGAAGTAAATGTTATACAAATGCCATATTGCTCTTAATGACTACAAGCATTTAAGAAAGTTGTTATAAATATTTATTACAAATATAAAGACTTATATTTCTTCCATCTCTCCTAGCCCCAAATCCACTAAAAGAAATTTCCCACTTGTCAGCAAAGTTTTTCTACTATCCCCTTCCAATCCACAAAAACCCCAAAAAAGTTAAGAAAACACTCAAGTGTATTTTAAGCAATAAAGGTTAAATTGAGTATAATAATAACACTGGACATCATCCTATTTGCCACATTTTACACCAAAGGTCAATATAAAATTTAATCGTTTTTCTTTAACAATATGTTTTTGATTTCCTAAAACATTATCACAAAAACATACAAGAAATATAAAAAGTTTTAATATAGAAAAATAAAGTTTCAATAGAAGACATAAAATCGGAAAATTTACTATATGTATTTGTTGTAAATATTACACACACGTTATACGTTGGAGTATAAAAACCTAAACGTATAAAGTTAAACGGAAAAAAGTTCATTTCTACTTAAATTAGTTTGCCATCAACCAATATGTTACATTTAATGTGACCCCCTATACTCCTTTTTGCTCTACTGCAACCCGATACATAGGTATTTACTTTATTTTTTTTTTCTTTTCTACGTATTTTTGTCATATAATTTTGGAGAATGTTTTTTTTTCTACATTTTTTCTTATTATCAAAAATATGACTTGTATGGCTGTATAGGGATTTCAATTTTAGTATTTTCTATAAAAAAAATTTTGATGAAAAATATTTTTATATACATACGATGTATGATGCCATATTTACACATTTACAACACGTTTTTATCCTTAGAAATATTAATAACAACAAAAATGTGTTATTTGTTAGAAAAGGTTGTAAGACAACAAAATTATTAGTATGAGTGTAAAGAAATGTTTTAATTTTATTAGGAATTTGGTTTTTAAAACTGAATTAGCTGATAAAACGTTTGAACCTTAGATCAGGAAACATCTTGTCATAACAATAACTTAATTTGCAATGTTTACTATATATCATCTTCATTACTCGTAGCTAGTTTATAACTGAAAGGTTTGTAATTAGAATGAAAGAAAACATATTAATAAATCTACTATTTCAAAAAAAAAGATACATTTTTTTTTTCGCAGAAAAGTAGAAAAATAAAAAAATACTTTTCATTAAAAATAAGATTTTTCACCACAAAAAATAAGCAAAATAAAATTTTCCATAAAAAGTATATTTTCGGCAAAAAAAAATATTTTTTCACTAAAAATCTGATTTCACTCAAAATCTTATTTTCCTAAAAAGTAGATTTTTCACTGAAATTAAGGTTTTCTCAAACATTTGAAGGTTTAACTAAAAATTCTATTTTCTACTGAAATCTATACTTTTTACTAGAATTTTGATATTTCACTAAAATTTATATTTTACACTAAAAAATAAATTTTCAACTAAATACCAATTATTTATTTAAAATTTTATTTATATAGTCTAGTCTATAGTCTAGTCTATAGTCTAGTCTATAGTCTAGTAGTCTATAGTCTAGTCTATAGTCTAGTCTATAGTCTAGTCTATAGTCTAGTCTATAGTCTAGTCTATAGTCTAGTCTATAGTCTAGTCTATAGTCTAGTCTATAGTCTAGTCTATAGTCTAGTCTATAGTCTAGTCTATCTAGTCTATAGTCTAGTCTATAGTCTAGTCTATAGTCTAGTCTATAGTCTAGACTATAGTCTAGTCTATAGTCTAGTCTATAGTCTAGTCTATAGTCTAGTCTATAGTCTAGTCTATAGTCTAGTCTATAGTCTAGTCTATAGTCTAGTCTATAGTCTAGTCTATAGTCTAGTCTATAGTCTAGTCTATAGTCTAGTCTATAGTCTAGTCTATAGTCTAGTCTATAGTCTAGTCTATAGTCTAGTCTATAGTCTAGTCTATAGTCTAGTCTATAGTCTAGTCTATAGTCTAGTCTATAGTCTAGTCTATAGTCTAGTCTAGTCTATAGTCTAGTCTATAGTCTAGTCTATAGTCTAGTCTATAGTCTAGTCTATAGTCTAGTCTATAGTCTAGTCTATAGTCTAGTCTATAGTCTTCGTCTATAGGTCTAGTCTATAGTCTAGTCTATAGTCTAGTCTTAGTCTAGGGTCTATAGTCTAGTCGTATAGTTAGTCTATAGTCTAGTTAGAGTCTAGTCTATAGTCTCGTCTAGTCTATAGTCTAGTCTATAGTCTAGTTATATAGGTCTAGTCTAGTAGTCTAGTCTATAGTCTAGTTCTATAGTCTAGTCTATAGTCTAGTCTATAGTCTAGTCTAAGTCAGTCTATAGTCTAGTCTATAGTCTAGTCTATAGTCTAGTCATAGTCTAGTCTATAGTCTAGTCTATAGTCTAGTCATTAGTCTAGTCTATAGTCTAGTCTATAGTCTATCTATAGTCTAGTCTGATAGATCTTAGTTCTATAGTCTAGTCATATAGTCTAGTCTATAGTCTAGTCTTAGTCTAGTTCTAGTCAGTTTCTAGTCTATAGTCTAGTCTATAGTTCTAGTCTATAGTCTAGTACTATCGTCTAGTCTATAGTCTAGTCTATAGTCTAGTCTATAGTCTAGTCTATAGTCTAGTCTATAGTCTAGTCTATAGTCTAGTCTATAGTCTAGTCTATAGTCTAGTCTATAGTCTAGTCTATAGTCTAGTCTATAGTCTAGTCTATAGTCTAGTCTATAGTCTAGTCTATAGTCTAGTCTATAGTCTAGTCTATAGTCTAGTCTATAGTCTAGTCTATAGTCTAGTCTATAGTCTAGTCTATAGTCTAGTCTATAGTCTAGTCTATAGTCTAGTCTATAGTCTAGTCTATAGTCTAGTCTATAGTCTAGTCTATAGTCTAGTCTATAGTCTAGTCTATAGTCTAGTCTATAGTCTAGTCTATAGTCTAGTCTATAGTCTAGTCTATAGTCTAGTCTATAGTCTAGTCTATAGTCTAGTCTATAGTCTAGTCTATAGTCTAGTCTATAGTCTAGTCTATAGTCTAGTCTATAGTCTAGTCTATAGTCTAGTCTATAGTCTAGTCTATAGTCTAGTCTATAGTCTAGTCTATAGTCTAGTCTATAGTCTAGTCTATAGTCTAGTCTATAGTCTAGTCTATAGTCTAGTCTATAGTCTAGTCTATAGTCTAGTCTATAGTCTAGTCTATAGTCTAGTCTATAGTCTAGTCTATAGTCTAGTCTATAGTCTAGTCTATAGTCTAGTCTATAGTCTAGTCTATAGTCTAGTCTATAGTCTAGTCTATAGTCTAGTCTATAGTCTAGTCTATAGTCTAGTCTATAGTCTAGTCTATAGTCTAGTCTAGTCTAGTCTATAGTCTAGTCTATAGTCTAGTCTATAGTCTAGTCTAGTCTATAGTCTAGTCTATAGTCTAGTCTATAGTCTAGACTATAGTCTAGTCTATAGTCTAGTCTATAGTCTAGTCTATAGTCTAGTCTATAGTCTAGTCTATAGTCTAGTCTATAGTCTAGTCTATAGTCTAGTCTATAGTCTAGTCTATAGTCTAGTCTATAGTCTAGTCTATAGTCTAGTCTATAGTCTAGTCTATAGTCTAGTCTAGTCTATAGTCTAGTCTATAGTCTAGTCTATAGTCTAGTCTATAGTCTAGTCTATAGTCTAGTCTATAGTCTAGTCTATAGTCTAGTCTATAGTCTAGTCTATAGTCTAGTCTATAGTCTATTCTATATTCTAGTCTATAGTCTAGTCTATAGTCTAGTCTATAGTCTAGTCTATAGTCTAGTCTATAGTCTAGTCTATAGTCTAGTCTATAGTCTAGTCTATAGTCTAGTCTATAGTCTAGTCTATAGTCTAGTCTATAGTCTAGTCTATAGTCTAGTCTATAGTCTAGCCTAAAGTCTAATCTAATAAAAAACATATTTTATTCTTCATTTAATTAAATTTCCTTCTAAAATTTTTCAAATTTAAAAAAATCCCCCAGAATTTAATGTTTACTAAACACAGCTTCACGTGTTCTTCTTGTGTTTCACTTTACACAATTTCATCATGTAATTATTGTATTTACACATTTTGTTTACGTTTTTGTTACTGTTGTTATCATCAAATCTTTTTTGCTCAAATTACCTACATTCTCAATAATATACATAATATTTCACAAAAACGAAAGAGAAACAATAAACAATGAAAAGCAGAAAAACATAAAACACCGATAAGAAGACAACAAAATAACAAAAGCAAAACAAAAACAGAAAAAACACAACACAGACAGATAAATTCGCCGCAAACAGCAGCGAAACAGAAAAAATTACCTAAAAATGCAACTCTGCACACTTACAAATACAAACACGCACGAACAAGTAAAAAGATACAACAAACGAACGAAGAAGATAGAAACAAAGCAGAGACGAAAAGAAAATAAATTCATTTTACAAATACTAAATTCGCTTCAATAGTTTACGTCGAGAGACTCAGACTAACAGCAAAAAAAGGCAAAAAAGTCTACAATAAAAAACCGAAAAGTAAAAGATTATTATACTAGAAACTAAGTTAATTAAATAAAATTAACAATAAATATCTAACAATTGAAGAATAATTGATGTAATTGAAAGAAAAAAGTCATGGAAAAAGTTTAATACAAGAAAAAAGAAAAGAAAAACCCCAGTGCAAAGGTTTTTGAGACAAACACTCATTGACAGAGGCAGCAGTCGAAAAAAAGGCATTCAAAAAATTGAATCATGGATACAGGAGTTTAAAAAATGTACGAAAACTAGTGTTTAAATATGTTACTAAAACCAAGTGTTTAATAAAACGAAATAAAATTATTAAATTTTTTTGTGTTAAATTAAAAGAAATTGTGTAAAATGCTAAAAGAAATTTACAAAAAGAAAAGTCTAACGTTACAAAAAAAAAGTGGAAGAAGAAAAAATTATATTAAATTAGGCTGTGCCTTATTTTGGTATATGCTCATAGGTTTTTTTTTTGTATGAGAGCAATTGTTGTTGTTGTTTTTCTCATTTTTGTACGAGTGTGTGTTATATTGTTGTTGTATCTTCTTGCAACAAATCAATAAAAAGTGCTGCCAGCCAGCTAGTGTTGTCAATTAAGCGTTTTTGTCTTAAAAGTGTGTGAAATAAATGTTTTATAAACATGATAAAATTTAGTATACTGTTTAAACAAATAAAAATGGTGCTAAAAATTCAAATTTAAGAAAATATATGTATTAGAGTTATTAGAATCTAGTAGTATCAAAATTTTGACAAGTGTACCTAATTAGTATGGTTAATTATTAAAAACATCAAGTTAAATTTCAAAATATTGAAGTGAATTTGTTAAAAACGAAATGTGTTTAATATTAAGAATTGTAAATATTAATTTTAAACTCTTATCAGGAAAACAATGCCATAATTCCTTAAAAATATCTATCAAAATATCGAATTTTTAGTGAAAAATCCTATTTTTAGTAAAAATCCAATTGTTTATCATTAATCAGTTTTCTATTAAAAACTTCAACAACAAAATCTTTACATCGATAAATTTTCGATCAGTTTTATATAGAAAAAGTCAACATCAGTCAGTTTTCTTTAGAAAACATCATCATCGATCAGTTTTTTTTTTTAAACAAAACAATCTTCTTTGGAAAATGTATGTCTAAAAATTCTTAATAGATTAGTTTTCTTTTGAACACTTCTTTACTGATAAATTTTCTTCATACACATAATTGAGTATTCGATCATCGATTGGTTTTCTATTTAGAACTTCACCATTGTTCACTTTTGAATAGAAAAATTAATTAGTTATTACTTTTCTATAGAAAACATTTTTATAGATCGCTCTTCTATAGAAATCTTCCTTAAATATCAGTTTTCTATAGAGATCTTAGTAATCGATACTTTTTCTATAGAAAACTTCTTTACCGATCACTTTTCCTCGACATCGATTAGTTTTCTTCAGAAAACATCATCATCGATCAGTTTTCTTAACAAATCAATCACTTTTCTATAAAAAAAACTTCAATAGCGATCACTTTTCTATATAAAACTTCTTTATTTCTCACTTAACTATAGAAAAGTTCATTGTCGATCACTTTTCTATAGAAAACTTTCTTACCAATCACTTTTCCATAGAAAATTTCATTAGCGATCACATTTCTATAGAAAACTTCAATAGCGATCACTTTTCTATAGAAAACTTCAATAGCGATCACTTTTCTATAGAGATCTTAGTAATCGATAAATTTTTTATATAAACCTTTCTTATCAATCACTTTTCCGTTGAAAACTTCTTTATCGATCACTTTTCTATAAGAAACTTGAAATTTCTATAGAAAACTTCATTAGCGATCACTTTTCTGTAGAAAATTTAATTTTCTATAGAAAACTTCAATAGCGATCACTTTTTTATAGAAAACTTCAATAGCGATCACTTTTCTATAGAGATCTTAGTAATCGATCACTTTTCTATATAAAACATCTTTATCAATCACTACTAAAAATTCGTTATCGATCACTTTTCTATATAAAACTTCTTTATCGATCGCATTTCTATAAAAAAAAAGTTCTGTATCGATCGCATTTCTATAGAAAACTTATTTATTCATCAGTTTTCTATAGAAAACTTGTTTAAAATCAGTTTCTTATAGAAAACTTCTTTATTCATCAGTTTTCTATAGACAACTTCTTTATCGATATTTTCCTATACAAAACGTCTGCATTGATCTCTTATCTATAGACAACTTTTTCAACGATCTCTTTTCTATAGAAAACTTCTTTATCGATCGATTTGCTAAAGAAAACTTCTTAAACGAGATCTTCTTTATCTATAGAAAACTTCGGCAGCGATCGATATTTTATTGAAAACTTTCCTATAGTCTCTAAAATTAATAAGTATTCCGGCGATATCCGGGTATTATAAGTGATTTCACACTGCAATTAAAAACAAGAGTTATAAAAGCTTTCAAAAAATATCAATTACATTTCAATATATTTAAAATGAAATATTAAGCTAAAACAAAATAAATTCTTGGAATAATCACGAATAATTTTACAGCTAATTTATATTGGCTAAAACTGATTTGATTATTTTCTTAATTTAGAACCGAAACCGAAACAAAAAGGTCTATTCTATATGATTTGAAATTCGGAGAATTTTAAAAAAAATTTTAAAGCATTGAAAGCTTTCAAATATAACGGTAAAATGTTAGTGATATATACAGTAAACAAAACTAATTCTTGGAATATTCGCGAAAAAAGTTTCAATGTGAATTTTTTAATATTTTTGAAGCACTATCATCGGGAATTACAGAAAAATATGAATATTTTAGGAAAATTATGTAAAAAATATACTTATAAACATGCTTAAAGCTCATGACTTTTAAATTTATCTGATCCCTTTAAAAGTTCAGCTATAAGTTTTAGTAATAAAATTTTAAATATAAAAATATTAAAAACGTTTCCTTTTGGGCCGATCACCTTTGGCTTGACAAATAGCTTTCGCAATACATAAGATGAGAATTAAAGGTTTTTCTGGTTAAATATCAGATAAAGTTTTCTACTAACACAAATCCTCTAAAACACGAATATTGTAAATAATTTTAGCGTTTTTCTATTCTAGTGCTTAATATTCTACCACCTTCTACAAACAGACGTTTTCTTCTTATTAGCATCTCTGTTTATGCATTAAATTCACTTTTCTACCCAACACATCTCCGCTGCGCTCACACTCCATATGTATTTTGAATTGTGCTGACTTAAATTGCTTGCCTCACTCACACGCTGCTTGCCTGCCTACCAGGCGGTCGGACCTAACCATATGTCTGTCCATCCACCCGTTCTTTCGTCTGTCCTTACGCCTGTTCGACTTTTAGTCATCACTTCTTATTGTGTGTGAGCTTGCTGTTCAACTACTCTAACGTGCAAAAAGTGGTTGTTCAATGTGTCATTGCCTTTATAAAATCAAAGTGCCAACATGTGTTGTCTCTTTCTATCCTGTACCCTTAACAAACCCCTAAATAAAGCGGCATAATTTCTGTTGCTATCGTTGTTCTTGTTATTGCTGTTGCTGCTAATGTCTACAGCAAATTCGCTTTAAGTGTTTACATCTGGTTTTCCAACAAATAGTGAGAATCCCGTTTATTATTGTTGTTGTTGTCACCCGTTGCCCTTAGAATAAGTATTTTGTATATAAAAATTTTGAATTATTGCAAAAAATTTTAAAATTTTGTAGAAAAAATAATTAAATTAAACAAATGATTAATGGAAATTATTGTCATTTAGTTGTTGCTCAAATATTACCAGAGAAGGGATGCAGTAAGCAGTTCTTTATTGTTCTTTTTACCATGACTATACTCTTTCATTGTGAGTGACTGTTTTATATTTTTTAGCCAGTTTCCTTTAATTTCAATATCCTGGCATACTAAACTGATGTATTCACTTCTATATTTTTTTTGTTCTCTATATTATTTTTCTTTCTTTTGATTTATTTGGGATTCATGACCTTTGATATCTCAACTAAATGGCAGAAGAAAATGTATTGAATAACTAGAATTATGCAAAATTCTGGACAAAAATTTGCATAATATTAAAAATTTTAGCTTAATTTTAAAAAATTTAATTTTTTGCTAGAAATTTAAGTGAGAAATATTTTAAAAATTTCTTTTCACTTTTTTTAATAACCTTTCTCTCTGTTAATTAAAATATGTATGTATGTTGTTGGCGTTTGCAATACAATACAAAATTTTTTAATTATCTTAGTTGTATCCCTAGTTGTAATAAATTCATTAACCCAGTTTTCACAAACATTTTACCCACAAAAATACACACAACGAAATGTATAGAGAGTTGAATTTATAATGCCGCACCCAAATGAATAATTAGAGCAAATTTAATATTCAATTATAAATATTCATTGATACAAGTTGCTGGTTCAATTAGAATTAGGAAATACATACAACATTCAACATTTTGTTTGATTTGATTTGCCAAACAATTATTATATATTTTATAGCAGTTTTGTTTAAAGATTAACAGGATTGTGCATGTGCATCGATTTTAAGGATATTATTGGTAAAGCATGATTAGGAAAACAATACATAATAATAAATATTGAAAACAACACATTTTGCCAGGTCCCCCTACTGGTCCTAAATATGGCTTAAAGCTCACTTTTTAACATAAACGTCTATTTTAAAACCTCTCTATTAATATTCAAAGTGCCTAAAAGTATGCCACATTTTCATCCATTATTGCAAACATAGCGGTATCAGTGAGAAAACAAATTCGTGGAATATTCTCGAGAATGGATCTAACTTAAGATTTTAAGTATTTTTCAAATAATCTGAATAGAAAATATTGAAGAAATTGACTTTTTATAATATTATTATTTAAAGCAACCGCCGTTTGCCTCTAAATATGTTCAACCCTCAACAAATCCATAAGATACGCGCTTCTATCTAAACCTATTTCAAGTTCAAAAATGTTCCCGAATAAAGAAACAATAGGATCAATGTATTCCCCTTTTTGATGAGTTAACCAATAGAAATTAAACAAGATCAGACGGTGGTCACATCAATACTTTATTAAGAACGCAGTCTCGTATCTAATATTTCAAATAGAACCAAAAACCATCTACTAAATTCCACATTTTGTTTGGTTCTCGATATCTCAGATAGTTTTAAGTTTACATTTGACCAGATTACTATATCTTCACTGTTTCAGAACTAAACATTTACAAATTTTAGTTCCAATATCTTATAGCGTCCTATGCCCCGTCAGTAACTAATAGAAGAAGTAACAGTCGAATTTCTAATGACATATTGGTTTCAAACTGTAAATCAAGAAAGAAATTACGACATTCGAAAGTTATCGAGTTTTCCATTTCAATAAAATTTGGCCCCTATATGTATTTTCCTCAGACTATAAATATAAGTATCATTTGGAGCTGGAATTTATAAAAAAAAACGAAGTCCGCTCTGGTCACTTTCGCAGCGACCACAAGTCAAATATTATATTCATTTGTTCGCGAATATTCCTCCTTTTCAAATCAAATGCATTAAGATAAAGGCAGTTTATAAAAAACTATGGATTCAAATACATATAAACAATAATTAAATCGAATTCTTGGAATATTCTCGAAGAATTTTGAATATGAGATTATTAAAAAAAAAATGCTTTGAATTCAAATGCAACATGAAAAAATTTAAACAAAAAAATAAAAAGCTGTGTCCAATACAAGATTTTATGAAAATCGAACTCATGGAATGTTCAAAACAAATTTTTTTAAATAATCAAACTCATGGAATATTCTCGAATATTTTTAAATTTAAGTTTTTCATAAAAAAAATCTCAAATTTAAAATAAATTTTATATAGAAATCAATCTACTGCGCATATAAATAATTCCAACTAATTTAAAATAATGCAAAACATTTATTTGCAGTTCTATACACACACATATTCACAATTTAATTAGGTCACACTTTGCCATAAAATATTTTGCATAAAATATAAAATCTACAAACACTAATAAACAAATAAAACAATTGTTTGAATATTTGAACAAAAACCACATTATAACAAAATATTTCATAGAATTCCTGGAAATATAAATGATTTTTTTCCCATATTAGATAAGTTTAAAAAGCTTGAAGAAAAAAATAAAAGTAAAGTTTATAAAATAAAACGTTTATACTAAATTGAAAACGTTTTATTGATAATCAAAGTGATTAACATGTTGACAGGTAGTTTTTTAGGTTAAGTAAGGGTACACTGACGTGACGTGTTTGCTGACACATACAAATACACTGATTGATTGTATTACATTCCGGAAGGGTGTAGAAAACACACATTGTTATTTGATTGGTTTTGGGTGATTTTTTAGGGAAAATATTCAGTCGTAAATGAGGGTTAACAGTCATTTCAGTAATGTAAAGATAATGATGTTGAAAAAAAGACATTAATGTGATTGTGATTTAGGTAACTAGCAATTAACAAGTGTACTTTTTTCCACAACATAATCCTGATTATTTGTTTTTTTCTTCCAAGTGTGTTGTCTATGTATTTAGACGTGAGAAAGGTCAAGTGCTGTTGTTTTACAAATTGTAAAATGTAAGGATAATTGAATTTTGATGGAATTGTTTAGATTTTATAATGTGACTTTAATTTATTTAGGCATTAGAAAGCAAAAGAAAGTAAGACTAAATTTAACTTTAGTAATTTAACTATTTTTGGTACGAATCAAGCTCAAATCAATCCCATTTTGGGATTTATCCAATCCTTTACATTCTTTAATCGATCTTA
Organism: Lucilia sericata; assembly: GCF_015586225.1. Taxonomy (NCBI): domain Eukaryota; kingdom Metazoa; phylum Arthropoda; class Insecta; order Diptera; family Calliphoridae; genus Lucilia; species Lucilia sericata. The sequence goes on along the minus strand of NW_023994141.1, from coordinate 609,470 downwards.
TTTTTATTCCAAATCAAATATGCATTTGAGCTTAAAACAAACTACAATGTAAGATCACTTTGATTTACAAGAGGCTTAAATAAGGCCTTTCGTACTTAACTTTCTTCTTCTTTTTTTTTTTTTTAGTGTATAACCTGTTGTGAAGTCATTAGGAATAAGTAAGGAAAGGTGTATGCTTGATTTATTACTTCATTTTAATGTCAATATAATAAAGAGATATTTATCAAAATATTATTGAAAATAATTAAACACGAAATAAGCTAATTGGTTTATAATGGTTCAATTATAACAAAGGAACACAATTATGGAAAACTTACGAATGAATAAGTTCAACGTTAGACTAGACTATAGACTAGACTATAGACTAGACTATAGACTAGACTATAGACTAGACTATAGACTAGACTATAGACTAGACTATAGACTAGACTATAGACTAGACTATAGACTAGACTATAGACTAGACTATAGACTAGACTATAGACTAGACTATAGACTAGACTATAGACTAAACTATAGACTAGACTATAGACTAGACTATAGACAAGACTATAGACTAGACTATAGACTAGACTATAGACTATAGACTAGACTATAGACTAGACTATAGACTAGACTATAGACTAGACTATAGACTAGACTATAGACTAGACTATAGACTAGACTATAGACTAGACTATAGACTAGACTATAGACTAGACTATAGACTAGACTATAGACTAGACCATAGACTAGACTATAGACTAGACTAGACTAGACTATAGACTAGACTATAGACTAGACTATAGACTAGACTATAGACTAGACTATAGACTAGACTATAGACTAGACTATAGACTAGACTATAGACTAGACTATAGACTAGACTATAGACTAGACTATAGACTAGACTATAGACTAGACTATAGACTAGACTATAGACTAGACTATAGACTAGACTATAGACTAGACTATAGACTAGACTATAGACTAGACTATAGACTAGACTATAGACTAGACTATAGACTAGACTATAGACTAGACTATAGACTAGACTATAGACTAGACTATAGACTAGACTATAGACTAGACTATAGACTAGACTATAGACTAGACTATAGACTAGACTATAGACTAGACTATAGACTAGACTATAGACTAGACTATAGACTAGACTATAGACTAGACTATAGACTAGACTATAGACTAGACTATAGACTAGACTATAGACTAGACTATAGACTAGACTATAGACTAGACCATAGACTAGACTATAGAGTAGACTATAGACTAGACTATAGACTAGACTATAGACTAGACTATAGACTAGACTATAGACTAGACTATAGACTAGACTATAGACTAGACTATAGACTAGACTATAGACTAGACTATAGACTAGACTATAGACTAGACTATAGACTAGACTATAGACTAGACTATAGACTAGACTATAGACTAGACTATAGACTAGACTATAGACTAGACTATAGACTAGACTATAGACTAGACTATAGACTAGACTATAGACTAGACTATAGACTAGACTATAGACTAGACTATAGACTAGACTATAGACTAGACTATAGACTAGACTATAGACTAGACTATAGACTAGACTATAGACTAGACTATAGACTAGACTATAGACTAGACTATAGACTAGACTATTGACTAGACTATAGACTAGACTATAGACTAGACTATAGACTAGACTATAGACTAGACTAGACTATAGACTAGACTATAGACTAGACTATAGACTAGACTATAGACTAGACTATAGACTAGACTATAGACTAGACTATAGACTAGACTATAGACTAGACTATAGACTTATAGACTAGACTATAGACTAGACTATAGACTAGACTATAGACTAGACTATAGACTAGACTAGACTAGACTATAGACTAGACTATAGACTAGACTATAGACTAGACTATAGACTAGACTATAGACTAGACTATAGACTAGACTATAGACTAGACTATAGACTAGACTATAGACTAGACTATAGACTAGACTATAGACTAGACTAGACTATAGACTAGACTATAGACTAGACTATAGACTAGACTATAGACTAGACTATAGACTAGACTATAGACTAGACTATAGACTAGACTATAGACTAGACTATAGACTAGACTATAGACTAGACTATAGACTAGACTATAGACTAGACTATAGACTAGACTATAGACTAGACTATAGACTATAGACTAGACTATAGACTAGACTATAGACTAGACTATAGACTAGACTATAGACTAGACTATAGACTAGACTATAGACTACACTATAGACTACACTATAGACTAGACTATAGACTAGACTATAGACTAGATTATAGACTAGACTATAGACTACACTATAGACTAGACTATAGACTAGACTATAGACTAGACTATAGACTAGACTATAGACTAGACTATAGACTAGACTATAGACTAGACTACAGACTAGACTATAGACTAGACTATAGACTAGACTATAGACTAGACTATAGACTAGACTATAGACTAGACTATAGACTAGACTATAGACTAGACTATAGACTACACTATAGACTACACTATAGACTAGACTATAGACTAGACTATAGACTAGACTATAGACTAGACTATAGACTAGACTATAGACTAGACTATAGACTAGACTATAGACTAGACTATAGACTACACTATAGACTACACTATAGACTACACTAGACTAGACTATAGACTAGACTATAGACTAGACTATAGACTAGACTATAGACTAGACTATAGACTAGACTATAGATTAGACTATATAAATCAGAAAAAAAATGAAAAATTGAACTAAAATATGTTTGTACATTTTTTTATTAAAGCTAGGAAATTTGTATTCTAGCTAGATAATTTTTTTTTAAGCGAAAATGTCGTTTAAAAATATTTTATATAATTTCCTCAATTGCAATTTTATTACTTATTTCAATTTGTATAAATTTAATGGTTATGGGTGCTACTTATTAAACTTCAAAACTCAGCTTTAAGCCGGCTTTATTTGTTTAAACATATAAAGTAAAAATTAAAAAAAAAACACAACAATAACAAACCTGCCTTAAAAATGAGACAAAACAAAAATAAAAGAAATTAAGAACAGGTCAATAACATATAATACGATATATTTGGCATAATTTTATTTAAAAAAAATTGTGCTACCAAAACAAAAATTAAAAAAAAAACAAGAAAAAAAGTAAACAAAAAATTATAATTAATAACAATACAAAATAAACAATAAAAAAATACTCAAAAAAGAAGAAAATATTTGGTTACACTTTTACTTATAAGCTTTCAAATACGAGCATTTATTTGGCGTCACTAAACCGCATTTAAAATTGTAATTTTGAAAAAAAAACAAGTTTTACACAATTTTTTTTTTTTAAGAAAAAATTTAACACAAAAAAATTTAAGTATAAATAATTTAAAATTTGTTTTAATATAGATGTATTTAACAAGATACTTTTTGGTAAACAATAACAATAAATAAGAAAAAATATTCCGACAAAAACTACAACTAAAAAAATTTTTTAGTGAATAATTAATGACTAAAAAGTGTTGAAAATCTTAAGTGAATAACAACAATAAACAAACAAACAGAACAATGTCTTCATTATTATAGACTGTTAACAAAATTGCCCTTTACAGCTTGCTTGATTTATTTATCAGGCACAGTGGGCCTAAACACGCACAAAGCAACTACAACTAAAAGCACTTGGCACAATTAAGCACTTTTAATTTAAGTTACAACAACACGAAAAACTTCGTTAAAAATAAAAACGAACGAAAAAAAACGCACAACGAAATTGAAATTATATAGAATTGAACAAAAAACTAACTCAAAACTCGCCTCGATCTCTGTTCAATTAAGGAACTCAAAAGCTTGAAATAAAATGTCTCGATCCAAATATCATACCATGTTATTACGTTTATTGTATAAACTCTTGATATTTGTGGCCATAATACAACAAAATTATGGCAATCCCACAGCCTCTAATATACCCTCTTTACCACCACCCTTTGAATTGGAATTATCCTCACCAGTGCCATTTACCACACGCAAACCAGAGATTTTAACGTCTGATCAGGAAAATGATAAAAATATAGAGATTTTAGCCGCTCCTTTAGAAGAGGAAAATAGCGGTTCTACTAACACTTCCACTCTAAAAACTATAGAAACGAATTTAAAGGATTTGAATAATTTAAAAGAGGTGCCAATAATCAACAATAATCCTAATAACAATAATGATGCTGATAATAACAACAACAACAACAACAATAATAATAATAATAATGCTGATAGCAGTTATGATGATTATATAGAGACTGATCTTAAAGTGGAAAAAACCACTCCAACTTCCATGGAACAACAGGATGATCCTGTCATTCCACCCACTACCATAACATTTAGTAATGTGGCAGCTGCTGGTATTTTAGGCAATTCTAATTCAAATATTGATGGTGTTGTTATGGGTGGCGGTGATGGTAGTAATGGCGCCGGTACTGTTGTAAATTATAATGATGCCACTCCTCCCTATGCTGCAGTTGATAATAAATATGGTAAGATTTGAATTGAATGAATTTTTTACAATTTCTAAAAATTTCCAAGAATTTTATAAAATTTCTTAAAATACAACAAAAACAAAACGAATCATTCGTAATTAAATTTAAAATTTTTTATATCAAAAATATAAAATATCAAATTGAATTTAAACCTCATCATTTTGAGATCAGGCATGGAAAAGTTAACATTTTAAATTTAAACTTTTCCAAAAAAGAATACTTTTTAAGACAAGTTGACAAGTCTAGTCCATTTTGAATAGATTATGGAATCAGGCTACGGACTAGTCTTTTAACCAATCTATAAACTAGTCTAGTGACCAGTCTATAGACTATTCTACTTATAAGTCTGTGATTAATCCATAGACTAGCCTGTTAATTACACAGGCCGACAAATTTTTAACCCATAGACCATGATATATTTATCTAAAGGATTCAGCTGCTCTGAATCCAAATCTGTTATTCATCACATCAGGGATTAGAGATATGGTGTCCTGAAGTTTGAAAAAGTGCAATTTTTGGCAATTTTTAAGACGTTATAACAGCGCCAAGGCAATCAATTCTAAATTTTCAAATCAAGTACGAACTGAGCTGAAATCAAGCCCATTTGGGGATTTATTTACATTTTTACATAATTCTCAATTCAAGTATAGATTTAAGCCTAAATCAAACCCATAAATTCTCAAATTAAGATCACCTTAATCCAAAAAAGTTTCAAATTAGGTTTTCGGATCCGTTTTTGAATCAAGTATTTTGTACTTTGTTTAAGGAAAACCGTTCTTCTGAAACCTCCCAGATAGTTTTGAGTACAGATTACTCAATTCTTTTTTAGAGAGTTTCATTGACTAGTCTATAGTCTTTTCTATTGACTATTTTGTAGACTACTTATCTCTGGAGTTACCTATGAACTCCACTTTAGACTAGTTTATTGATAAGAATATTGAGTAGTATACTAACCAATCTGTTAATTATGCCTATAAACAAATTTTTTTGATAATTTTGACTAGTCTATTGATCAGTCCAGGAACCAGCCTGCGGATTAATATTCTGATTAATACTTGTCTATGGATTAGCCTTTTGACTAGTCTATGGACGACTTCATTAACTAGACTATGGATCAGGCTATAGGTTAGTCCCTTGACTATTTTACGGTAATTAGACAAGTCTATAAACTTGTCTTTAGTATATAGCTTAGATTACGGATTAGACAATTGACTAGTATAGCGACAAATCTACACAGAGAGAAAAATATATACACGCCTGGTACCAAATTGACACCAAATTTTTCAATAACATCCGTTAGCTCAAAAACCGTTGTCAATAGTGAGCTTACCACGTTTGTTAACTTTTAGACAACGGATGTGGATAAAATTTAGATTATTGCAATGTTGACAATGTTGCGTGGTCAACATTACATGTTGTTGTTGTTGTATGTATTGAAAAATTTGGTGTCAATTTGGTACCAGGCGTGTATATTTATTGTGTATATATATTGTGTATATTGCGTGTGTATTTACTAGTTATCAACTAGTCTATCGACTAGTCCATTTTTACTAATCTATTTACCGGGGTATATACTAATCTATTGACGATTCTTGACTGCTTTATAGACTAGACTATTAAGCAGTTTATATACTATTCCACTGACTAGTCTATGCACTAATGACTTATGTATGAAGTACTCTATTAATTAGTCTACTGACTAATTTTTTTTTCTTAATTATGAAGCTGTCTATTGACTAGTCTTTCAATAACATCAGTTAAGCTCAAAATCCGTTGTCAATAGTGAGCTTATCACGTTTGTTAACTTTTAGACAACGGAAGTGCATAAAATTTAGATTGCGACAACGAATTGTTGCACTAGTGATTGCTAGTTATCTAATAGTCTATCGACTAGTCCATTTTGACCAATCTATGGATCAGGGTATATACTAATCTATTGACGATTCTTGACTGTTTTATGGACTAGACTATTAAGCAGTTTTTAGACTATTCCATTGACTAGTCTATGTACTAATGACTAATATATGAAGTACTCTATTGACTAGTCTACTGACTATTCTATTTGCTAATTTATGGAACTGTCTATTGACTGATCTACTGACTATTCCATAGTCTTTGGACTATTTCATTCAATAATCTATGGACAATTCGATTGACTACATTATAGATTATTCCATTGACTAGTGTATGGAAAAGCCTCTGTACCAGCCTTTGGACTATTAAATAGGCTATGAGATTGTCTGTTGATCACCCTAGGGTCTAGACTATTGACTAAATTATTATGTATGGTCGAAAAAGTAGTCCATAGACTATAAACTAATCGTTGGACTACATATACTATTGACAAGTTTATGGAAAAAATGCTATAATACTGTACTTTTCAACTCCGTCCTGTCCCTAATTTTCTTTAATAATTTAAATGATGAAGCAGAAGTATTTAGTCATATTTAAAGAAAAACGTGCCTATAATCAATTAATTTCCTTTTTTTGTTTTTAAGCCAGAAAATATTTTATAATAAAATGTTTTTTATTAAACAAACATTTTATATTTACAAGCACAAAATGATGGAAAAATTTTGCCTAGACATGCAAAACGTGTTAAAGTTGTTAAGAAAAGAGCATTAGCCAGACAGTTATGGTTAAAGGACTTGGTGACGGTGTCTTTAACCCTTTCTAAAAGAAAATGATTTTTTTAAGGAAAAGAACATTAATAACAATATAAAAAATAACAGTAGGGGAAAGATGGCACACTTAAGTGAAATAAAGTGACAGGTTTGATATTTTCTTGAAGGACACAAGAAGAACCTCAATAGCCTTTAAAAAGAACATAAAGAGAAAGAAATTCGAAATATATTTCGTTGTCTTTTTAGGAGAAAAATAAATTAAAAAAAGGTAATAATTAAAAATGTAAATAATTATGTTTGTTAAATTTACAATAAATTTTAATATATTTAAAAAACGTAAAAACAAACTATGTACCTTAAAGTTCAAAAATAGTAAAACTAGCAAACAAAGAACCTAGGAAGCAAAATTTTTATTTGATTAAGGACTTAACTTAAAACAATACGTTCAAAGGACTACAGCTAAAGGCATTTCATAACCAATGCCTATAATTCTTTTATCTAAACTTCAAAATAACTTTTTTTTAACCTTAAACCTAATGGAAGCCACCTAACCCCAACTCTAACCCTAACAAAACAACAAGATAAACATTTCAAAACAGTAGTTGAAGTAACAGTTTTAGCAGCACTTTTACTCGTGCGTATGTAATTTAAACCTGTGTCATTTGCAGTTGTGGCCAACCAAACAGAATTTAGTTTTGTGGTTTATTAGACTTAAACACATACATATAAAAAAAATGTATTGTTGTTTTTGTTGTTCATATTAAATTTACACTGACAAAATAAAATGTGTCTAAAAAACAACAACACCACCCTCATGTTTTGAAAAAGCATTTATTTTATTGTTCAAATATCTTATGCTGTTGTTGTTGTTGTTCATTTCAATTCAGTAGCTAACGACCAACGAACGATAAAGTCTTAACTCTCAAGTGTGTATTAAAATCTTTAGACATCCTTTTAGTTCGGCAGAGGAGTTTTGTTGTGGTTTTACACACTTGTGGTCTTGGGTCTTGATAGTTTTGTTGTGATTGTGTGTGTTTGCCTGTAAATGATTTATTTTTATAGTGATTTCCTTAGGTATGGGTAGGTGTGTATATGTGTGTTTTGTCGAACATAAAAGGCAGGTGTAGTTAAATAAATTTGTTTTATTTAAAATTAAATTTATTTAATTGACAAATAAAAAAAAAGAACACGACTAAAACATTTGTATGTAAATATTTGTAGAAATACTTAAAAGAAACAATTTAATTGTACGTGGCCTAGCTTAAGGCGCTCTGTTAAAATGTGAAGAGTGTAGCATTAACTTCTAATAACTATCATTGCTTGTCAATAGATCAGTCAACAGGCCATATTAATGAAAAGACTAGTCAGTACTCTTATAAACAGATTAGTCAATAGACTTTTCTAAAGACTATTCCAGATATTAGTATTAAGATAACTTCATATATTGGTCAATAGACTAGCCCATAGATTAGAAAAAGGACTAGTCAATAATTTTATAAACAGGATAGTCAATAGACTATTCCAAAGGCTATTCCACAGATTTCTCTTAAACCAAGTCTATACACTAGTAAATAGAATACAGTAGACTAGCCAATAGACTTGTCCATAGCTTAGCTTAGTCAACAGACTAGTTCCTAAACAAATCAATAGACATGTTAATAGATTATTCAACAGACCAGTCCATACTAGTCAATATAATAGTCAATAGACTACTCCATAGAATAATCAAAAGGCTTGTCCATAGACTAGTCAATCGAATAGTCAATATACTAGTTCATACGCTAATCAATTGACTAGTTCATTGAACAAATCAATAGACATGTTAATAGATTATTTAATAGACTGGTCCATACACTTGTCAATAGATAAGTCCATAGACTTGTCAATAGATAAGTCCATAGTCAATAGACTACTCTATAGAATAATCAAAAGACTTGTCCATAGACTAGTCAATCGAATAGTCAAAATACTAGTTCATACGCTAATCAAAAGACTAGTTCATAGGCTAGTCAATAGACTACTAGTCCAGTCAATAGAAAAGACAATATAATGTAGTCAATAGACTAGTCCGACTGCTGGTCCATAGGTTAGTCAACAGAATAGTGAATAGAATAGTCAATAGACTATTCAATAGACTAGTCCGTAGACTAGTCAATAGATAGTCCATAGACTAGCAAATAGACTTGTCCATAGACTAGTCAATAGAATAGTCAATAAACTACTCAATAAACTAGTCAATAAATTAGTCAAAAGACTAGTCCATAGACTAGCCAGTATAATAGTCCATAGACTAATCCATAGACAAGTCAATAGACTAGTCAATAGACTAGTCAATAGACTATTCCATAGTCTAATCAATAGACTAGACCCTAGACTATTCCATAGAGTAGTCCATAGACTAGACCCTAGACTAGTCCATAGACTGGTCCATAGACTAGTCCATAGACTGGTCCATAGACTAGTCCATAGACTGGTCCACAGACTAGTCCATAGACTTGTTTTTATACTAGTCCACAGACTAGTCAATAGACTTGTAAAATTTTTTTTATAAAATTAGTACTATTCAATAATATTAAACAAAAATCTTTAAAACAATTAAATAACAACAAGTAATTAAAAATCCATTTAATAATTGTTATAGATATTTTATCAATAACAAAAGTAAATGGAATTTCAATAAATTGACATTGTTTTTTTAAAAACCATTTAAATTAAAAGACTATTCCCTGCATTCCTTACATATTAACTTCTACAAAAACAAAAGGAAATACAATCAAAAAACATTAATTTAAATAACACGTTAGTAGCAAAAGGACAAAAGACAGCAGCAACAACAAAAAAACAATTACCGATCAAAAGTCACATGCCAAGTTTTAATCCAGATGACTAGCAAAGAACCAGTCACCAGTGTTACAACAAAAATGTGCAACCAAACCAGACAGCAGGACTAAGTAAGGACTTGCTTGTCTATGTTTGTAGCTCTCTATATGAATTTCTATAAATATTCAGACAAGTCAAATTCCACTTCACTTAATATTTATACTTCAGGTAACAATAGATTGAATTGTATAAAATATAAATAGAAGAATGGTCGTCTATTATCCTTGGCAAAAAGAGGAGGTATTGAAACGTTCTAGGAGCATAAAAAATTGTTACATATCTTAGTGGCAAAATGTTGTATGTTCATTCCATATTCTATTAATTCAATTCAATTGAATTTCATTGAATTGTATATATTCTAAATACACAAGTACATAAAATTTATCTTTGCCATTATGTGTAGTGGTATATGTTGTCCAAACCAAGTAACGGAAAACTTGTATGGGAAACATACAACGGAAAAGCAAATTTATAGCAGCAACAGGAAACTAGATCAGGAGAAACGACCGTTTTAACTATAATAAATCGTTTTGGGTTTTTTTTTTTTTTGCTGTTTAATGTTAAGAAAAGGACAATGCTATAACAAATACATACACATTTACATTTTATTTGCATACATATTTATAAACTAAAATATAGACAAGAATAAAAATCAATTAAATTACAAATATTGTTTTGTAAAGAGTACAAGAATACAAAGAGAAAATTTCAACACCAAAGCAAAAAGCAAAGACAACTAAGTAAAGAGTATTGGAAGAATAGTAAAACTTTGAATTTTTACTACAGATCCATGTAAAAACCTTACAAGTGAACTTAAAAGAACAGTTCTTGATTTTTTTAGAATTTTTCTAACAAAATTCTCAAAAATTATGATTTCAATTAGATAGAAATGTTACAAAAATGGAGTCTAGGGTACTAGCATAATACCTTTTAAACTATGATTATTTTGTGGAATATATTTCTAGATAAACGTTGGCAAAATTGTTTGTCACATTTTTCCCATTTGTACAAAAAAAATAATACAAATATTGTAATAAACTAACATCATTTTAATATCATTTAAATGAAACAAGCAAACCAAACTATTATAACTTTTAACTTTTTATTTCATTTTCCTTTACTCCGGCTTCGCAAATATTCATTCATTATCCCCGAACCAAACCATTCATCCAGTCAACCATCTATAATGAACTTTATTATTACCAGTCGTCTGACTATCTTCCATCTATATTTTAAATCAACTGCAATTCTATTGAAATGCAGAGTATAAAAAAACAGCAAAAAAATAATCATTTGAACAAAATAATAAAACAGTGAAAAAATCTAAAAACGTAAAAGGAAATTGTTAAAATAACAAAATATACGAATTAAATGACATTCTTGTAATGGAATGATTACTAACAGGAGGTTCAAAATGGAGGAGTTAATGGGAAATTTGGAAAACAATTAAATTTAGCTTTTTTGGAAAATGCCTAATTATATGCTACACTTTTTTATCTTAGATTTTTTGGGACTCATTTAAGATATTATAATTTGGAATAATATAAAAAGGGAAAAGTTATTTGGAAAATTGTAGCAAATTTACTTTTCCGTTTCAAAATGTTTAAACTTTGTCTTTGCCAAGCCTTATATTAGGCAACACTCTTTTGAGACTCATTTAAGATATTATAATTCGGAATAACATAAAAAGAGAAGAGTTGTTTAAATAATTATAAAGATTTTATTTTTCCGTTTCAAATTGTTTAAACTTTGTATTTGACAAGCCTTATGTTAGGCAACACTTTTTACTTTTTTAGAAATGCCTAAATTTATGCAGCAATTTTTAATAAATCAAACAGAAATGGAAATTATTTGAAAATTTTATTGCTTTTTAATTAAGATTTAATCCTAAAATCAAAAATTTCAAATAGTTTCCATTTTTAGTAGCCTCATGTTATGCTACACATTTTACATCAATAATTACTTGCAATAGTAAATTTGTTATTGAAAAAAACACTTATTTTTGTTTACACTCTTTAACTTAAATAGTTTTAGCTGTGGTAAGGTTAATAGTTTTGGGTGCTAAAATGCCACCTAATCAGTTATAGTTTTCTCGCCCCCACTGCAATATTAAAATTATTATACAGTCCCTATCATTTCCTGTTTTTTCAACTTCTCTCTCTCACTTTCTTTCTCTTCCCTAATTTAAAACATTCATATTATTTTTGGCAAATATTTCTTATCTAATGGTATTTGGAAAAAATATTAGCAAAAACACAACATACAAACACAAAATATACATTTATATACATATACATTTTCAATCATAGCAAATTAATATTTTCAAGCTTTAAATTATTTTCAAAAAAAAGTAACGTATTTAGAATTTAGTCAAACCACAAGCACAGAAAGTATGTATGTAGTAAGAGAAAAGAAACCCTTTTAATTTGATTGGAATATTAATGAAGTTGAAGTTTGTGTTGTGTCTTACATCATAGCAAATACTCCAGTAGATGAGTTTTCACTGAAATAGAAGAATACTCAAGCAGAAATGTTATTAAAAGTAACAAAAAAAGTTAAAGGATGAGAGATTAGCAGGGAACAGAAAACAACTAATGCTAAGTTTGTGCATATTTCATAAATACCTTTCAGGATAATTAAGTCCATAAGTTAAAAAAAACTACACTTCAATAATATGCAAAGATTTTTAGGAAAAAGTTTAGACTGATGTTTTTTTGTTATAATTTTTTTTTAATGTAACATTTTAATTAAAAACGAAGATATGTATTTTTACATTATTAAGGGAATTAGTAACAATAAAAATTGCTGATTTGGAAAAGAGTTGTAAAAATAACATAACCATGATTATAATAATTTTAATTTTGTATGAATGAATAAAGAACTAATTAGTAACATATTTCCATCACTATTCAATAACATAAAGTTAATTAAAAAACAAAAAAGTAGAACTTTTTTAAAGCCTTAAATTATGCTTTACTTTTTCCACTGATTGCAAATATTAAATTTTTTTTTAAACAAGCTCTTAGAATATTCTCGAGATGTTTTTCTCGATTGATTTTTATCATTATTAAAATGCTTAAAACCGATATTCCTTGATGCTTTACTTTATCCACTGATTGTTTGTAAATTATACATACTTTGTTAAACAAGTTCTAAGAATATTCTCGAGATTTTTTATGAAACGATTTTAAAAATTTTCTTTTTTTTAAACGTTTTTTACGTTGTGCAATGCTTGACAATTATTACTAACTTAAACTAGGATTTACTTTTAACACTGAAAGTTTGTAAATATTACATATTTTGTTAAACAGGTTCTTGGAATATTCTCGAGATGTTTTGTAGAACTTGGCAATTTTTAATTTTAACGCCTTAAGGTATTCTTTACTTTATACACTGATTATTAATATTTCATATATTGTTAAACAAGTTCTTGAAATATTCATGAGTATGCTTTACTTTATACACTGATTATTTGTTAATATTTCATATTTTGTTAAATAAGTTATTGGAATATTCTTGAGATTTTTTGTGGAACGATTTTTAAAGTTTTTTTTAGAAATATGTAGTGAAAGGTTTAGCAACTTTTAGCTTTAACGCCTTAAACTATGCTTTATATTTTTCGCTGATAGTTTGTTAATATTACATATTTTGTTAAACAAATTCTTGGAATATTCTCGAGATTTTTTGTGGGCGGAACTTTTAAATTTTTTTTTAGAAATTTATAGTGAAATGCTTGGTAATTATTTACTGTAACGCCTTAAAGTATGCTTTACTTTATACACGGATTGTTGGTAAATATTTCATATTTTGTTAAACAAGTTCTTGGAATATTCTTGAAATTTTTTGTGCAACGAATTTTTTAAGTTTTCTTTTGTTTAGAAATATGTGGTAAAATGCTTAGCAATTATTATTAACTTTAACGCCTTTAAGTATGCTTTCCTAAAAAACTAAATATTACATATTTTGTTAAAAAAAAGTTCTTGTAATATTCTCGAGATTTTTTTGTGGAACGAATTTTTTAAGTTTTCATTTTTTAGAAATTTATAGTGAAATGCTTGGCAATTATTATGAACTTTAACGCTTTAAACTATACTTTACATTTTGCATACAAATTTCACATTCAAATTGCAACCTGTACCTTAATTAAAAGGTTTATATGGGCGGATGAGGGACAGACGGACGAATGGATGGACATGGACTTATATAATATTTATACTAAATATATTATAAAAACCCCGTGCTATAAGAATAAATATAAGTATTTAAAGTTACCGTTATGAAAGCCTTAAAGTATATTACAACTTTTTAGTTAAAAATTTAAAACAAATTATTGGAATGTTCCTGAAAAGTATATTTTAATAAGATTTTTTATCTTTAAAAAAACATGATATTTGCAAATCTAAAGCTTAAGGCAACAATTTTTAGAGGTATTTTTCAAACACAATTTCTACACAATTTTTCAATTAAAATTTTGTAATGTCTTCTTGTTGCAAAAATATTCAAACAATTTCATTAACAAAATATTAACATAAGGGAAAATTTCTCCCGTAATAGTTAAAAAACAACAATAATAAAAATTATGCATGAATGACAGCGTGTAATCATTAAGAAATAAGTACATTAAGACAAAAGCACTTACTAAAACAACAACTACACAAACAAACAAAAAAACTAAATATAAGGAAATGATGATAAATTTTAATTTAACACGCTGGTATTATAACTACATATGGTAAATTTACTAAACAAATACATATGTATGAACTATATGCAGCAAACGTGTTCCAGCAAGTGCAAGGTGTAATATTTTTTCTTTCCTTAAAGAAAATTTGAAGACAGACACCTTATAGTAGTAGTAGTAGTAAAGTGTAGTTGAAGCTGAAGACTTCCTGAAACGTGACATTGAAACAATTTCATTAATATGATGAGTTTTTGTTGCAACTTTACAAGTGCATCCTTATAAATCTAGTGACACGGCTAACACTAATATACAACAACAGCAGCAACTACTACTGTTACTTATTTACAACTCCCTAGGTGGAGTGTGGTTGTGGGCGTTGTGTTACTCTCAAGTTACTAACAATGACAATAAAGTTGAAGTTGTGGATGAGAATAACGATGAAGTTGATGAGTATGTCGATGACAATAAGTTTAAGAGTAGTGAGTGATATATGGATAGTAGCTAAAGGTGAGAGGGGTTGGGTAGGGAATATTATGTTGATTTCATTGTTGATGATACTGTAACTCATACTCTCATGTATTCACCACAATGGAGTTGAGTAGACGGCTCTTATCCTTGTTGTTTTATATTTATTATTTTTTTGCACGTTGTTGTAATCCTTAGTAGAGTGTTTAATGTTAAATTAAAGTTTCAGTCATTATATCCATACATCAATTTCAGTAACTATGGTTAATGTTGATGGTATATTATACAGACATATTGTGTTAAGTAGAAAACTTGGGTAGATAGAGAGTAGTCCTGTAAAAATTTCTAAGCTAAGCAATGTTAAGATTTTAAACATATTAAACACAAGTAAAAGCTCAACTAAAAAAATTCTCTTTTTAGAATGATAAAATGTTTGATTAAACATTATTCGGGAATATTCTTAGAATTCGCATATTTATTAAAATCGTAAACTGATGCATAGTTTAAGGCTTTTTAGTCTTAAAAATATTAAAAAAAATAATACTTTCAAAAGTTCATTATGTGTTAGTCAGTTAGTTAGTTAGTTAGTTAGTTAGTTAGTTAGTTAGTTAGTTAGTTAGTTAGTTAGTTAGTTATAGTTAGTTAGTTAGTTAGTTAGTTAGTTAGTTAGTTAGTTAGTTAGTTAGTTAGTTAGTTAGTTAGTTAGTTAGTTAGTTAGTTAGTTAGTTAGTTAGTTAGTTAGTTAGTTAGTTAGTTAGTAGTTAGTTAGTTAGTTAGTAGTAGTTAGTTAGTAGTTAGTTAGTTAGTTAGTAGTTAGTTAGTTAGTTAGTTAGTTAGTTAGTTAGTTAGTAGTTAGTTAGTTAGTTAGTTAGTTAGTTAGTTAGTTAGTTAGTTAGTTAGTTAGTTAGTTAGTTAGTTAGTTAGTTAGTTAGTTAGTTAGTTAGTTAGTAGTTAGTTAGTTAGTTAGTTAGTTAGTTAGTTAGTTAGTTAGTTAGTTAGTTAGTTAGTTAGTTAGTTAGTTAGTTAGTTAGGTTAGTTAGTTAGTTAGTTAGTTAGTTAGTTAGTTAGTTAGTTAGTTAGTTAGTTAGTTAGTTAGTTAGTTAGTTAGTTAGTTAGTTAGTTAGTTAGTTAGTTAGTTAGTTAGTTAGTTAGTTAGTTAGTTAGTTAGTTAGTTAGTTAGTTAGTAGTTAGTTAGTTAGTTAGTTAGTTAGTTAGTTAGTTAGTTAGTTAGTTAGTTAGTTAGTTAGTTAGTTAGTTAGTTAGTTAGTTAGTTAGTTAGTTAGTTAGTTAGTTAGTTAGTTAGTTAGTTAGTTAGTTAGTTAGTTAGTTAGTTAGTTAGTTAGTTAGTTAGTTAGTTAGTTAGTTAGTTAGTTAGTTAGTTAGTTAGTAGTTAGTTAGTTAGTTAGTTAGTTAGTTAGTTAGTTAGTTAGTAGTTAGTTAGTTAGTAGTTAGTTAGTTAGTTAGTTAGTTAGTTAGTTAGTTAGTTAGTTAGTAGTTAGTTAGTTAGTTAGTTAGTTAGTTAGTTAGTTAGTTAGTTAGTTAGTTAGTTAGTTAGTTAGTTAGTTAGTTAGTTAGTTAGTTAGTTAGTTAGTAGTTAGTTAGTTAGTTAGTAGTTAGTTAGTTAGTTAGTTAGTAGTTAGTTAGTTAGTAGTTAGTTAGTAGTTAGTTAGTTAGTTAGTTAGTTAGTTAGTTAGTTAGTTAGTTAGTTAGTTAGTTAGTTAGTTAGTTAGTTAGTTAGTTAGTTAGTAGTTAGTTAGTTAGTTAGTTAGTTAGTAGTTAGTTAGTTAGTTAGTTAGTTAGTTAGTTAGTTAGTTAGTTAGTTAGTTAGTTAGTAGTTAGTTAGTTAGTTAGTTAGTTAGTTAGTTAGTTAGTTAGTTAGTAGTTAGTTAGTTAGTTAGTAGTTAGTTAGTTAGTAGTTAGTTAGTTAGTTAGTTAGTTAGTTAGTTAGTTAGTTAGTTAGTTAGTAGTAGTTAGTAGTTAGTTAGTTAGTTAGTTAGTTAGTTAGTTAGTAGTTAGTTAGTTAGTTAGTTAGTTAGTTAGTTAGTTAGTTAGTTAGTTAGTTAGTTAGTTAGTTAGTTAGTTAGTTAGTTAGTTAGTTAGTTAGTTAGTTAGTTAGTTAGTTAGTTAGTTAGTTAGTAGTTAGTTAGTTAGTTAGTTAGTAGTTAGTTAGTTAGTTAGTTAGTAGTTAGTTAGTTAGTTAGTTAGTTAGTTAGTTAGTTAGTTAGTTAGTTAGTTAGTTAGTTAGTTAGTTAGTTAGTTAGTTAGTTAGTTAGTTAGTTAGTTAGTTAGTTAGTTAGTTAGTTAGTTAGTTAGTTAGTTAGTTAGTTAGTTAGTTAGTTAGTTAGTTAGTTAGTTAGTTAGTTAGTTAGTTAGTTAGTTAGTTAGTTAGTAGTTAGTAGTTAGTTAGTTAGTTAGTTAGTTAGTTAGTTAGTTAGTTAGTTAGTTAGTTAGTTAGTTAGTTAGTTAGTTAGTTAGTTAGTTAGTTAGTTAGTTAGTTAGTTAGTTAGTTAGTTAGTAGTTAGTTAGTTAGTTAGTTAGTTAGTTAGTTAGTTAGTTAGTTAGTTAGTTAGTTAGTTAGTTAGTTAGTTAGTTAGTTAGTTAGTTAGTTAGTTAGTTAGTTAGTTAGTTAGTAGTTAGTTAGTTAGTTAGTTAGTTAGTTAGTTAGTTAGTAGTTAGTTAGTTAGTTAGTTAGTTAGTTAGTTAGTTAGTTAGTTAGTTAGTTAGTTAGTTAGTTAGTTAGTTAGTTAGTTAGTTAGTTAGTAGTTAGTTAGTTAGTTAGTTAGTTAGTTAGTTAGTTAGTTAGTTAGTAGTAGTTAGTAGTTAGTTAGTTAGTTAGTTAGTTAGTTAGTTAGTTAGTTAGTTAGTTAGTTAGTTAGTTAGTAGTAGTTAGTTAGTTAGTTAGTTAGTTAGTTAGTTAGTTAGTTAGTTAGTTAGTTAGTTAGTTAGTTAGTTAGTTAGTTAGTTAGTTAGTTAGTTAGTTAGTTAGTTAGTAGTTAGTTAGTTAGTTAGTTAGTTAGTTAGTTAGTTAGTTAGTTAGTTAGTTAGTTAGTTAGTTAGTTAGTTAGTTAGTTAGTTAGTTAGTTAGTTAGTTAGTAGTTAGTTAGTTAGTTAGTTAGTTAGTTAGTTAGTTAGTTAGTTAGTTAGTTAGTTAGTTAGTTAGTAGTTAGTTAGTTAGTTAGTTAGTTAGTTAGTTAGTTAGTTAGTTAGTTAGTTAGTTAGTAGTTAGTTAGTTAGTTAGTTAGTTAGTTAGTTAGTTAGTTAGTTAGTTAGTTAGTTAGTTAGTTAGTTAGTTAGTAGTTAGTTAGTTAGTTAGTTAGTTAGTAGTTAGTTAGTTAGTTAGTTAGTTGGTTAGTTGGTTAGTTAGTTAGTTAGTTAGTTAGTTAGTTAGTTAGTTAGTTAGTTAGTTAGTTAGTTAGTTATTTTCGAAGATTTTTATTCAGTTTTATGTAGAACTTATTTTTCCTCTTAAAGTAACTAGTATTAAATTGGAAAAAGGTGTATATCCCCTGTAACAGTCACAGTATTGGCTGATTACAGTAAGTAATGCAATTTTTCACCTTGTCAAGTCAACAAACTTTTAAAGCAAAAAAAAAAGAAGAAAGAAAAAACTTTCGCATAAAACGCAAAAGAAAAAAATTGAAAACCTTTTCCTTGCTGGTAGTAACAACAAATACATTAACAATATTATATCAGCAGCAACAATGAATGACAGGATGTGAAAAACCTAGACTAAGAACTAGCAGGAATAGAATGTAAAGAAATTTGTTATTATCGGGATGTTAAACAGGTCTGATGAATACAGGTGTGTTAGAGTGTAAATGAAATTGTGCTTTTTTTCTTTAGTGTAAAACATTTCGTCACTTGGGCACACATGAATGGTATGAAAAAGAAACTAAGAAAAGAAGAATAAAACACAAACAAATGTTAAGCTTAAACAGACCTAAAAGAAGGTATTGTTGTTTATAGTTAAATTACAACAAAAAACAACATATCAACACCTACAACAAGTAACATACAAATAAACAATACGAGAGTATGAGTTATATATGTTAAAGTAGTAGTAGTTGTAAAATAACACGCACACGTAACACTGATCTTAGATAAACGTTTAAGGAAACGGATATGCACGCACACCAACAAGCTGATACTGGTAACTAACACAAACAAAAATAAAACGACTTTTTAACACATTTACACTTGCACACACGCAAAACAACATCCTTTAAACAACATACATACGTTTATTTCTTGTTGTATAAAAACATTACTACTATAGCAGCACAACTCATATATCAAGTAATTTAAGCTCTTTTGTTGTTGGCGTCATTATTTTCAAAGAAAAGCACCATCTCTCCTATACATTTCCAAGCTTTTATATGTACATATGAATGTTTTTTATCCAGCATATGTTTGTATAACTTTATGTCTAGCACTTCTACTGTTATCTGTCTGTCTCGTAGCCCCTTCTACTGCCTGTCTGTCTGTCTGTCTGTCTACCTTTCAGATTGTTTGGCATCAGACTAAAGTTGTGTTTACAGAACAACGATAAGCATATAGCCCAAGACAAATTAGTGCTAAAAACAAAATTCTGAAATGTTTATGCAAAATGTTGTAAGTATGAAGACAAAGAAAATAAATTAAAGAGCAAAATAAAAACATTTCATTAGACATACAAAGAATTAAATGTTTGTTTAAGAAAGGAATTAAAAAAAAAAACTGTTTTTGTTGTTAAAAACAATATCATTGTATAATCGTGATAACAAATGATTTTACTTGTATTTAACTACTTATTTGCAAACATATGAACCATATTACAGTTTAGCATTATTTGTGGAAAAATTAGATAAATAAAGTGACTTTTAATTGCTAGAGTTCAATTTAATATTAACAGACTTGGTGTCAATAAATTTTTTTATATAGCAGATATACCAGAACTTCTAGATTAGATGAAAGATCATGCTAAACTAGTTTATGCCAATGGTCTAGTCTATAGACTAGTCTGCGGACATTAATCGCAGATCGGAATTGATTAAACAATTCGATAACAATTCAAACCAAGACCATTTTGCGATTAATTCAATCTTTTACATTCTTAAATCAATCTTATTTTTATCTCAAATCAAGTATGCTTTTGAGCTTAAAACAAATTAAAAAAAATATATTATAAGATGACTTTGATCCAATGAAGCTTAAATTGGCTATTTCGTTCTCAACCGAAGCGTACTTGAATCAAGTATTTTGTACTTGGTTTAAGGAGATGCCGGATCATTCAATTCTTTTTTTTTTAGTGTAGTCTATTAATTAGTCTATGGGCTAGTTAGAAGACTAGTTTATTGATTAGTACATGGATTTGCCTACTACTACGGAGAGTCTAGTTTATAAACTAGTCTATCCTATGAACTAGTATATGGCCTGGTCTTAGGTCCAGTCTATGGACTAGTCAAAGGTTTATTGTCTAGTCTATGGACTAGTATATTGATTAGTCTATAGTCTAGTTCATAGAAAAGTCTATACACTAGTCTATGGACTATACTATAATCTAGTACATAGGCTAGTTAGAAGACTAGTCTATTGATTAGTTAATGAATTAGTCTACTATTCTACGGAGAGTCTATTAACTAGTCCATCCTATGAACTAGTATATGGGTTGGCCCTTGGTCCAGTCTATGTAGTAGTCAAGAGTCTATTGTCTAGTATATGGCCTAATCTTTAGTCTGGTCTATTAAAATGAGTCTATGAACTAGATTATGGTCTAGTCTATGGACTAGACTATGGTATAGTCTTTGGAGTAGACTATGGAATAGTCTATGGTCTAGTATAATATTCACTAGTCCATTAACTAGTATATTACATAGTCTATTTACTAGTCTATCGGTTGGACTAGTCTATCGGTCCAGTATATAGTATATTGACTAGTATATAGTCTGGTCCATTGAACAGTCTATACAATAAATAGTCTATTGATTAAACTGTGGAGTAGACGATGTACTAACTAGTCTATTGTCTAGTCCATATTCTAGTTTATTGTCTAGTGTATTAACTAATGTTTTTTTTTTTTTTTTTGGGGAGGGGAGGGGGGTTCATTCCTTAAATCCGTGTGTTTGATTCGCTGCATTTGAAGGCAACGAAATAGAACGAACTTTTTGAGTTTTCTGACTATTCAGATAATAAGTCTATAGACTAGTAAATGGATAAGTAAATTCACTGACTGTAGACTAGAATATAGGCTAGAAGAAGTATTCTATTAACTACTAAGTTTTAAAGTTTTATTTAAAAATAATTTAAAACAATAAATAATATAACTCCAAAGACTTTGAAATTTAAGCCACTTTAATGCTTATCCTATGATTATCCCTAAAAGTATAATAATTTTAAAGTTTTAGACATTTATTTCTTCGTTACACCACTGGCATTTTAGTACAATAAAATAATATCTCAAACAAATGTTAAAAAGGACAATTAAGGCAAATCCTTAAGTTTGCCTTAAAATGACATTTAATGCGTTTGATATAACAAATAAAATAACTCAACAAATTTACCTTTAAGTTTAACAATATAAAAGAATTAAAATTTTTGAAAAGACTCATATTAATTTAAGGATTTTTCAAATGAAATAACAACAGGATATTTTTATACCCACACTCTGAGCACTAAAAAGAAAAAGGTGCAAAAGTGTTAAGGAAAGTATAGGTATGTATGGGTGTGTTTGTGTATGTGTGAGAGACTTAGCTAAATGGTTTATGTTTCTTAAACAGAGAAAAACTTTTAACCCTTGTCATGTCATTATAATTGTGTGACTGGCTTTTTCTTCATTCATTCATTCTTCTATAAAGTTGAGTAAGTTCTTTCTTAACTTTTTGTTGTTGTTGCTGCTACTGCTGCTGATGCTGACTGTTTGTCACACGACAAAAGAACAGTTCGAGACTAAAGGAGCGAGAGTTTTTGTACAAAAAACATATGCCTGACGTATTTGTTAAGTGAGTTTGAAACAAACAGTTCAACAACTTTTTCTCCATATTGTTGTTGTTCTTGTTGTTTTTCTTTTATCCTTCACAATAAAATGATTTGTTGTTGGAAATATTTGAAGCGTGTGTCAGTGATGCGAATGGAAGCTGTTTCTGAAGAACCAGAACAACAACAAAAACAACATGAACAAGTAGTAGTATCATGTCATAATATTTTCCACTTGTACGTGCATAAACACATACATATCTACATCGTCATTCATGTGATAATTTTTAAGTTCCTTTTTTTTTGAACTTTTTGTCTTGTTGTAGTTGATTGTTGTTGTGTGTGTGTGTGTGTCTGATATTTGTTTTTGTTATTTTCATGGCATTTAAACAAGTATTTAACGTCAAATTTATTTAAATTTATATTAAAATGTCATTATTTTGAGTCTAATGTCTGTTAATTTTAAATGAGCGTGGAAGGACATACAATAAAACAAAGTTTCTAAAGTCTTTAATTTGTTAATCTGCATTTAATTTGTTAAAACATTTATGTTTTTTTGGGTTAATGAAAAAGTTTTATTTCTTATTAACTGAGTTGAATAAGAAATGTTTGTTAATTTGTTAGAAAATTTAAAAGATTTTTTAATCATATTGGGGTCATTGTATGGATATTATTATCCATAATGAGTTATAATATTTTTACTTACAAGTCAAGTTAAAGAAACAGTCAATTACTAAAACTGCCTAAAAGTATGCTTTATATTAATATTTGTATGTATGCAAGAAATTCTGGGAATATTCACGAAAAAATGCAAAGATTATTGTTTTTAAATTTTTTTTCAAAACTCAATCATAATGTAATTAAAAATTAAATTTAAAACACATTTTCCATAGTTTGTTAAGAAAGTAATGAAGTGTGAAGCCTATAAATATTTTTACAAAAAGTTCAGTCATTTTGAAAACAAAAATATCTTAAGTAAAATAAGTATTTACAGAGAAGAAAATTTGATCATTTAATTTTTCAATATAAAATTAAAAAAGAAAAAAATTATTTACATAAAATTTTTTTTGTCAACAAAAACAAAATGCTAAAATCTAGAACTTTGTTTATCTCTAAAAAAAAAGAAAGCTAAAATCTACTAAAGTAAAAGTTTTGGGCCTATTTAGAAGACAATACCGAGCAATTTAAATTTTAAACAAAAACAAAACTGTTTATTGCTCATTGAAAATGTCCTGTACATACATAGTTTAAGAAAAACTTCCTCCTCCAAACCAAACCCTCATATCCCTTAATAGTTAACAACAACACAAAAAAAGGAGCATCATCAAACATTAAGGATTATTTTTCATTTAATGATAAAAACATTTGACTTTCTTGACTTTTAAGTTTGTGGAGAGCAAGATATACATCCGTTATAAACTAAATATCATTCAATTGTAAGGCCTTTTTTTTTGAGGGCAGGAAAGGGCAGTTTAAGAAGGTCTATGCAAATGTAATTTTCCAATACAAATATGAACAAAAGGAATATTTACACAAAAGACAAAAAAACAAACATAATATTTAAAAAAAAAATAAAGAAAGGAAAATACTGAATATGATATCCTTAACTACAGCAACATTTAAAACAATACATGCTTGCATAAACAGGATATGAGTGTGTGTGTGTAAGTGGGTAAAAAAAAGGATAACAATTCCTTTTCATTGTTATTTAAGAAACTTATTTTTGATGTTTTTAACCTTTTTTTTCAAATGACAACACACCAAAAAATTATTCAGTATATTTTAAGAAATTTTTAAGTATAAAACGATTTCCAAAGCCTTTATTTGTTTAGCTTTCTCGTTTGTATTAAGAAAAGCCAAGTAACCCAAAATGGTTTAAACTTCGAATAAATATTATCCGTTAAGCGTTTTGTAATTTCTTTTTTTTAAGGGAAATCTAGGTTTTTTTATTGTTCCGGAATTAAAATTATAAACAAAGCATGGTGGTATAAAACGAGAAAATGTTTAATTTTTTTAATTCAATAAAAAGCTTAAAGCTTTACAAAAGAAAAACGTTTTTTTTAAAGCTTTAAGTCAAAATTCAAAAAAATTTTATCAAAAGTTTAAAAAAGCTTTAAATTATTACGAAAAACTAAAAGCTTTACAAAAGTTTATCAATAGCTAAAAAAGCTATTATGATATATTGATCTAATCAAAAAGTTAGATTAGTCAATATATCTAAAAGCTTTAATAAAAACTTAAGCAAAACCATAAAACTTAGCAAAGCTAAGTTAGATTTCAACAAAGTCTCTAAACTTTAACAAAAGCTTAGGCAAACGCTTCAAACTTAGCAAAGCTTAAAGCCGTGCAAAGCTTTAAAACTTTGAAATATTACAGATCAAGTTAGAGTGCAAAGCTTTAAAACTTTTAAATATTACAGATCAAGTTAGAGTGCAATACAATTTCAAAACTTTAATAAAAGCTTAGGAAAAAGCTTCAAACTTTGCAAAGCATAAAGCTGCGCAAAGCTTCAGAAAATTAAAACATTAAAAAATTTTATACACAAGTTAGAATGCAATAAAATAAAAATAAAATAAGCAAAAGCTTCAAATTTAGCAAAGCTTAAAGCTGCTCAAAGCTTCAAAAACTTACAATATTACAAAAATTTGCTACACAACTAGATCAAGTTAGAGTGCGTTAAAATCTCAAAACTTTATTAAAAGCTTGGGCAAAAGCTTCAAACTTAGAAAAGCTTAAAGCTGTGCAAAGCTTCAAAAACTTACAATATTACACTTAGATCAAGTTAGAGTGCAATAAAGTCTCAAAACTTTAATAAAATCATAGGTAAAAGCTTCGAACATAGGATAGGTCAAAGCTGTGCAAAGCTTCAAAAGCTTAGTATATTACATTTGGTACACAACTATTCTAGTTTTATAATTATTTAAATATTTAGTAATTTTTAAATCTTTAAAACTTTTTAAATTCATCAGCAACTGGAACAATTTAATTTCCTATTAACGTTTATAACAAATAAATAATATAACTCTGCTTGCAAAGCAATATTTTATACTAACTTCCCTTAGTTGTTCCAAATAACAAAAACCCACTGTAAATTTATATGATGTTTGCTTATCTTATCCGACATTACAAAAGCTTTAATTTAAAGTTAGTTCTATTTATCTATCTTCTATCATTTCTTGTTTGTCTATATCGGCAAATAGAAAAAAATCTAAACCTTTAAAAGTGGATTTATTTGTTCATTTAAAGTGCCTGAGGTTACAACCTTTGTTATTTTACGTATTCTTTTTTCTTCCTTCTTGTGATTCCTTTTAATCCTTTTGTATGTCGTAGTGTCAATTTAAAGAGAAAGCATAGAAGAAAAACAAAAAAACTAACACTCATATCCTTTCAATTTGTTTAGGAGGGGTTATTTGAAAACGTGTAGATGTCAAAAAATATGCAAACCTTAGAAAGGACTATAATACATTTACCACTCACACATTTGTAGATATATATATACCTTCAAGGTTTAACACAGACATGACTTACAATCGCTCTGTTAAAGCTCGAACGAAATCAATTGATGTGTAAAACAAAAGAGCATTTGGAATTGTAATGGTTTTGAAGGTTAGGTCGATCGGTCAATAAATACATACATATGTATATACATCCAAGCATACATAGTAATACTATTGTCTTAGAAACATTTCTATGTATTTTTATTTTTTATGTAGTTGCTTGTTGTTTGTGGGTGCATTGTCTAAAGTAAGTGATTTTGTAATAGTGTTAAGTCATAAGAAAAGTTGTAAAACAATACATACTTGTTGTTAAAGATTTCTATTTTCAGAACGAAAAGAATTGAAATTTAACATGCATAAACTATTGAGGGCTTACTTTTGTAGGTATTCTTTGTTTTTAGGACAACTATTTAAATTTACATTTTTTCTAAAATAAAGGATTTTTTGAAATTTGATATTTAAATACAAACTAACGGTCTAGTTTATAGTCTAGTCTAAACTATAGTCTAGTCTATAGTCTAGTCTTTAGTCTTGTCTAGTCTAGTCTAGTCTAGTCTAGTCTAGTCTAGTCTAGTCTAGTCTAGTCTATAGTCTAGTCTATAGTCTAGTCTATAGTCTAGTCTATAGTCTAGTCTATAGTCTAGTCTATAGTCTAGTCTATAGTCTAGTCTATAGTCTAGTCTATAGTCTAGTCTATAGTCTAGTCTATAGTCTAGTCTATAGTCTAGTCTATAGTCTAGTCTATAGTATAGTCTATAGTATAGTCTATAGTCTAGTCTATAGTCTAGTCTATAGTCTAGTCTATAGTCTAGTCTATAGTCTAGTCTATAGTCTAGTCTATAGTCTAGTCTATAGTCTAGTCTATAGTCTAGTCTATAGTCTAGTCTATAGTCTAGTCTATAGTCTAGTCTATAGTCTAGTCTATAGTCTAGTCTATAGTCTAGTCTATCTAGTCTATAGTCTAGTCTATAGTCTAGTCTATAGTCTAGTCTATAGTCTAGTCTATAGTCTAGTCTATAGTCTAGTCTATAGTCTTGTCTATAGTCTAGTCTATAGTCTAGTCTATAGTCTAGTCTATAGTCTAGTCTATAGTCTAGTCTATAGTCTAGTCTATAGTCTAGTCTATAGTCTAGTCTATAGTCTAGTCTATAGTCTAGTCTATAGTCTAGTCTATAGTCTAGTCTATAGTCTAGTCTATAGTCTAGTCTATAGTCTAGTCTATAGTCTAGTCTATAGTCCTAGTCTATAGTCTAGTCTATAGTCTAGTCTATAGTCTAGTCTAGTCTAGTCTATAGTCTAGTCTATAGTCTAGTCTATAGTCTAGTCTATAGTCTAGTCTATAGTCTAGTCTATAGTCTAGTCTATAGTCTAGTCTATAGTCTAAGTCTATAGTCTAGTCTATAGTTTAGTCTATAGTCTAGTCTATAGTCTAGTCTATAGTCTAGTCTATAGTCTAGTCTATAGTCTAGTCTATAGTCTAGTCTATAGTCTAGTCGATAGTCTAGTCTATAGTCTAGTCATAGTCTAGTCCTATAGTCTAGTCTAGTCTAGTCTATAGTCTAGTCTATAGTCTAGTCTATAGTCTAGTCTATAGTCTAGTCTATAGTCTAGTCTATAGTCTAGTCTATAGTCTAGTCTATAGTCTAGTCTATAGCTAGTCTATAGTCTAGTCTATAGTCTAGTCTATCAGTCTAGTCTATAGTCTAGTCTATAGTCTAGTCTATAGTCTAGTCTATAGTCTAGTCTATAGTTCTAGTCTATAGTCTAGTCGATAGTCTAGTCTATAGTCTATAGTCTAGTCTATAGTCTAGTCTATAGTCTAGTCTATAGTCTAGTCTATAGTCTAGTCTATAGTCTAGTCTATAGTCTAGTCTAGTCTAGTCTATAGTCTAGTCTATAGTCTAGTCTATAGTCTAGTCTATAGTCTAGTCTAGTCTAGTCTATAGTCTAGTCTATAGTCTAGTCTATAGTCTAGTCTATAGTCTAGTCTATAGTCTAGTCTATAGTCTAGTCTATAGTCTAGTCTATAGTCTAGTCTATAGTCTAGTCTATAGTCTAGTCTATAGTCTAGTCTATAGTCTAGTCTATAGTCTAGTCTATAGTCTAGTCTATAGTCTAGTCTATAGTCTAGTCTATAGTCTAGTCTATAGTCTAGTCTATAGTCTAGTCTATAGTCTAATCTATAGTCTAGTCTATAGTCTAGTCTATAGTCTAGTCTATAGTCTAGTCTATAGTCTAGTCTATAGTCTAGTCTATAGTCTAGTCTATAGTCTAGTCTATAGTCTAGTCTATAGTCTAGTCTATAGTCTAGTCTATAGTCTAGTCTATAGTCTAGTCTATAGTCTAGTCTATAGTCTAGTCTATAGTCTAGTCTATAGTCTAGTCTATAGTCTAGTCTATAGTCTAGTCTATAGTCTAGTCTATAGTCTAGTCTATAGTCTAGTCTATAGTCTAGTCTATAGTCTAGTCTATAGTCTAGTCTATAGTCTAGTCTATAGTCTAGTCTATAGTCTAGTCTATAGTCTAGTCTATAGTCTAGTCTATAGTCTAGTCTATAGTCTAGTCTATAGTCTAGTCTATAGTCTAGTCTATAGTCTAGTCTATAGTCTAGTCTATAGTCTAGTCTATAGTCTAGTCTATAGTCTAGTCTATAGTCTAGTCTATAGTCTAGTCTATAGTCTAGTCTATAGTCTAGTCTATAGTCTAGTCTATAGTCTAGTCTATAGTCTAGTCTATAGTCTAGTCTATAGTCTAGTCTATAGTCTAGTCTATAGTCTAGTCTATAGTCTAGTCTATAGTCTAGTCTATAGTCTAGTCTATAGTCTAGTCTATAGTCTAGTCTATAGTCTAGTCTATAGTCTAGTCTATAGTCTAGTCTATAGTCTAGTCTATAGTCTAGTCTATAGTCCAGTATATCGTCTAGTCTATAGTATAATATATAGTCTAGTCTAAGGTCTAGTCTATACTCTAGTCTATAATCTAGTATGTATATAGTCTAATTTTGTACACTTAAAATATATTAAGAATCAATCTTTTTAAGTATCTGTCAATGATTTAATTTAAGAATAAAATCAACTTGTAAAATTGGTTTTCATTTCTTGCACATAAAAATTTCCATAGAATACCAGACAAATTCTGTAGACATTTTTCTTAAAAAAAAATGTCTGTATTATTAACATCTTTATTGGCAGTATAAAAGGACCTTACTAAAGAAGCAAACCAAGTGCATATTCCTTTAATTTCTAACCTCTCAATATTTGTTAAGGAAACTATAATTTGCTAAGGAAACCTTACAAAGAAAAAAAAAATAATATATTTACATTTGTAATACAATATTCAAAATACTTATTTTTTGTCTACTTTTTTTTCTTTCTACTTCTAGTGCCAAGTAAACCTCAAAATCTCACCGTATTAGATGTTACGGCAACAAGCATAACGATGTCTTGGCATCCACCTAAAAATCAAAATGGTGCAATTGCCGGTTATCATGTCTTTCATATACATGAAAATCAAACGGGCGTGGAAATTGTAAAACGTAATGCTGCAGATTCAGCCATAACATTTGAGCTGCCAAAATTAAGTAAGTACAGTAGAAGTAGTAGTAGTAAGACAGAACAAATCAAAAAACCAAATTTTATGTATGTATTACTCATATATTAAGTTCAATTATAATTACCGAAAAAAAAGTTATAAGAAAAATTGCAAAAAAAAAAGTCAAACCAAATAATGGGAATTGTATTGAGTTTTTGTTGACTTTTTGACTTGTGATTTAATTATAATAATTAACTTTACGTGTGTTTCATTATTATTTTTTTTTTTTCATTATTATTTTAATTTGTTGCCTTTAATATACTCAGCTGCCTACCTCAGTGTACACTGTACTGCCAGTTTGTTATGAAAATACAATACAATAGAGTATAATAATGTCATATTGAATGTTGATATACGTACAAACATACATACATACATATGTACATATAAATTTAACATTATTTGTTGTTTTTGTTATAGTATAGGTCAGAATATTTAAGTAGTTTACAAACTGCCCCCCATTGGAACATAGTACAGCTTAAAGGACGGATATTGCCACAATAATATCATTTATTTATAGTATGACAAGACAATCCTGGCGTATTTAATTTATATTTAAATTAAGGTGACCAGTTTTTAAAATTAAAAAATAAATTTACCTAAAACATTCTCTTAGGAACAAACGTTCCTATTGAAAGTATGTAAAACTGCGTTATCCTCCATTAATAAGTTTTGAACCTTAACTGATTTGGATGTCTTTTCGGTTAGCAGCCGAACACATTACTAATACAACTTTTGAGCAAAAATGTCCTTGAACTGGTATAATATTTACGTAATGTTAATTAATGTAATTGGCAATTCTTAGATTAAAGGTCAAAGGTTATTAATATTTGTTTTTGACCTTTAACTTTTTATAACTAATTGGTTGCTAGCATATGTTTTATGGAATGCATTTTACATGAAAAAATTTTTTTCTCATTATATAGTTGAAGGTCATTAAAGAAAGGTCAATTTCGAACATTGACGTTTAATGTTTCACTGACTTTTTACTTGTTGTCAAATGTTTGTATAATTATTCTGTGGAATTATTAAATCAGATTAAGAAATGACTTATTTCTATCGAAAGATTTTCCATAATCAAGTGGAATTATTAGACAAGATATTAAGAGTCAAAGTTCACTTAAGGTTAGATTAATAAGTTTAAGTTTTTAAGAAAACTTAAAGGCAAAGTCATTGAATTATGAAGGTATAGTGGATACTACAGACTATAGTGGAGACTATAGTATAGTTCGGTGTATAGAATATAGTTCAGACTATATACTATAGTCCATACTTTTGACTATAATCTACAGTCTATAGACCCTATAGGCAATAAGCTAGACTAGTCTATAGTCCAGATAGTCCATAATTTTAACTATAGTTTAGATTATAGTCTATAGTCCAGAATATAGACCAGAAAATAGGCAGACTATAGACTACAGAGAAGACTATAGTCCAGATTTTAAACTATCGTCCATATTTTTGACTTAGTTTAGATTATAAGACTAGTCGATACTTCAGATTATAGTGCAGATTATAGTATATGGTCCAGACTATAGACAAAAGTCCATACTATAGATTTTAGTCCAGACTATAGTCCAGATTATAGAATATAGTTTAGATTATACACTATAGTCCAGACTATGGACTATAATCTAGACTATAGCCAAAAAAATTGACTATAGTCTGCACTATAGTCTATAGTTTGGACTATAGACTGGTCCAGTATATGGACCAGATTGTAGGCTATAGTCCAGACTATGGACTATAGCCCAGACTATAAACTATAGTCCATAGTTTTGACTATTGTCTGGATTATAGTCTATAGTTTGGACTATAGTATACAATCTGAACTATATTCTATAGTCTGGACTAAAATATATAGTATGGATTATTGTCTATAGTCTAGACTATATGCTATAATCTGGACTATAATCTGAAGTATCGACTAGTCTTATAATCTAGACTATAGACAAAAGTTTGAACTATAGTCTGAACTAGTCTATAGTCTAGACTATAGACTGGTCCAGACTATAGATCAGATTGTAGGTTATAGTCCAGACTATAGTTCTTTAGACTTTAGTCCGGACACCTAACTAAAGTCTTAATTATAAACTGTCCAGAGTAGATACTATAGTCCAGATTATTATCTATAATCCATACTATATTCAAAAATATAAACTAGATCTTTAAAAACTATTTCAAATATTTAGTTTAACAATACTTTTAACTGATCCCTTAATAGTAGATAATTTAACATTTGCTTTGGTCACCTCATTTCACCGTAGTATTGTTTATATTAAACACACTAATACATTAATACTTAAGCAAGTCAAGTCAACTGAACAACCAACTTATTCACGCAAACCCATACAAACACCAACAACAGTAATGTGTTCTTTTAGCCATTTTATCCTTTGACATTTCATTATGCTTATATTATCTGTTATTAATTTTGACCAAACCATTTTGCTGTCATTGGCCATTGTGGCCAATTGTTGTCAAACGGAAAAGGGAACAAGGCAGCCAACGCATAAACGTTAAGAGAAAGGCAGTAGGAGAGTCAGTCGTGTTAAAAACAAGCCTGTTAAAATGTTAAATATTTGCAACAATAACTACAAGTAACAACAACAGCAGCAAAATACAAAAACAACTACGATTACTAGTACTATGTACTACTATAGTGATGTTTAACAACATTAAGCATTTATGTGAGAACATGAGAGGCTTTCAGAATTTCACACCAACACAAAGTTGTTTTTATTTTTTTTTTTTTTTTGTTTTTGTCTTAAATGGTTTTATAATTAAAAATCGCTTGTATTAAAAATATAAAACAAAACATATATTTATTGTTGTTATTTTTATTATTATGGTCACTGGAGGCGACCAATGTTTTACAAAATTATTAAATATGAAAATTTAATGCAATTAAGGCTTTTAACTGATTAACGTCATATAACGCACATAATAAGGCTGCAGTGGATTTTTAACCAGAAAACAATACAAATATGTTGAATTAACGACTTAAACAAGTACAATAATAACAACTACAAGACCAAAATATGTATAATAATTAATAACAAAAACTGTGTTAAGTTTTTGTTTTAACATAGATGGTTTTTGGAAGGCATAAGTCTAAGGCATTTTTTTAAATTTTATAAAAATGGTTAAACCTTAAAGAACATTTGAGTCAATTTTAATCATAATATTTTTTTTCTTTTCTTTGGCTCATTTTAGAACCTTTCACTGAATACCGCATTAAAGTAAATGCTTTCACTACTAAAAACGAGGGTGAATCTTCGGATAAAATTATACAACGTACCGATGTAGCGGGACCAAGTGCACCGATTATTGTGAATTTAACATGTCATTCACAAGATTCGTTAACCATACGCTGGAAACGTCCTTTAGAATTTTATAATAATATTGATTTTTATATAATAAAAACAAAAATTATGGGTCAGGATGCTCACCGTGATATAAGGATAAATGCATCGGCGAAGGAATTGGAAACAGCGGTAAGTTGAAGAGAATATTTTTAAAATGAAATTTATGTTAAGGGGTGTTAACAGTGGTAAGTTGGTAGTGCTGTAGTCCGGCAGTTCACAGGTGATAAGTTCGGACGTCTGAACGCCCATGAGGTTCTGATAACACTAACTTACTAACTTTCTAACTTACTAAGTTACTAACTTACTAACTTACTAACTTACTAACTTACTAACTTACTACCTTACTAACTTACTAACTTACTAACTTACAAACTTACAAAGTTACAAACTTACTAACTTACTAACTTTCTAACTTACTAACTTACTAACTAACTAACTTACTAACTTACTAATTTACTAACTTACTAATTTACAAACTTAATAACTTACTAACTTATTAACTTAATAACTTACTACCTTACTGACTTACTAACTTACTAATTTACTAACTCACTAACTTACCAACCAACCAACTAAGTAACTAACTAACTAACTAACTAACTAACTAACTACTAACTAACTAACTAACTAACTAACTAACTAACTAACTACTAACTAACTACTAACTAACTAACTAACTAACTAACTAACTAACTAACTAACTAACTACTAACTAACTAACTAACTAACTAACTAACTAACTACTAACTACTAACTAACTAACTAACTAACTAACTAACTAACTAACTAACTAACTAACTAACTAACTAACTAACTAACTAACTAACTAACTACTAACTAAACTACTAACTAACTAACTAACTAACTAACTAACTACTAACTAACTAACTAACTAACTAACTAACTAACTAACTAACTACTAACTAACTAACTAACTAACTAACTAACTAACTAACTAACTAACTAACTAACTAACTAACTAACTAACTAACTAACTAACTAACTAACTAACTAACTAACTAACTAACTAACTAACTAACTAACTAACTAACTAACTAACTAACTAACTAACTAACTAACTAACTAACTAACTAACTAACTACTAACTAACTACTAACTAACTAACTAACTAACTAACTAACTAACTAACTAACTAACTAACTAACTAACTAACTAACTAACTAACTAACTAACTAACTAACTAACTAACTAACTAACTAACTAACTAACTAACTAACTAACTAACTAACTAACTAACTAACTAACTAACTAACTAACTAACTAACTAACTACTAACTAACTAACTAACTAACTAACTAACTAACTAACTAACTAACTAACTAACTAACTAACTAACTAACTAACTAACTAACTAACTAACTAACTAACTAACTACTAACTAACTAACTAACTAACTAACTAACTAACTAACTAACTAACTAACTAACTACTAACTAACTAACTAACTAACTAACTAACTAACTAACTAACTAACTAACTAACTAACTAACTAACTAACTAACTAACTAACTAACTAACTAACTAACTAACTAACTAACTAACTAACTAACTAACTAACTAACTAACTAACTAACTAACTAACTAACTAACTAACTAACTACTAACTAACTAACTAACTAACTAACTAACTAACTAACTAACTAACTAACTAACTAACTAACTAACTAACTAACTAACTAACTAACTAACTAACTAACTAACTAACTAACTAACTAACTAACTAACTAACTAACTAACTAACTAACTAACTAACTAACTAACTAACTAACTAACTAACTAACTAACTAACTAACTAACTACTAACTAACTAACTAACTAACTAACTAACTAACTAACTAACTAACTAACTAACTAACTAACTAACTAACTAACTAACTAACTAACTAACTAATTAACTAACTAACTAACTAACTAACAACTAACTAACTAACTATTTCAACCTAGTTTCGGCCTGAAAGCTAGCGACGTGATTAGATAGATTCAGATTCTGGTTTTTCAGTATTGAGTTTTCCTTGACCATGATATGATATCAGGGATTAGTGCTACAATGTTACCGACAAATTCTGTGTCTGCCATCGGTCACGTCTGAAGTTTTAGTTTTATGAATATCGTTTGCTGTTTATTATCAATAAAAACCATTTTTCTTTAAATTTTTCTAAAGTCTTCACTAAATGCAATTTAATACAATTACTGTAAAGTTTTTATATAAAACATATCAAACTAAAACTTTTCATAAAGAAAATACTAAAATACAAATCTAAAAAATAAATACAAAACTATGAGATTTTATACATTTATAGATTTTCGTAACAAAATCATAAACAATAACTTTTCACAAATGTGACTTGTCTGTCGCTCAAAATAAAACTCACTCTATAGCAAAAATAAAGTATAAAACATATAAATAAACATAAATTGTATAAAAAATGATTACGTTAAAATCACATTCATCATTCAGTTTAGCCAATAACTTCCAAATACAATCATATTTTTCAAGTTTATGCCCGTAGATGGGTTCTAAAACTAAACAGAGAATTCATTTTCGTCGTCAACTAAATACATATTGATCAATAGTATTTTTATGCATATAAAATGGTATAAACCATCATGTGTATAAAACATTTTTTTTTTTTTTTTATTTATCCTACAAATACTTTTTTAGGAAAAATATATATATTTTTTTAAGTGAGTGTATGAATATGAGCTAAATAAAAATCATGTACACACAAACTTTGTTTATTTGTATTTGTATATTGGAATTTATTTGGAAAAATGGTTTAAAAAAACTAAAATTTTTTTATTTCAAAATCTAATAAAAAAATTGTTGAAAAATCGAAATATAAATACCAAGTTTGTTTTTATTCCCGACAAGATATAAAAACAACACACTGCACACATACACACACACAAATGTAATTTTATACATAAATTTATAAACAAACTCCACTCAGACTTCTACCATGGCAAAACCCCTAGAAAAAATATAAATTTCAAATGTCAATTTTTATTTAGTACTAAAGGAAAAAACATTGGCTGGAAAAAATATAACCGAAAACAGCATAACTTTTTTACCAAAATTCTGTTATTTTTTGTTTAACTAAATTTTGATTATAAACACAAGGTATGCAGCAAACGAGTAGTTAGTTAGAATAACGATGAATTGTACAGAATTTTTCTCTTAAATTTCGTTAGTTTTTCCTTTTTTGTTATTTATTTATCAGAATATCAAATAAAAATTTTTAAAGTTATACATAGTTTTTGCATTTGTATATACGCATGCACAGACAATAGAATACTCCTGCATACATATGAGTTCTTTGGTAAAACAACACTTTTTTTTCGAGGAAAGAAATATTTATTAATCTATCACACGTTAGGTAAATTAAGAAATCCCACGATTTACCATAAAATGATATTAGGGAAATTGGGCTTAAGGGAATAATCGGATAAAATTTTATAAAATTGTTAAATATGGGCATTTCCACCGAAAAGTATATTTTTGTCACATCACGTCACGAACATTAATTGACAATATCTTAAGACCATTCCTTTTGATTTTCCCTTACTTTATCCTATGTATAAAGCTATTAGAGCTCTACATAAAAATATAAATCATTTAAATATATATATTTTCCCTAGATATAGGCAGTGATGTGACAAAAGTGGACTTTTCGGTGGAAATGCACATATTTGAAAATAACCTTATTGTATTAGAGTAAAAATGTGTCTGAAAACAACAGCTTTAAAACTTAAACTTAGTTTAAACTTCGAATTTAGTGGTTAAGGTGAATGTGTCTAATCAATATAGAACATGACAATATGATAAATGTATAAAAGTTTTTTAGCTTTAACTAGATTACATATACTTTAAACTTAGTTTAAACTTTAGGCTAAATTTATTTAAATGATATGCAGAAGTAATGTGAAAAACTTTAAAACTGAAACTCAGTATAAACTTCGAGTTTAGTGGTTTAGTTAAGGTGAATATATTTATCACTATAGAACATAGAATTATGATATAACTTGTTAAAGTTTAAACCCCAGTTACGAACGAACGAACTAACTAACTAACGAAGAACTAACTAACTAACAACGAACGAACGAACGAACTAACTACCTAACGACCGAACCTAACTAACAACGAACAAACGACACGAACGAACGAACTAACTAACGAAAACTAACAACCTAACAACGAACTAACGAACGACTACGAACGAACGAACTCAACTACGAACGACAACAACGAACTAACGAACTAACTAACGAACTAAACCGAACTAACGAACTAACAACTCACTAAACGAACTAACAAAACGAACACAACGACTAACTAAAACGAACTAACTAACTAACTAACTACTAACTAACTACTAACTAACTAACTAACTAACTAACTAACTAACTAACTAACTAACTAACTAACTAACTAACTAACTAACTAACTAACTAACTAACTAACTAACTAACAACTAAGCTAAGCTAACTAACTAACTAACTAACTAACTAACTAACTAAGGCGTAACAAAACAGATACTAACTAACTAACTAACTAACTAACTAACTAACTAAACTCACTAACTAACTAACGAACTAACTAACTAACTAACTAACTAACTAACTACCTAACTAACTAACTAACTACTAACTAACTAGAATCTAACTAACTAAATAACTAACTAACTAACAACTACTAATACTAACTAAACTAACTAATACTAACTAACAACTAACTAACTAACTAACTAACTAACTAAATAACTAACTAACTAACTAACTAAGCTAACTAACTAACTAACTAACTAACTACTAACTAACTAACTAACACTAACTAACTAACTAACTAGCTAACTAACTAATCTAACAACTAACTAACTAACAAATAACTAACTAACTAACTAACTAACTAACTAACTAACTAACTAACTAACTAACTAACTAACTAACTAACTAACTAACTAACTAACTAACTAACTAACTAACTAACTAACTAAATAAATAAATAAATAACTAACTAACTAACTAACTAACTAACTATAAATTAAACTTGATTTAGTGCAGTTTAAACTATAGTTTAAGAAAGTTTAACTAAAATTAAAATGAAATAATCCCACTACGAAGTAGAATTAGTCAACAAATTAATTCGAATAAAAAAAAGAAACTTAAATGTACCTCACTCACTATTTGAAAGTTTCAGCTTGGTTTAAACTCAGTAAACATAGGTTAACTTAATCAGTAGTATTCACTTCGATTTAAAATTTTTCAAAATTACTTCTTAGCTTAAACTTGGATTAAGCTCGTTTATATTTAATTTTTCTATCGGTAATAAAATGTTTCAAAAAATGTTTAGAGTTTAAACATAGTTTAAACTATCGAAATTGAAGTTTAACTAAGGAAAATAGTATCAAACAATATACAGTGTTGCAAAACTTTACTCAACTTTACTCAACTATATTTATAGTTTAAACTTCAGAATCAATTACTATGAAAAAGTTTATATAAAACATTTTTTCTTTTAAAAAAATCAAGTTTAACTATTAAAAACCTCTCGTGCTTTTATGCTTTTATTACCATAACCACCCTCGTAAATTTTCGTTTATTTATAACATAAAATCTAGCAGTTACAGGAAAACATTTATAAACTAAAAAATTCAAATACAAACATTCGAAGCCAACAGCCAACATTCGCATAAATGATAAATGGTTGTAAAACAACTACACTACAAATTTTTAAAAGCCTGGCAAAAGTTTATCTTTTTGATATGAATTCAGTAGTTGAAAAAAAAAATAACTTTTCCCCGAAAAAAAATAACAAAAATAAAGGAAAAACTGATCGTTAGCACATATTCAAAACTATTAAATTTATACAAATTGTCAGAAAATTTTGTCGGGAATAATGGCAAAACATGGCGACAAATATTTTTATAGAAAAACTAAAAAAAAAGTTTTCAAATGTTTTATAAAACAAAGTTACAATAAATGTTTGTAAAAATTACAAATAGTAAAAAATATATTTCATAAAAATTGTTTAATATTTATGGTAGTTTATAATTGTTTTATTTATGTTTTTATTTTTTTTTTTTTTGTGTTTTGCAGATGATTATACAGAATTTAACCATGTATCAGTTGTATGAAGTTAAAGTGGCGGCCGCTACTTTCAGCATAATAAATCCAAAGAAAATAATATTGGGTAAATTTTCCGAAGGCAAAAAGGTGAGTGTGTTTATTTGTACAACAATTAATATAAATTTAAATTTTTCATAACATGAATATTTAATTTTACAAAAATATTTATAACAAAATTTTTGGTGTTTAACAAAAATTTAAAAAAAATTTAATTTATTAAAAGATTTATTTGAAATAATCCTGTTAAAATAATTCTGAAAAAACTGCATTTAATTTAAGCTCCTATAGCGAAATAGTTATTAGTCTTGCATTTTCTTTGCATAGTTTTGACATTTAAAGGAAAAAAGTGAAAAAAACTAACATTCTCTCTTGTCTAAATAGCATCCTGCTGTAGCGTCACATAATGATTATCATACAGTGTGTTAAGACATTTTGTTCACAAAACTATTTCTTTATGATAAGAGTGTAAATCAGCTAAGTCCGTTTATAAGCATAGTAAAATAGATTTTATTTCAACTTCAGTTAAGTAAAAATTTGTCTGAGAATTGAAAGATTATAAATTTGTTATAATAAGATATAATATTAGAGGTCAAAGGTCAAGTTAAAATATGTTTGGGAATTATTACAAAATTTCTAACGAAAAAAATTACTTTTTGCTGATGCTAAAGATTCAAATAAACTTCCCTTTGACCCCTTTTTTTTATCGCCAACTGTAACATACATTCATATATTTACTTCACTTGTCACTTGCAATTTTTTTCTATTTTTTTTTTTTATTTTTCGTATTTTTTCTAACAAATTTTCGTCATCAATTTTCTTCTTTAGCAAACATTCCCAAAATAGTTTTTTTTTTGTACTACGTCAGTAAAAACAAAGAGCAAAGAAAAAACAGCGACAAGCTGAACGAAGTTTTAAAAATGATGTAGACTTTGGATTTTCTCTGGTAGTTGTTGTATTTAAATGTATGCATTTGACATGTTTAAATGTAAGAGATATTATTTTTCATCTCAATCCCATGTTTTTTTTTTCTTTATGTTTTTGCTACCAACCCGGCACACATCCATATTAATTCAAGTGAAAATGTACGTGAATTAGTTGTTGTCGTAAATGTAATATGTACTTATATATTTATTTAAGCAGATTTGTTAGTATGAGTAGACTTAAGAGACGGCTAGAGCTGTTTGTAAGTTCTTTTAGAAATAGTAAAATATTTTATTTTAATTTTTGTAATAAAAATTATTAAGTGAAAAATAAGTACACAGAAAGAAAAATCTTAAATTAGTCGTTATTTTAGTAGAAAATTAGAAATTTACGAACAACTATAGACTAGACTATAGACTAGACTATAGACTTGACAATAGACTAGACTGTAGACTAGACTATAGACTAGACTACAGACTAGACTATAGACTAGACTATAGTCTAGACTATAGACTAGACTCTAGACTAGACTCTAGACTAGACTCTAGACTAGACTATAGACTAGACTATAGACTAGACTATAGACTAGACTATAGACTAGACTATAGACTAGACTATAGCCTAGACTATAGACTAGACTATAGACTAGACTATAGACTAGACTATAGACTAGACTATAGACTAGACTATAGACTATAGACTAGACTAGAATATAGACTACACTAGACTAGACTATAGACTAGACTAGACTAGACTAGACTATAGACTAGACTATAGACTAGACTATAGACTAGACTATAGACTAGACTATAGACTAGACTATAGACTAGACTATAGACTAGACTATAGACTAGACTATAGACTAGACTATAGACTAGACTATAGACTAGACTATAGACTAGACTATAGACTAGACTATAGACTAGACTATAGACTAGACTATAGACTAGACTATAGACTAGACTATAGACTAGACTATAGACTAGACTATAGACTAGACTATAGACTAGACTATAGACTAGACTATAGACTAGACTATAGACTAGACTATAGACTAGACTATAGACTAGACTATAGACTAGACTATAGACTAGACTATAGACTAGACTATAGACTAGACTATAGACTAGACTATAGACTAGACTATAGACTAGACTATAGACTAGACTATAGACTAGACTATAGACTAGACTATAGACTAGACTATAGACTAGACTATAGTATAGACTAGACTATAGACTAGACTATAGACTAGACTATAGACTAGACTATACTAGACTATAGACTAGACTATAGACTAGACTATAGACTAGACTATAGACTAGACTATAGACTAGACTATAGACTAGACTATAGACTAGACTATAGACTAGACTATAGACTAGACTATAGACTAGACTATAGACTAGACTATAGACTAGACTATAGACTAGACTATAGACTAGACTATAGACTAGACTATAGACTAGACTATAGACTAGACTATAGACTAGACTATAGACTAGACTATAGACTAGACTATAGACTAGACTATAGACTAGACTATAGACTAGACTATAGACTAGACTATAGACTAGACTATAGACTAGACTATAGACTAGACTATAGACTAGACTATAGACTAGACTATAGACTAGACTATAGACTAGACTATAGACTAGACTATAGACTAGACTATAGACTAGACTATAGACTAGACTATAGACTAGACTATAGACTAGACTATAGACTAGACTATAGACTAGACTATAGACTAGACTATAGACTAGACTATAGACTAGACTATAGACTAGACTATAGACTAGACTATAGACTAGACTATAGACTAGACTATAGACTAGACTATAGACTAGACTATAGACTAGACTATAGACTAGACTATAGACTAGACTATAGACTAGACTATAGACTAGACTATAGACTAGACTATAGACTAGACTATAGACTAGACTAGTCTAGACTATAGACTAGACTATAGACTAGACTATAGACTAGACTATAGACTAGACTATAGACTAGACTATAGACTAGACTATAGACTAGACTATAGACTAGACTATAGACTAGACTATAGACTGGACTATAGACTAGACTATAGACTAGACTATAGACTAGACTATAGACTAGACTATAGACTAGACTATAGACTAGACTATAGACTAGACTATAGACTAGACTATAGACTAGACTGTAGACTAGACTATACACTAGACTATACACTAGACTATACACTAGACTATACACTAGACTATACACTAGACTATACCTTGCATATTTCTACTTTAATTCAGTTTACAGATTTTTTTTGCTTATTTAGATGAATAAAATGAAATTATGTGATTTCTTTAAACAGTTTTCTTTAGCATTTCAGCATTCTTTTAAAAGAAACATTTAAACTCTAACAGCAGGTGTAATTTCAAGTAAAATAATCCCTGTTTTATTTGAACAAATTATTCGTTTGTTTTAATATTTTCCTAATTTTTAGTTTCCGTTACAAATTTATAAATTTCCTGTAACAAAGGAAAACAAACAAACGAATGAATGAACAAATAAACAAGAAATTTGAAAATAAAAATATGAATTTTTTTCTTCTTCAAAATAAAGATTTATGCTGAACCGCTCTACTTTTTCTTAAAACTTCCTTGCTAAGTAAAAAGTTGTTACAAAAAAAGAAAAAAAAAAACATAAAACAAATACCTTTTTTATGATCAAAGTTATTATAACAAAAAAAAAACAAAGAAATGTTTATAAAAAATTTAAATATTTTTATGTTAAGTTTAGCCACAGAAAAAAAAAAATAAAAGAA
This sequence comes from Lucilia sericata, assembly GCF_015586225.1. Lineage (NCBI taxonomy): Eukaryota > Metazoa > Arthropoda > Insecta > Diptera > Calliphoridae > Lucilia > Lucilia sericata. The sequence goes on along the minus strand of NW_023994141.1, from coordinate 566,971 downwards.
ATAAAACATTGTACTTGTTCAGTTATTCTTTATTTAACGATTCATTGCATAAATTTAATGTTGTCGTTAAAGGTCTTAAAGGTCGTGCTAAAGTTTGACTAAAATTGGGGAGTAAAGCAGTACTTTGGCATATTTATTATTAAAGTAGTCCAAGAATGGTGTTGGGGTTAAATAGCTTTACTTGCTTTACTTTTTAATAACTTAATTTTCTTAAAACTTACACACAAATTTTTATGACTCATTCCTTTTTATACTAATTCTCTATTTTTTTGTGTATTTGTTTGTTTTTTATTACATTTAGATTGGTTTACAACCCAACTGTGAAAAGATACAACCTCTTTTGCGCCAATCTCATAATGATTATAATTTAGCGGTTTTGGTTGGCATCATTTTTAGCTGTTTCGGCATAGTGCTCATTGTAATGGCATTCTTTTTATGGAGGTAAGTGGTGTTCTTTCAAAAAGAAATATATTTGTAGAGTATAGAGTATACAAAACCTACAGAATTTTTATATAAACTTTTTATTATTATATATTCGTTTAAAATACAAAAAACAAACAAATTTCTGTACTAATTATAACCATTAGTAATGAATGAAAATGAAATGTAAAAAAATGTGAAAAAAAAAACATTTATAAGAATTATGGACGTGCTGTTACAGTTGGTTACATTAGCTTAAAAGCACATAGAATATGAAAGAAGGCGGGGTTATCGAAACCCTTTACAACATAATTAAGACAATATTGAGCCATCTAAAATGGGTTACAATAATTTGCGATTTGAGAATTTTAGCCCTAAAATTGAGTTTTACATAAAAAATGTATGAACCTGGTCCCCTCGGTATCGCAAATTCATTTAAAATATTTGATTTAAAGCTACCTTTTTAAAAAGTATAAATTTCTTATAAGATTTTAGTGATAATTGAAGGGTTTTTTATAGTGTTCGGCAAGGAGATTCTCTATACAGTCTAACCCGTTTATAACGAACTCCGTATTCTTGTTTATAACGAAATCGCTCTTGTAACGAATTCTCAAGTTTAATCTTATTATTCACTTATAACGAACAAATTTGACTGATCCCCCTCAGTTCGGTATAGGGATTTGACTGTACGCAACTTTCTTGAAATCGAAACGCAAACAAAGAACGTTTTAAAAATTTAACATACCCGTGGTCTCCCATTTTGGGGACTCCTGACCGCACCCTTCGTGGTCCCATGGGGTCCAAATTCAAAAGTTAAACTCGACAATACTTCCTCTTTGCACATGTGAAATTTCGGACCAACCATTTATAGACCACTATGCAATATTTATTTATTTTAAATGTGGACTATATATTTTTAGAACATTAAACTATGACCCCATTTTGACCTAAAATCGGCTTAATTTTTGATCCAAGGATGAACTGTATTGGTTTTAAAATGGGCCCATACAATCTGGCCCTCCAGTAGGGCTTTGAAGATCTATATTATGTTAAATAGAATAGTATCGCAAGATAAGCTCAGGCAAAACCAAGTTTTTTTTGACTCCTTTCAGGAAATTACTTGAAAATCTTAGATTTTGATATTTTAGAACATTTGGCTCATGTGACATGTCAAAGTAGACCCCTGAAGAATTTGAGGTCCATTTTCAAAACTTTAACTCGAATATCTCTTGACTAAGTCCGTGGCAAATTTTATACAGCTCGTACAACCCGTTAAGTTATAAATGTCAGATTTTGTACCAATTATTGGCGTTCTTTAGCTAATTCTCGCTTCAAATAAATCAGTTGCATTCAGTACAGGTTCCCTTTAAGAGGTCCATTTTCAAAACATAAACTAGAATATCTCTTAGCTAAGCCCGTGTTAAATTTTATACTAATACTAGAAGTTATTTAGCCAATTCAAATAAATCAGTTGCATTCGGTCCATGCTCCCTGTGATAGTCTGATCAAATTTTAGATCTTTTTGGTCCCATTAAAGCATCGCCATGGCTTTAAAATTCATTCGGTTGGTTGGTAGGATTAACATAAAGTGATGCTTTTTTCGTAAATACTCGTTAATAAATATAACTCAAACACTTTTTAAACTGCCCCTAAACCTATACACTGCACTTTATTAAATGACATTTTAAAATAAATTATTCTTGTTGTTCAAAATAGTTGTTTTTAATGTTTTTTTTCAGTTTTCTTCTTTTTTTATAATTTTGATTTTTGGTTTTCAGTATTTTTGCAAGTGGGTAATTTGTTCCGAAAAACAAAATATTTCAAAAAATATATATATTATAGTATGGGGTTTTTATAATATGCACAATTTATGAATGTTTTAAATTTATGGCAGTTTCTTTTTTTCTTTTCTTTCTTATGGCTGCTGGTTTTTTGTTTGTTTTTTTGGTTAATTTAAAACAAATTGCTAATTTGTTGTTGTTTTATTATTTTTTCCAAAGGGAAGTTTTCATTTAATAAATTAATATTTTTGTTTAGAAAAGTTTTATTTTAATGAATTTTATTTGCAAAACTTTTCACATTTAAAATTGCGTTGTGGCTTCGTCGCGCAGGGGTTGAAGCGTTAAAACGGTTTATTTTTGCGTTTGTCTTGCGAAACAACAAAAAAAATAAATCAGACAATATTTTACTGGTGTTTTTAATATTTTAATTACTTTCGACAAACCATAAAAAATACATACCTATATTTAAGGCAATTCTTTATAATAAGTTAAATAATTAGAAAAAAAATGTGTTAACCCCATTTAAATAGAAAAAGAAACGAAAAGAGTTATAGAAAAAAATTTAAGTAGATGGTTAAAATTTTGAAGAAACCTTTTTTTTTGTATTGAAAATGTTTTATTTTTGGACTTTAATTACCATTTGTTATTTTAATAAATGATAAAAATTTTATTAATTAGTTATAAATTCTTACTAATTATTCAATTAAACAAAGAGAGGGAGAGATAAGAAGCTAAAAGTTTGATAAACGTGATTATTATGAAAATAAAAAAAGGTAGTGAGGGTTACAAATAAGTGTTCAAAATGAATCCTTAAATTTAATAGCAGGTATTTTTGCATCAAAAATTATCCTTCTATTATTATAGTTAAGTTAGAATTTATAAACTTTATTTTGTAGATACAACTATTGCTCTAGAATGGATTCTAATAAGGGTGGTAGTGAGTAGCCGAATAATATCCGAGTTACCAATGCAACGTGTTCGAAGAAATATGTATGATTATTCTCTTTGCTATGAAAGCTTATTTGATTACTGGGTTTGGTTGGTTAACGTGGTAGTTCACTACGGACGAACAGTCAAGTAGAGTCGAAGAGACTCCGTTTTGAACGGACCACTCCACTTGTCAGATGTGTTATTGTATAGTGTTAGATCCAGCCTGTATCCGTGAGAAATCTCAGGATTTCATTAAGCTTAAACCCAGATATCTCTTCAAGGTTAGATATGAAGTAGCTGCCAAGAAAGTGTTTTCTCTTAACAGCTAGAGCAGGGCATTCACAGAGAAAATGGAAAAAAATGTCCAGATTATCCCACCTATTTTCAGCCTTCTGAAGTAAGAAACTGCTCTTGATAAAACCTAACGGAGTTGCTACTGAAACGGCGTTGCCGTTCTGGCAAAATCATCCGCCTGTTCATTTCCATAATTGTCCATATGCACAGGGACCCCAACAAGAGTAATGACAGACAGGCGACCCAGCCTTGACAGATCATTCTTGCATTGTCTGACTAATAGGGAAGTGATAGTATAAGAATTTAGTGAGAGAAGTGCCGCTTGACTATCGACAAAAATTCCTATGTTGACGCGAACATTGAGGTCATGTAGTACCCTACAGGCTGGTATATTCGCTCGGTAGGTTACCCCTACACCACTCTCTCCTGGAAGGAACTCTGATTTTGAAAACTCTATAAAAGTATTAGTCGGATGGTTAAATCAAGATTGGAGGTAATAGGCTTTAAATCTTAGCGTGTCCATATGTTCTTGATATCCAACTTCCGGATGAGTTATGTCTCGCTGCGCTGTAAGCAGATATGGCCATTATATGCAGATCTATAGGTAGGATGTGCAATATAGTATTCAGAGCTTCTGAAGGACTAGTTCTTAGAGCACCTGTTATCCCCAATGCATGTTGATCTCTGAACTTTGTTTCTTCTTAGTTGAAGTCCACCATACAAGAGATCCGTATTTAAGGATAGGACTTACTATAACTGTGTACATCCATTTATTTAACTTTCTTGGGACTAAGTCAAGAAGGCAACTGTCGCTTACTAGACAGTTGCCTTCTTGACTCTGTGCTGGATGATCACTAGGAAGCCGTGCCTTTATCGGCATTTGTCATGAAAACGTTATATAGATCATCCTATAAGCCTAACCTAAGTTCTCGGCAGTAACTGAGTAAACATATTTTGAGTTACCACTTCTGCGATCGAGCAAACATGATCATGTTTATTTGGTGACAAGGAAACCTGTTCTGTTTTTGCAAAAGCATAATCATTCGCTTCGCTATCAGAGTTATTTTGAGCACCAGAAAACCGCACTTCTTTTTAGAAACCAAATTTTAAATTGGGACCGATTTAAGACTTTGTGATCGAGCAAACGTTTTTGCGTTATTTGATTATGAGAGACTCTGATTAATTTTGAGAATCAAGTTTTTTTGGCTATTACACTTTAAGGGTCTACAACTAAATATAAGATGGCAAACGATACAGACTACTTGCACGATCGTGCAAACATGATCGACGTCGTATGGTTGTATGTCGTAATTTCTTTATTATTGTTTTTGCTTTAAAAACAATCCTATAATAAAAAAAATGACATACAACGATACAATTCTACGACACCAATTGTAAATTGGACAATTATCACCACTTCTCAGGAAGTGATCTTTAAAAACTTCTTAAATAATTATCACATTTACACCTATTTTCACCACCTACAGATATCGTTTAACCGGTAGTTATTCTGCCGGTTAAAATATTTTTTATATGAAAACTGTCAATATAACTTTAAGTTAAAATATAACCAGACATTGAGATACTGAGGGTTAGAGACATATTTTTATATCTCTGCTTCTGTTGTAGTTTTTATATTTCGTTTTTTTACGAATATCTTTTTTTACAATTTAATGAATTCCTAAAATTATTATTTATCATTTTTCTGCTAAATGAAAATTTATTCAGTTGTTGACAAATTTATCAAATTTCAAATAATAGCTTTGTTCCTTTACTTGTCAAGTTTGCAGGTTTTTACCAGAAATTGTAAAAGAGAACAAATTTGAGCAATTAAAATTATTTTCTCTTTGCCAGAACTTGCAGGTTTTAGCCAGAAAATTTTTTCCTGGCAAATAGAAAAAAATTGTCAAATAAATTATTTGTTTAAAAAAATACATTGAAAACAAAAAATGTTTAATATTTTTGATTTATTTTCATAAATAAGTATGTGTGATTGTAGTTTTTCAATTTTATTTTAATTTCAATAGAAATTTATATGAATAAATACAAATTTATTGAAAGAGAAATTTTGTTTTTTCTGTTCCCGTACTTTTTATAAGTACGAAGAGAAAATTCATTAATTCTCTTTAGCCAGAAAAGTTCTGGAACAAAGCTAATATTAATATTATTACTTAAATGTCAAACAAAATGTCTAGTATGATAAAAGCTTAAAAATCCCTAAAAGAGTAAATTAAATAATTAAACAAAAAGCTAAAAGTAGGCAAAAGTCCTTCATAAATTGAGGAGTACTTTTCTTTTAAGTGGTTGTTGCCAGTACTAAAGGTCTAAAAAAGTTTTCCAAGAATATACGATAATCATAATAAGCTCTAAATAGATTTCATAACACTCAACTCAGTCAACACACTTAATTGCATTAAAATAAAATGTATACCTAACTCTTTTTAAACTCGTATTTTAGCCATTATATAATAATAAATACGGCCCAAAGGATTAAGTACAAAGCAAACAAAACTAAAAAATTTTGAAACAAGATCTCGTCAGAAAACAAAAGCGTAAATGGCAATTTATACAATATTTTTTGCCCAATAGAATAAAATAAAAGGATAGACGAATGTATTTTTATACATATTAAGCGAAAAACTTTTTTTGCTTTTTTTCCTCAGTGAAGGATTCTTAAAGGATGACCGTTGTTTAAAAAAAAAAATCCCCTTTTTTTGGTTTTTCTTTTTCTTTTCCATTAACAACAAAATTAAACAAAGAAGAGTAGCAACGAGAGTATCTAACAAACAAAAACTAATAACAGCTTGAAAAATAAAATGCAAACATAATAAAAACTTAATTAAATTCTTAAAAAATAAAAATAGTATAGAATAAAACAAAAACAATTATTTTTTTATTTTAAACAAAAAAAGTAACTGAATTTCATACTTGAAAATAATGAAATGAAAAGAAGATGAAACATTGTATAAAAACTTGTTAAATAAAATTTACAAAAATGGATTCAAAGTATAAGCTGAAGTACTTAAAATTGTATAAACAAATTTCTTTTTGTTGTAATTTTTAAATTAACTTTTTATTTAGGTAAACAAAACTGCGTCTTTTTTGGATAAAATTCACTCTTTAGTTGCATTGTAAAATATCATCAGGCCCATAGTGTGTTTGTTGGAAATAATATTGCAAAATTTTAAATTCAAGCAGTTGCTTTTTTTACAACCCCCTGAATAAATACTCATTGAACTAAATTATATCAATACTATAGACTAGACTTAAGCTAGATGGATATATAGATAGATAGACAGATAGATAGATAGATAGATAGATAGATAGATAGATAGATAGATAGATAGATAGATAGATAGATAGATAGATAGATAGATAGATAGATAGATAGATAGATAGATAGATAGATAGATAGATAGATAGATAGATAGATAGATAGATAGATAGATAGATAGATAGATAGATAGATAGATAGATAGATAGATAGATAGATAGATAGATAGATAGATAGATAGATAGATAGATAGATAGATAGATAGATAGATAGATAGATAGATAGATAGATAGATAGATAGATAGATAGATAGATAGATAGATAGATAGATAGATAGATGCTCGTCGTCGATCGCTCGCTCTCGCTCGCTAGTTCGTTCGTTCGTTCTTTCGTTAGTCAGTTAGTTCGTTAGTTAGTTCGTTCGTTAGTTTCGTCGTTCGTTAGTTCGTTCGTTAGTTCGTTCGTTCGTTCGTTCGTTCGTTCGTTCGTTCGTTCGTTCGTTCGTTCGTTTCGTTTCGTTAGTTAGTTGTTCGTTAGTTCGTTAGTCGTTCGTTCGTTGTTCGTTCGTTCGTTCGTTGTTGTTCGTTCTTAGTTCGTTCGTTTCGTTCGTTCGTTCGTTCGTTCGTTCGTTCGTTCGTTTTCGTTTCGTTCGTTCGTTCGTTCGTTCGTTCGTTAGTTCGTTCGTTCGTTCGTTCGTTCGTTCGTTTAGTTCGTTCGTTCGTTTTTTTCGTTCGTTCGTTCGTTCGTTCGTTCCCGTCTCGTTCCCCGTCTCGTTCCCGTCTCGTTCCCCGTCTCGCTCTCGTTCTTCCCCGTCTCGTTCCTCGTCTCGTTTCCCGTCTAGTTCACAGTATAGTTCACTGTATAGTTCACAGTATAGTTCACAGTATAGTTCACAGTATACTTCACAGTATAGTTCACAGTATAGTTCACAGCATAGATCACACTGAAGTCAAAACTATAGACTTGATAACATTTAGGACTACTGACTATATTCCAGACTATACAATAGCAATACTAAGGACTACAATTTTCTCAAGACTATAGTTAAACTAGTTTCCGTTTCCATTAATTCTAATCAAAAGCCCTATTCCAGGGACCCAGCAGTGTCAAAACTTAAAGTCGACAACACTTTCTCACTAGTCATGTGAAATTTTCTTGAAATCCGACCAACCATTTAGATTTCTTATCTTGAGGTATTGTCAAGTACTAACACAATTTCTTGAGTGTATTTCTTACATATTGAATAAATAAATGGGTGGAAGAATTGAATCATATTTTATTGCATTGCAAGTGCACAATTTTTCTTACATTTTCATGCCATGATCGCAAATCTATACTTATTTTAAAGAAATTTTGTTAGGCAACTTCTATTAGTTTAGTTCTTCTTATTCGCATCGCATTTTTTCTTTGTTTTCCCTGTTAAAACTAAAGAGTTGTTTACTATTTCAACTGAAAATAGACTGAAAATATTTTCTATTTTGTATGTCACAAACATTTTTTGTTCGCATATACTTTTAGTTTGAACTTTATTTTTAACAATATTTCGTTGGGATTTTTTTTTTTTCTTTTCTAATCTTCGTTTTTTGTTTTTATGTTGTAACTTATCCAAAATGTGAAGATACAAAAAGGCCAACAGTATTACAATAACACTAACAAGAAAAAGCATTAGCCAAAAAAGCAAAGAAGATATATGTATGTATGGAGTAGTGTGGTGGCATGAAAAGTTTTGTGGGTTTTTTTTTTTTTTTTTTCGCAAAAACTTTTAGTAAAAGAATTTTTTTTTTTGTTATATTTTAAACTTCATCACTTTTGTGCAGTTTGTTTGGCTAGATGGTTGGTTAGTTTTGTTCGTTCGATATGAAGAGGATTATTTTGGCAGACTTTGCTTTTAAGATCAAAATATTACGGTTACAACAACAATAATAATGATAATAATACAACAAATAATAACCAACAAAACTAAAACTTATTATGCTTTTTGTTAAAAAAAAAATAATAATCAAACTTTTTTTACAAAGTAGAGCAAAATATTTTATTTAAATTATATTTTGTATTTAAATTTTAAAAACTTTTTGATTTTTCATTGTATTTACAAATAGGATGACTTCATAATTTCAACACCCTGTTTTTTAATTTTTTTCTTGTTGACAATTGTTTAATAATATTTATTGTAATCTCTACAATTGTAATCAATTAACACATCAAAACTTTTAAAGGTTAAATTAATGAGTACAAAAAAAAACTGAGAGCTTACATTTATTAATTAGAGAAAATCTTATAAACAGAGAGCAAGAGATACTTTTTTCTATAGGAAAACTCATTTAACTCTTTTTTTATAATTTTTGTGATTCTTTGAAGAAAACTTAAATTAAGAACGTGAACAAAAGAGCAAAGCTAAAATACCTGTTCTCAGTGCTGCCAAAGCTGTTTATGTTATAAAAACCGCTGAAAACGATCGTTACAAAAAATCTTAATAAACAACTTTAAGTGGAAAATAATATGAAAAATATTATTAGAAAAGTAAATATAATTTAAATTCTAAAGCAAAAGTTAAATTGTTTAAATTATTTACAATATTTTATCCAACGTAGAGCTCTTAATATTTTCCTGCAGAGGTCAAAGGTCAAATTAAAAAAATAATTAAAATTTTTCTTAAAAAATTTAACGAAAATAATTATTAATTTTCAATATTTTTTGGAAAATTTGGCTAAAATTAGTTAATATATCTATAATTTTCTGTGAGGGTCAAAGGTCAAATTTTAAAATTAAGTAGTTTACCATTTTTAGATTAATAATGGAAAAATCTATTTAAATATTTAATAAAATACTTTTAATGCCGGGGTCAAAGGTCAAATTTATAAAAAAAAAAAATAATAATTGAAAATTTTCTTAAAAATTTACAAATTTTTTTTTTGAAAATTTGGCTAAAACCGGTTAATTTGTATGTATATATGTAACTATCTGTGAGGGTCAAAGGTCAAATTTAAAAATTAAGTAGTTAACTATTTCTAGATTAAAACTTTAAAACTTTATTTAAATATTTAATAATATGTAAATTTTTAATGCAAAGGTCAAAGGTCAAATTTTAAAAATTATAATTTTTAATTTTTATAATTTTAATTTTTAATTTTTTTTAATTTTTTTTATAAAAATAAAAATTCAGTATTAAAACATATATTTATTTGGAATTTAGAAAAGAAACTGTATTACTGCAGAGCACAAAAGCTTTTATTTCCAAGGTCAATGGTTAAATTTTAAAGGTCAATGGTTAAATTTTAAATAAAATATTTTTTATTTGTAAATTGTTGTTATTTGTTGATATTTTGTCAAAACGAACTGGAAACTTTCAATTTTAATTAACTATTTTCTTGCAGAGGTCAAAGTTCAAATTTTAAAAAAAGCAACTATTTTTTCGTGGAAATAATATGAAAAATGAATAAATTTTATGAAATATTTTAAATTTGTGTTATTTTTGGAAATCTTGAAAAATCATACTACATACTTTCAAAATTAAATATTTTCCCTTAGAGGTCAAAGTTCAAATTTTAAAAAAGTAACGATTTTTCCATGAAAATAAAAAGAAAAAAAAAGGATTTTTATTTATTTTTAGAATATTTAGCTAAAAATCTAATGATAAGCAATGAAATTGAAAAAAAAATGCAGCACAGGTCAAAGGTCAAATTTTCCAAAAATGTTCATATAAATAAAAGTAAATTTTTTTTTAAATATTTTTGGACTTTTTCAACACTTTGACAAAGAAAAAAAAAATAAAACAAAATTTTTAAAGCCAAAGGTCAAAGGCCAAATGTAGTAAATTATTAGTATTTTAAGTTAATGTGACTAAAATTTCTTTAATTTTTATAGAATTTTAATTAAATTAAAAAATGTTTGCCTTTAATTTCGGTAATTTCTGTGCGAACTAACATTTTTTAAATTTTCATTTTCACAAGCAAAATGTTCAGAAACCAAAAAATAAAATCACCTAAACTACCCTAAAGAAAACAGCTAAATAACTACATCTGTCTATACTTTATCTTTATTGTGACTCTCTCCTCTCACTCTCACACATAGAAACGTCAATATTTTATAGAGAATTTTATACAGAAAAGAAAAAACAACAACAAATTTAATCTATAGTAGAAAATAATAATAAAAAAAATAATAAAACAGAAAAAGAAATATCAGATGTATATACAACTGAAAATTGCCCACAAACAGTTGCCAAGTGATCGTGGATCGTGAGAGTAAAACCGAAAAAAATAAGACGTGCGACTGCGATATGTTTTAAACGAAAAGAAATTTAAAAACAAAAAATGAATTAAAATTTGTAGTAAAAACCTATAACAAAACAAAAGAAATAAAATTTATTTAATTTTTATAAAATTTATGTTATTTATTTAAAGTGTGTTATTGTGGTTGCAAAAAAATTCTAAAAACGTCATCATAGCACCAAAAAACACAGAAAAAAGACTAAACGCAATTGTAGAATTATTGAGGCAGATACGGGTTTGTCTGCAGCAGCAGTAGTAGTAGGTACTATTGCGAAAAATACAAATTTTATACATATTTTTTTTTTTTCTAACAACAAACAATAAAAACCTACACACTACAAAATAAAAAAAAAATAATAAACAATTAGATAAAAACGGAAAAGAATTAAAAAAATATACAAATGTACAAAAAAATGCAATTTTATTTAATAACAAAAATAATCATGTGATTTATGAGTTTTTTTTTATATAAAACTAAATAAATATAAATTAAATTAGTAATAATCATAATTAAATTAATTTAATTTAATGACGCAATGTGGATACAAGTAATTCATCTGACTAAAATAAAAATCCATTAACAAAAGTGATTAAAATAACAACACTTTCATGCTAAGCATACAAATTGTTTTTGCTAAATAAAATATTTAAAAATAAATTTAATTAAACACATACCTACAAATAAACCGTCTGTCAGTCAGTTGTATGTATGTCTATTATTACAGAACAAAACAAACGCAAAAAAAAAACAAAACAAACAAAATAATTCTTTTGTAGTTAGTACAAACAAAAGATGTCAAGAAGTGCAATACAATTTGAAAGGCCGGCTAAAACGAAACGTGGTAATTGGTTTACGTAAGTTGGTTTTTTACTATAATATCACATTTTCGATTTTAAGTTCGTATCCTTAAATGTAATCGAGAGATTTTGTGTTTAAAAATATTTTGCTATCTAGTGTGGTGAACAAAAAAACATACGCAGATATTTTTTTTTTTTTTTTCAATTAATTGCGTCTAAATGAAAAAACACGGGTGAAAACAACAATAACAATTTATTTTGATAAGAAAAAAAATGTCAAAATAAGAGCAAAATAAGATAACACGTAAAAAAATCACACAGAAAAACATTTAACACTAGACGTACGGGTTAGTTCAAAATAAAAATGGGAGAGAAATTGTGCGTTAATCTAAAGCAGTGATGGGTACCTGCACATTATTTGCGCGTGTGTGTTTGAAGTAATTCACGACAATTTTTAAAGTAATATTTTATACTATAATTTGTATTACATATTTGCAAATTTACTCTTTGTAACACTGAGAAATGGCAATAAATACTTTGTTGTCGTCATTTTAACCAGAGAGTAAACTTTTATATTAAAGAATATTTTCCCCAAATATCGAAATACTTGATTGCCTCGAATTTTTTTATCATTCACACGAATCATCGCTTGAGTGCCCACAAATAATTGTGAAAGAAATCAATCAATTAACACATTTCTTAAAAGTGTTTTAGGAACTAAACTAAAACTGAACTAGACTGAACTAGAACTGAATAGAACTGAACTAGAACTGAACTAGAACTGAACTAGAACTGAACTAGAACTGAACTAGAACTGAACTAGAACTGAACTAGAACTGAACTAGAACTGAACTAGAACTGAACTAGAACTGAACTAGAACTGAACTAGAACTGAACTAGAACTGAACTAGAACTGAACTAGAACTGAACTAGAACTGAACTAGAACTGAACTAGAACTGAACTATAACTGAACTAGAACTGAACTAGAACTGAACTAGAACTGAACTAGAACTGAACTAGAACTGAACTAGAACTGAACTAGAACTGAACTAGAACTGAACTAGAACTGAACTAGAACTGAACTAGAACTGAACTAGAACTGAACTAGAACTGAACTAGAACTGAACTAGAACTGAACTAGAACTGAACTAGAACTGAACTAGAAACTGAACTAGAACTGAACTAGAACTGAACTAGAACTGAACTAGAACTGAACTAGAACTGAACTAGAACTGAACTAGAACTGAACTAGAACTGAACTAATGAACTAGAAAGAACTAGAACTGAACTAACTAGAACTGAACTAGAACTGAACTAGAACTGAACTAGAACTGAACTAGAACTGAACTAGAACTGAACTAGAACTGAACTAGAACTGAACTAGAACTGAACTAGAACTGAACTAGAACTGAACTAGAACTGAACTAGAACTGAACTAGAACTGAACTAGAACTGAACTAGAACTGAACTAGAACTGAACTAGAACTGAACTAGAACTGAACTAGAACTGAACTAGAACTGAACTAGAACTGAACTAGAACTGAACTAGAACTGAACTAGAACTGAACTAGAACTGAACTAGAACTGAACTAGAACTGAACTAGAACTGAACTAGAACTAACTAGAACTGAACTAGAACTGAACTAGAACTGAACTAGAACTGAACTAGAACTGAACTAGAACTGAACTAGAACTGAACTAGAACTGAACTAGAACTGAACTAGAACTGAACTAGAACTGAACTAGAACTGAACTAGAACTGAACTAGAACTGAACTAGAACTGAACTAGAACTGAACTAGAACTGAACTAGAACTGAACTGAACTAGAACTGAACTGAACTGAACTAGAACTGAACTAGAACTGAACTAGAACTGAACTAGAACTGAACTAGAACTGAACTAGAACTGAACTAGAACTGAACTAGAACTGAACTAGAACTGAACTAGAACTGAACTAGAACTGAACTAGAACTGAACTAGAACTGAACTAGAACTGAACTAGAACTGAACTAGAACTGAACTAGAACTGAACTAGAACTGAACTAGAACTGAACTAGAACTGAACTAGAACTGAACTAGAACTGAACTAGAACTGAACTAGAACTGAACTAGAACTGAACTAGAACTGAACTAGAACTGAACTAGAACTGAACTAGAACTGAACTAGAACTGAACTAGAACTGAACTACTGAACTAGAACTGAACTAGAACTGAACTAGAACTGAACTAGAACTGAACTAGAACTGAACTAGAACTGAGCTAGAACTGAACTAGAACTGAACTAGAACTGAACTAGAACTGAACTAGAACTGAACTAGAACTGAACTAGAACTGAACTAGAACTGAACTAGAACTGAACTAGAACTGAACTAGAACTGAACTAGAACTGAACTAGAACTGAACTAGAACTGAACTAGAACTGAACTAGAACTGAACTAGAACTGAACTAGAACTGAACTAGAACTGAACTAGAACTGAACTAGAACTGAACTAGAACTGAACTAGAACTGAACTAGAACTGAACTAGAACTGAACTAGAACTGAACTAGAACTGAACTAGAACTGAACTAGAACTGAACTAGAACTGAACTAGAACTGAACTAGAACTGAACTAGAACTGAACTAGAACTGAACTAGAACTGAACTAGAACTGAACTAGAACTGAACTAGAACTGAACTAGAACTGAACTAGAACTGAACTAGAACTGAACTAGAACTGAACTAGAACTGAACTAGAACTGAACTAGAACTGAACTAGAACTGAACTAGAACTGAACTAGAACTGAACTAGAACTGAACTAGAACTGAACTAGAACTGAACTAGAACTGAACTAGAACTGAACTAGAACTGAACTAGAACTGAACTAGAACTGAACTAGAACTGAACTAGAACTGAACTAGAACTGAACTAGAACTGAACTAGAACTGAACTAGAACTGAACTAGAACTGAACTAGAACTGAACTAGAACTGAACTAGAACTGAACTAGAACTGAACTAGAACTGAACTAGAACTGAACTAGAACTGAACTAGAACTGAACTAGAACTGAACTAGAACTGAACTAGAACTGAACTAGAACTGAACTAGAACTGAACTAGAACTGAACTAGAACTGAACTAGAACTGAACTAGAACTGAACTAGAACTGAACTAGAACTGAACTAGAACTGAACTAGAACTGAACTAGAACTGAACTAGAACTGAACTAGAACTGAACTAGAACTGAACTAGAACTGAACTAGAACTGAACTAGAACTGAACTAGAACTGAACTAGAACTGAACTAGAACTGAACTAGAACTGAACTAGAACTGAACTAAACTGAACTAGAACTAGAACTGAACTAGAACTGAACTAGAACTGAACTAGAACTGAACTAGAACTGAACTAGAACTGAACTAGAACTGAACTAGAACTGAACTAGAACTGAACTAGAACTGAACTAGAACTGAACTAGAACTGAACTAGAACTGAACTAGAACTGAACTAGAACTGAACTAGAACTGAACTAGAACTGAAATTGTCAACTTTTTTATAGAAGTTTTTTTTTCAAAATTAATCATTATTATAGTCTATAGTCCTGCCTATAGTCGAGCATATACATATGTATATAGTGTGGTCCAGGCAATTATCTGGTATATGAAGTAGTCTATAGTCAGACTTGACTATAGTATAATCTATTGTTTTGACTATAGTCTTGTCTATAGACTTAACTATACCCTATGTTTATAATCATAAATATTGTCTAGTCAATACTGGATGGAGTCTATAGTCGTGACTACAGTCTAGTTTCTAACATACAAACAACTAAAAGTGCAATAAGATCGAAATAAAGGAACCACTTTTAGATGAAGAAACCAAATTGTTTGAAGTCAATAAATATTTAGGCACATTAAGTTTAAATTAAATTAACATATTCTTACAAAAGAAATTAAAATTATTTTTGGTACTAATATTTCTCTCCTAACAATAGCTAATCTATTGTTATACTCTTTACTGTACATTTTTCAAATTTTTTTTTCCATACACCTTATCTGATATTGTCTTGGAGATAAAAAAAATTTAGGCCATAATAAATAATTTTTTACTTTGAACAAAGAAATTTTGCATAAAGACTCGCTTTAATATTTGCATAAAATTTGTTTAAGAAAATTTTTATAAATTTTATTCAAATGTTTAGCAAAATTTCTTTATAATTTTTGTTATGTAAAATAATTTAGAAAAAAAAACATTTTGCTACTTTGTTTGTTAAACAAAAGTTTGTAAAAATCTATTGATTTTAAATTAGTTGTGACTAATCTTTAGTTCATTAGAAATCGTTTTAGTTTATTATTTAAGACAGTTATCTTAACTGGGGGAAAACACTACCTTTCTATAAAGATTTTATTACAGTAAAATCTATTATAGAGGCAATAAAATAAAAAACAAGTTTTATTTTAAAATTTACTTCGTACATGTAGCAGAAGTAAACAAAATTTAGTTTAGTTTAAAAAGTATATTAGAAAAAATATAAAATATATTGTGAATATCCCAGTCAAAATCCCGGATCTATTCACATTAGTACCTATCTTCTCCTCCCAAAAAGAAAGAGTACTAAAAATATTCTTTTTAATATAGTGAGTGGCCTTATAGTGTAATTAACACAAATACTTGTACTATTTATATAGTATTTTTTATTATTTTGCTATTATTATTATGTATTTATTATCATTATTGTTTATGGTATTATGCAAAAATTCTAAAATGTTTAATTTAGTTTACATTCATACGTACATACATACATACACATATGAGTCTATGTAAACATTTATTATTTACGCAGTAATAAACATGAATGTATGAAAATATAAACCAAAATCATGCTCACACTCGAAAATGCGATTTTTAACAAAAAATCTTTTAATAAATAAGTTTTTATTTCAATATATTAAATTTTTTTATTATTCAAAAACAATTTTCTTCAAATGATATGTAGAAACAACAATATTTTTAATACAAAAATTAGAACCTTGTTTTTCTTTTTGCTTGGTTGTTAGTTCGTTCTGGCTGTTGTTTTATAAATATGTATGAAAATATTTCGTTTATGTTGGTTGTATGAATGGAATTGAAATATTTGGTTTTGCTGGTTAAAAGTATGGTCGAAATATTACACCATTCATGACAAATTCATATTTGATTTTAATGGCTTTTTAAACAAATACAATAAAAGAAAACCAACGTCATTATAGTATTTTTATTATTTTTTTATATAAAAATAATTTTATGTATTTTACGTACACTGGTTGTAGAACACACAAGAACTTGTATAGTTTTACACTTAACGATGTGAATTACACAGTTGACGTTAGTTTTTCTATTCATATTTTTATGTTTCTTCTTATTTTGATAATAATCGTTTATGGCTGGCTTAATTTTTACATTTAACTCTCTTTATAAAAGTATTTAAAAACAGAGCACTAAAAGAATTAAATGTTTTTTTGTAGCGTAAATACTTAAAGATTGGTAATAGTCTAGTCCATAGTCTAGTCCATAGTCTAGTCTATAGTCTAGTCTATAGTCTAGTCTATAGTCTAGTCTAGTCTATAGTCTAGTCTATAGTCTAGTCTATAGTCTAGTCTATAGTCTAGTCTATAGTCTAGTCTATAGTCTAGTCTATAGTCTAGTCTATAGTCTAGTCTATAGTCTAGTCTATAGTCTAGTCTATAGTCTAGTCTATAGTCTAGTCTATAGTCTAGTCTATAGTCTAGTCTATAGTCTAGTCTATAGTCTAGTCTATAGTCTAGTCTATAGTCTAGTCTATAGTCTAGTCTATAGTCTAGTCTATAGTCTAGTCTATAGTCTAGTCTAGTCTAGTTCATAGTCTAGTCTATAGTCTAGTCTATAGTCTAGTCTATAGTCTAGTCTATAGTCTAGTCTATAGTCTAGTCTATAGTCTAGTCTATAGGCTAGTCTATAGGTAGTCCGTCATAGTCTAGTCTATAGTCTAGTCTATAGTCTAGTCTATAGTCTAGTCTATAGTCTAGTCTATAGTCTAGTCTATAGTCTAGTCTAAGTCTAGTCATAGTTAGTCTATAGTCTAGTCTATAGTCTAGTCTATAGTCTAGTCTATAGTCTAGTCTATAGTCTAGTCTATAGTCTAGTCTAGTATAGTCTATAGTCTATAGTCTAGTCTATAGTCTAGTCTATAGTCTAGTCTCTAGTATAGTCTAAGTCTTAGTCTATAGTCTAGTCTATAGTCTAGTCTATAGTCTCGTATAGTCTAGTCTATAGTCTAGTCTATAGTCTAGTCTATAGTCTAGTCTATAGTCTAGTCTATAGTCTAGTCCTATAGTCTAGTCTATAGTCTAGTCTATAGTCTAGTCTATAGTCTAGTCTATAGTCTAGTCTATAGTCTAGTCTATAGTCTAGTCTATAGTCTAGTCTATAGTCTAGTCTATAGTCTAGTCTATAGTCTAGTCTATAGTCTAGTCTATAGTCTAGTCTATAGTCTAGTCTATAGTCTAGTCTATAGTCTAGTCTATAGTCTAGTCTATAGTCTAGTCTATAGTCTAGTCTATAGTCTAGTCTATAGTCTAGTTCTAGGTCTAGTCTATAGTCTAGTCTATAGTCTAGTCTATAGTCTAGTCTATAGTCTAGTCTATAGTCTAGTCTATAGTCTAGTCTATAGTCTAGTCTATAGTCTAGTCTATAGTCTAGTCTATAGTCCTAGTCTATAGTCTAGTCTATAGTCTAGTCTATAGTCTAGTCTATAGTCTAGTCTATAGTCTAGTCTATAGTCTAGTCTATAGTCTAGTCTATTCTATCTATAGTCTAGTCTAGTCTAGTCTATAGTCTAGTCTATAGTCTAGTCTATAGTCTATAGCTAGTCTATAGTCTAGTCTATAGTCTAGTCTATTACTAGTCTATAGTCTAGTCTATAGTCTAGTCTATAGTCTAGTCTATAGTCTAGTCTATAGTCTAGTCTATAGTCTAGTCTATATCTAGTCTATAGTCTAGGTCTATAGTCTAGTCTATAGTCTAGTCTTAGTCTAGTCTATATTAGTCTAAGTCTAGTCTATAGTCTAGTCTAGTTAGTCTAGTCATATTAGTCTATAGTCAGTCTATAGTCCTAGTCTATAGTCTATCTATAGTCTAGTCTATAGTCTAGTCTATAGTCTAGTCTATAGTTAGTCTATAGGCTAGTCTATAGTCTAGTCTATAGTTAAGTCCTATAGTTAGTCCTATAGTCTAGTCTATAGTCTCGTCTATAGTCTAGTCTATAGTCTAATCTATAGTGTAGTCTATAGTCTGGTCTATAGTCTGGTCTATAGTCTAGTCTATAGTCTAATCTATAGTCTAGTCTATAGTCTGGTCTATAGTCTGGTCTATCGTCTAGTCTATAGTCTAGTCTATAGTCTAGTCTATAGTCTAGTCTATAGTGTAGTCTATAGTCTAGGTCTATAGTCTAGTTTATAGTTGTCTATAGTCTATAGTCTAGTCTATAGTCTAGTCTATCGTCTAGTCTATAGTCTAGTCTATTAGTAAGTCTATAGTCTAGTCTATAGTCTAGTCTATAGTCTAGTTCTATAGTCTAGTCTATAGTTAGTCTATAGTCTAGTTTAGTTCTAGTCTATCGTCTTAGTTATATAGGTTTTCTTTAAGGGGTCTATAGTCTAGTCTCTATTAGTCTAGTCTATAGTCTAGTCTATAGTCTAGTCTATCGTCTAGTCTATTAGTCTAGTCTATATGTCTAGTCTATAGTCTAGGTCTATAGTCTAGTCATTAGTCTAGTCTATAGTCTTTTGTCTATAGTCTATTCTATAGTCTAGTCTATAGGTCTAGCTATAGTTCTATAGTATAGTTATTAGTAGTCTATAGTCTAGTCTATAGTCTAGGTCTATAGTCTAGAGTCTAGTCTATAGTCTAGTCTATAGTCTAGTCTATAGTCTAGTCTAGTCTATAGTCTAGTCTATAGTCTAGTCTATAGTCTAGTCTATAGTCTAGTCTATAGTCTAGTCTAGTTAGTCTATAGTCTATCTAGTCTAGTCTTCTAGTCTAGTCTATAGTCTAGTCTATAGTCTAGTCTATAGTCTAGTCTATAGTCTAGTCTATAGTCTAGTCTATAGTCTAGTCTATAGTCTAGTCTATAGTTAGTCTATAGTCTAGTCTATAGTCTAGTCTATAGTCTAGTCTATAGTCTAGTCTATAGTCTAGTCTATAGTCTAGTCTATAGTCTAGTCTATAGTCTAGTCTATAGTCTAGTCTATAGTCTAGTCTATAGTCTAGTCTTATAGTCTTAGTCTATAGTCTAGTCTATAGTCTAGTCTATAGTCTAGTCTATAGTCTAGTCTATAGTCTAGTCTATAGTCTAGTCTATAGTCTAGTCTATAGTCTAGTCTATAGTCTAGTCTATAGTCTAGTCTATAGTCTTGTCTATAGTCTAGTCTATAGTCTAGTCTATAGTCTAGTCTATAGTCTAGTCTATAGTCTAGTCTATAGTCTAGTCTATAGTCTAGTCTATAGTCTAGTCTATAGTCTAGTCTATAGTCTAGTCTATAGTCTAGTCTATAGTCTAGTCTATAGTCTAGTCTATAGTCTAGTCTATAGTCTAGTCTATAGTCTAGTCTATAGTCTAGTCTATAGTCTAGTCTATAGTCTAGTCTATAGTCTAGTCTATAGTCTAGTCTATAGTCTAGTCTATAGTCTAGTCTATAGTCTAGTCTATAGTCTAGTCTATAGTCTAGTCTATAGTCTAGTCTATAGTCTAGTCTATAGTCTAGTCTATAGTCTAGTTTATAGTCTAGTCTATAGTCTAGTCTATAGTCTAGTCTATAGTCTAGTCTATAGTCTAGTCTATAGTCTAGTCTATAATCTAGTCTATAGTTTAGTCTATAGTTTAGTCTATAGTCTAGTCTATAGTCTAGTCTATAGTTTAGTCTATAGTTTAGTCTATAGTCTAGTCTATAGTCTAGTCTATAGTCTAGTCTATAGTCTAATCTATAGTCTAGTCTATAGTCTGGTCTATAGTCTGGTCTATAGTCTAGTCTATAGTCTAATCTATAGTCTAGTCTATAGTCTGGTCTATAGTCTGGTCTATAGTCTGGTCTATAGTCTAGTCTATAGTCTAGTCTATAGTCTAGTCTATAGTCTAGTCTATAGTGTAGTCTATAGTCTAGTCTATAGTCTAGTTTATAGTCTAGTCTATAGTCTAGTCTATAGTCTAGTCTATAGTCTAGTCTATAGTCTAGTCTATAGTCTAGTCTATAGTCTAGTCTATAGTCTAGTCTATAGTCTAGTCTATAGTCTAGTCTATAGTCTAGTCTATAGTCTAGTCTATAGTCTAGTCTATAGTCTAGTCTATAGTCTAGTCTATAGTCTAGTCTATAGTCTAGTCTATAGTCTAGTCTATAGTCTAGTCTAGTCTAGTTATAGTCTAGTTTATAGTCTAGTCTATAGTCTAGTCTATAGTCTAGTCTATAGTCTAGTTTATAGTCTAGTCTTTAGTTTAGTCTATAGTCTAGTCTAACATCTTGACTTATTCCGGCCTATTTTTGACTATAGTCTAGTCCATAGTCTAGTCCGGTCTCGGCTTTAGTCTAGTCCATTGTCTGCACTATGGTATATTCTACAGTTCTGATTATAATCTGTATTGCGCTCTTGACTTTAATTTGTTTATAGTATTGTTTACAATTTCTTACAAATCATAGTCTATTCCATGGTCTTGGCTATAGTCTCTTTTTTAGTCTTTTCTATAGTCTAATCTATTGTCTACAAGATTAACTCACTAAATGAATTAACATTTTAAATAACTGTATTTATTATTAACTATATATTCTTATCATAATATTAATCTTTAATATAGACAAGTATCTATTTAACAGTAGCGCTTGGTCATGCCCACCAACCAACCTACTGTCATGTACTGTAGTAGTTACTGGTACTTATAGTCTGCTTGACGCCTTTATAACTTATTATTATGGTTATCTTTTCATTTCTTTCTTTGAAATTTTCTTACAATTTATTCTTAAGGTTTTCTTTACAGAATCACCAAGATAGTTAATTTTAATTTTTTTTTTTTCAAAATATTTCTTTTAAAACGTTTTCTTTTGAGTTTATTATTTCGCTTCTATAGAACTATGAAAGTATGCATGTTGAACAAGTGTTTTAATATTTATTTATTTACTTCAAGTAATAAAAATAATAGTTTCTAGTTAGAAAATAATGTAATATAATTTACGTAATGTTAACTTTAGCTAATAAATTACTTATTACTTAGTTTGATGTTTTGTTTGTTTCTAAAAAAAAGAAAACCGTGAAATTTAGTACGTATTTAATTTAACGCTAAGAGATTTTCAAGTTAGTTTAGAAAGGTGTTAAATAACTACAAATATTTCGAGAACATTCATGAATATATGTTTATTATTATACTAAATAATAAATAAAGAAAAATTGTTTAGTAATAATAATTACTTAACACAAACAATTAGAGTATAAGAAGATATAGGCATTTGAATGTATATGTATGTATAAATGTAAGACTAATTCTAACAGTTGCAAATACTTCAAGGAATTGTGACCTAAATTTATTTCAAATATTCCTGTACAAAGTGTCTATAATATCAACAAAAGCTTCTGCTAAAAATTCTTGAGAAACAAGTATGAAATGTAAATGAGTTGTCAAAGGTTCGAAGGACCATTTGTATGCTTTCTAGAAAGTGATAATTTAAATACATTTAGTTTTAGCTATTTATATAGGAAGCAACATTAATGGGCTACAAAATGCCATTTCTACTTTATAGTATTTTTTTTTTCTAATTAATCCTAATTTTCTTCCATTTTATTAACGATTTCTCTTTTACATTTGCCTTCTTTTCAGCAGGAAGTGCTTCCATGCTGCCTATTATTATTTAGATGATCCACCACATCATCCCAATGTACCTCAAGTAGATTGGGAAGTACCCGTTGAAATTGGTGGAGAGATCAGAGCAGCTGTACCCGTAAATGAGTTTGCCAAACATGTGGCCTCATTGCATGCCGATGGTGATATTGGTTTCAGTCGAGAATATGAAGCCATACAAAATGAATGCATTACCGATGATTTGCCCTGTGAACATTCTCAGCATCCGGAGAATAAAAGGAAAAATCGCTATTTAAACATAACAGCCTGTATGTCCTCAAAATTAACTCTATAAGAGACAATAAAATTAATAATTTTAATCTTTCAGATGATCATAGTCGTGTCCATTTACATCCCACTCCTGGCCAGAAAAAGAATTTGGATTATATTAATGCCAACTTCATAGATGGTTATCAAAAGTCAAGGGCTTTTATTGGTACCCAGGGTCCTTTGCCCGATACGTTTGATTGCTTCTGGCGCATGATTTGGGAACAACGTGTTTCTATCATTATAATGATAACGAATTTAGTTGAAAGAGGACGCCGTAAATGTGATATGTATTGGCCCAAGGAAGGGGTAGAAACCTATGGGGTCATACAAGTGAAACTAGTCGAAGAGGAAGTCATGGCCATGTATACCGTGAGAACATTACAAATTAAGCATTTAAAGGTAATTTATCAAATATATTTCCGAAACAATTGAAACTAATTTGTCTTTTTACTTAAAGCTCAAGAAAAAGAAACAATGCAATACCGAAAAGATTGTCTATCAATATCACTACACAAATTGGCCCGATCATGGGACTCCTGATCATCCCTTGCCGGTGTTGAATTTTGTTAAAAAATCCTCAGCCGCTAATCCACCCGATGCTGGTCCAATTGTAGTGCATTGTAGTGCTGGTGTTGGTCGCACCGGTACCTATATTGTCTTGGATGCCATGCTTAAGCAAATCCAACAGAAAGGTGTGGTCAATGTATTTGGTTTCCTGCGTCACATACGTATACAACGTAATTTCTTGGTACAAACCGAGGAACAATATATTTTCATACACGATGCTTTGGTCGAGGCCATAGCGTCGAGTGAAACTAATTTAAGGGCAGAACAAATTGAGGAATTGAAGAATTGTACTCCGTATTTGGAGCAACAGTATCGTAATATCATACAATTCCAGACCAAAGACATACACATTGCTTCGGCCATGAAGCAGGTTAACTCGATTAAGAATCGTGGTGCTATATTCCCCATAGAAGGTAGTCGAGTACACTTGACACCCAAACCAGGCGAAGAGGGCAGTGATTATATTAACGCCTCTTGGTTGCATGGATTTAGAAGACTGCGTGACTTTATTGTCACACAACATCCTATGGCTCATACGGTCAAGGATTTTTGGCAAATGGTTTGGGATCATAATGCTCAGACTATTGTTCTATTATCATCATTGGATGAAATTGTAAGTTTAATTAATTTATTTGTTAAAATCTTTTTAAACTAAATCTCTTTTTTTCTTCTGCTTTATAGAATTTTGCCCAATTTTGGCCCGATGATACGTCACCCATTGAGAGTGATTATTATCGTGTGAAATTTTTGAGTAAAACTAATAAATCCGACTATGTAAGTCGAGATTTTGTCATACAATCCATACAGGATGACTATGAGCTTAGTGTAAAAATGTTACATTGTCCCAGTTGGCCGGAAATGTCGAATCCCAGCAGCATTTATGATTTCATTGTCGATGTTCATGAACGTGGCAATGACTATCGTAATGGACCAATTGTTGTAGTGGATAGGTAAGTGATTTGGATAAAAAAAACAGGACTATAGGCAGGACAATTGACTAGACTATAGAATTGACTATAGACAAGGCCATAGACTAGACTATATATAAGAATATAGATAAAACTATGGACTAGACTATGGACCAGACTATAGACTACACTATAGACGAGACTATAGACTAGACTATCGACTAGACTATAAACTAGACTATAAACTAGACTATAGACTAGACTATAGGCTAAATTATAGACCAGATTATAGACTAGACTATAGACTAGACTACAGACTAGACTACAGAGTGGTATATAGACATAACTAGACAGACTGGAAAAAGACAAGACTATAAAAATCTACATAATATTCACATTTTTCCAATTATTCTATTCCCCTAGATATGGTGGAGCTCAAGCCTGTACATTTTGTGCCATTTCTTCGCTGGCGATCGAGATGGAATACTGTCAAATGGCGAATATTTATCAATATGCCAAATTATATCACAATAAACGTCCCGGTGTTTGGACATCTAGTGAAGATATACGCTTAATCTATAATATACTCGCTTTGCTGCCACGTAATTTGCAGTTATTGAAACGTACTGCCATTAAAACGGAAATCGAAGATGTTACAACCGCCACACCGGATCTATACAGTAAAATCTGCAGTAATGGTAATGAAATGCTAATAAATAAACACAATCATGATATGATGAAACGTATCAGCAGTAATAATCAAAATCAATGTCAAAATTTAAATATCAATTTGAATGCGAATTTAAATTTGAATTTAAATCATCATATTAATAATACAACATTACCACAATCAGTTGCGCAAAATACAACTCCAACAACAACTACAACAACACAAGCCACAAATGCATCACAACAAAATCCAATATTAAATCAAATACAAACCCCATCATCACCACAAACACCACCAAATCCTTCACAATTACAAAATTTATCATCAACATCTTCTGATACGTCTTTAGCATCAACATCCCTAATAAATCACAATCAGATTCATAATCAAAATCCCAATTCATCAACATCAGCATTAGCATTAGATAATAATATTGGCCATAATCCTATAAATAATCAAAATACTTCTACTACAACACATCCTCATTGTAATAATCTTCTTTATAATAATCATATTAATAATATTAATAATCCTTTAGTTAATAATGAAATTAATACAAATACTAATATAAATTTTAATGATTCTTCTAATACTTTTAATACTACTACCACCAACCACACCAATACTACTACTACTACTAACACTGGTAATGGGGATTTAACAACTTCTCCTAATTGTTGCAATACTACTACTTCTAATAATATTGCTTTGCAATCACCAAATGCACCTACAACAACACCATCTCCACCACAACCACCTGCCAACAACACATCTTCGCCGTCATCGGTATATCATCAACAACAACAAATGTTGGCGCTCTTAAATCAACAACAATATGTGCAACATTATGCCCAAAATGAAAATCAATTACAACACCAACAACTACATGAAATAAATGATGATGATAATTGTGATATAACTTCGTATACACCACCTCCACCACCGGCGGCTTTCACTAATGGGTCAACAACAACATCAAACATGGGCTCACCTATACCACCTCCTGCTCTACATATTGTTGATCACAATCCAATTGATTCAATTGCCGATTATCCCATTGGTTTACAAATCTGTCAACCACCACCACCACGTGCCACCTCACCCCCTTTGTACTTGGCTAATGGTAATAATGATTTAAATAATTCCTTTACTTCAACCTCATCCTCAACTTCCTCCTCATCCTCCAACTCCTCTGCAAATTCCGTTAATGCCATAAATGGTGCTTGTTTAAATAATTTAACCACTCCAATGACAAACAACACAACTACAGTTACTGATGCTCAAAGCTTAGATATCGTAGGTTAAAATTATATATATAATTATAAATAAAACAATATATAGTCTAATCTAAAATTCCCGAAGGAAAAAACATTAACAAATTATGGGAAACCCCCCAATAAAAATAAAATACCGTGTAAAACAAAACGAAAAGAATGAAATCTTATGCACCCACTTTACACTTCTAACGAAATGTGAAATTTGTAGACTAGCACCAAAAAAAAATTTAAACAAAACGAAAACAAATTTATCACAAAATCACCCTTTTAAAATAACAACAAAAGTAAGAAAACAAATGGAATCTTTTATCACAAAACCAATATAGTAAATATACAACAATAATACTACTAACAATATAATTTAAATGGAAAAAAATTAAGTATTTACAAACACAAAGGAAAGTAATCTATAGAAGAAGGATTCAAATCAAGTAGAACTATTTTTTGGACTTTCTAGAAAGTTGAATGTAAATTGTTGCAAAATTTAATTGAAAATTTTTAAATTTTTTGATTTACCATTGCTCATTTACAAGATCGGTTTTTTAAACGGCTGGAGCTTTTTACAAAAAATAATGTTGATAAAGCTTACAAATAAAATTTTTTACGAGAAAACTTTTCAATTAAAATTTCAGTAAAGAAAACGTGTTCTAAATACAATTTTTTAAAAGAAAGCTTTCACGATTTCAACAAAGTAAGATCACAGGATAAAGATTTCTGTAAAAAAAAGTTCGATAAATAAACAAGGGCAAAAGTTCTTTTAATATAGCTTTCTTAAGAAAACTGTTGCTAAAGAAAATTTTCGCTAGCTAGCTCAAACTGTCAATAAAGAAAACTTTTGCTGGCTTAAGCTTTCTACAAAGAAAACTTTTGCTAGCTCTCAAGCTTTCTATAAATGAAACTTTTTCTAGCTTGAACTTTTCATAACGAAAACTTTCGCTAGCTTGAAGTTTCTACAAAGTAAATGTTCGCTTGCTCGAACTTTTTATAAAGAAAACTTTGGTTAGCTCAAGCTTTATATAAAGAAAACTTTTGCCAGTTCAAGCTTTCTATAAAGGAAACTTCTACTTGCTTATTATTTCTATAACGAACTTCTTACAAAGAAAATATTCGCTAGCTTGAGCTTTTTATAAAGAAAAGCTAGCTTGAGCTTTTTATAAAGAAAACTTTTGTTAGCTCTAGCTTCTATAAATAAAACTTTCGGTAACTCAAGCTTTTCAATAAAGAAAACATTTGCTAGCTGAAGCTTTCTATAAAGGAAAGTTTTGGTAGTTTAAGCTTTCTATAACGAACTTGTTATAAAGAAAACTTGTGCTGTCTTGAGTTTTTTAAAGGAAACATTAATTAGCTCGAGCTTCTATAAATAAAATTTTCGGCAAGAAAACTTTTGCTAGCTCAAGCTTTCTATGGCAATAGCTTGAAATTTCTACGAAGAAAATGTTCGATAGTTTGAACTTTTTATAAAGCAAACTTTCTTTAGCGTAAGCTTTTTATAAAGAAGACTTTCGCTAGGCTCGACTTTTATATAAATAAAACCTTCACTAGCTCGAACTTTCTCCATTTTTCCCATAAAGAAAACTTTTACTCAAGCTATAAAAGAAATGTTCTATAGTTAAAGCTTTTTATAAAGCGAACTTTAAGGTTCTTTAAAGAAAGCTCTCCGACGCTTAAGCTTTCTGTAAACTGTTGCTAATTAAAACATGCAGTAGCTCAAGCTTTCAATAAGGAAACTATACTTGAACTTAAGTTTTATATCACGTTAGAAAGAAAAAGGAAACTTTTGATTGTAAAAGTTTTTATAAAGAAATTAAAACTTTAGTTTTCTATAAACAAACTAGTTTACACTTTCTATAATAGAATTCTTAAAAAACTTTAATAATATGTAAAGGTAGGTTTTCATAAAACAAACTCTCGCGAACAAAATAAATTGTATTAAATTTAAATTTATTATAAAACTTTTATTTTAAACAACTTTTCTAACAAAAACAAAAAATAGTTAATTTCTTGATTTGAATTTTATACACTGTATACCACGGGATAAAAAAACTTTTAATAACCTCTGTTTTGACTTCAATTTAATTTTAAAAAATTATTGCTTTTTAACAAAAAAAAAGAGGAGAAGATCAACAAGTTTATAATAATATTGTTTTTAAGAGATTTTTACATTTATATGTATAACTAAACTTTATATAAGATTATTTAATTATTTATTTAAATTTTTATATTAACTGTACTATATAACAAATTTTTTAAAAACATTAAAAAAAAAGTTATCACTTTTGTTTATTATTGTTTAGTATTTTTTTTTTAATTTTAAATTTAAGTATGTATAAAAAAAGTGATAGGTTTCAATTAGTCATTTATGTATGTGTTTTTTTATTAATTTGAAATTAATTATAAATTAAGTAATATTTGGTTTAAAAGTAAAGAAATTATATTATATATTTCTATATAAGCTATTTAAAATAAACAACAACAAAAATTATGCTAAAATATAAATTTTTGATAAAAAAAAAGTATAATTTCCCAAAATCATTAACATTATCACTAAATAAGAATTGAGCTTTCTATTCTATTCTATGTATGCTTTCTGTCAACAGTTTAATTTCCCAAACAAACCCTTTAAATTTCACCAAAATAAAGGAGAAATTGGTTTATATAAATTGTTAGAAATGTCCGTCCTAATTTTAAATTTTGCGTTAAAGTAAAACAAGGAAACAATTAAAAAAAGTTCCATTAATCAATCAATCATTTTATAAAAATTGTACAAAATCATAAAAAATTTAAACATAAAATTGCTCATTGTTTTCTTTTATAGTAAAAACACAACACCACAACTCTCATAAACCTACAAATTTCCTCTTTTCCCCCGCGCCCCTATAAATTGTCTAATCTAAGCACCAAGGCACAAGTGATTAAACATTGTAAATACACTATATAAATATAGTAAATTAAATATTAAAATTAATTATAAAAAAAACACAAAAAATACAAATTTAAGGGAATATAAACAAAATGAAACGGAAAACAAAACAAATAAATATAAATATAAAAAAATAAAATAACTTTTGTAAATTTTATGTACTAATTTAAATATTTTTTTAATTTTCGAAAAAAAATAAAAAACTCTCAGTTAATGATAAAATAAAGAAAAAAGAAAAAAAATCATAAGTAATAATAACAATTAAAATTAATTATATTGATAAATTACTTCTAATTTAATCTAAGGACAAAACAATGGAAGAAAAAGTATTATAAATTATAAACAAAAATAATAAAAAAAAAATAAATTATAAAAATGTTTATGAAAACATTAATAAAAAAAAAAAAAAACAAAAGATTTTTTATTAAAATAGCAAGGAAAATTAATAACAACAAACAATTTTAAACTTTTTTGTGCTGAAATCTTTTAGGAATTATTCAAATTAATTTAAATTCCTGTAAAAAAAGGTTTAGTTTGTCTTTAAATGAAATTCATTGTAATTTTGAATCTTTTAAAAAGATCAGGGTTGGACAAGAAATGTAGTACATTTAAGCATAATTTCGATATCGGAATATGATTTCGATATTGTCTCAAATTTTAAACCTTCGATTTTCTTTAATAATTTAAAACTAGTTAGAAAGTTAAAAATGTTTTTCGAAAATTTAACCAAACATTATTTTTAATGAAAAGTGAAATTTCATAGATTTTATATTCACCCATATCGAATGAATTAATCACGGAATGTTCGAGGGGAATGAAAATTTTTTTGGGAAACAAAAATTTCAATTCCATTGCCGATAGGAGTGATTATCTAGTGCAATGGAATTTATTTATTGATTCTAATATCAGGCCAAGGTCTAACTACAGTTAGGCAATCACATTTGGCAACCATTAATATAGACAATGGGAGTCACATTTGGCAGCCTATTTACTGCCTCAGCTCATGCAAGTACAGTCACGCATAAATTGCGAAGTAGAAATAAGTTCCTTAAAGCGCTAAACGGCAGCACAGGGGTATGGATAAAGAGACTTTATTAGCTAAATATAAAACGATTGGTCGGTCAGTGCTTAATTATGCTGCTCCAGTATGGTCACCTTCGTTCAGTGGAGAAACAATTAATGGTGCCAAAATGCTGCCTTAAGGACTGTAACGGGCTGCCTAAAGATTACCTCGGAACATCATTTACACTAAGGAACGAAGATCTTCCCAGTCAAGGAACATAATGTCATGTTGACTAAACAGTTCCTCCGATGGGACGTCATCGGAGGAGTCATCCCAACTTTAACATCACACAGTTGGATGTTACCCCGAGGCATGTCAGAAAGAATCTTAGTATATACGAGCAGAACATATGCTGTTATGTGCAGGATCCAATAGATCAGTCCTCGTATATGGGAGCTTTGAAGGACATTCAAAACTGCATAAATGTTGTACTTGAAGGTCGCCCCACGCAGACACTGAAGAAAACCTGCCGCGAAAACAAGAGTAGTTCTGGCACAACTAAGATCGGGGTGAAGTAATTGGCTTAATGATAACGAATGTGCAGCATGTGGTCAAGGTTAATATGATAGCCACCATTGTTCAAGGGTTTTTAGTGACACATCGAGTTGAAGTAGCACAACTTTTAGGCTTGGACATTCCTGTATATCCCCCCCATTTAGATTACTGTATAGTTTGAGATGTTACAACAACAACGATGACTTAATATGAATTTATGCAAAAAGAAAAAAAAATTTGGATTATACCAGTCTTATAGTAAATAAACGATGAAATTAGAGTCTAATTTCTAATTATTAGAGATAGATTTAAAGAATTTTTTATCTAGAGCTTTAATGGAGGTTAGGTTCATAGATCGAGATTTAAAGAATTTAAAAGGGAGATTAATGTTTAAAAAATGTACTTTTTTCCGAATTGTATCATAATAGAAAAAAGTTAGAATGATTTATTAAGAACAAACATATATTTCGAAAGAGGTGTTACATCAGGAAAAGTGTTTAATTATAAACCGATCCACATAACATTTTGGAAAAAAAATTTTTGGATCGTATAAACCTTAATTATGGCGAATTTTATAGCTATACATGATTTTTTTTTTATCAAGATATGAACGTTTAAGTTATTTTCTGATTAAAACCTTATAAAGGGACTTGGATACAATATGGACCGATTCTTATGAAATTTATCAGAGAAATATTAGTTCCTATAAAACTTGTTTAGGTCGAATTTTATCGCTACCCTGCAGGAAATGAAGCGATAATTGTCTTAATGCCACTAGTACTAATACTAGAACAAAAGACACTAGTACAAATTGGGTTAGAGTTTATATGGAAAAATACTAGTACTAGAAGTAGTTGAATGGCGCCACTTGTAGATTGATTTTTGTTTGACATGTGTTGGAAAAAATAATTTTTTTAAATTATTAAAATATAATTTTGAAACATTTTGCATAAAAAACGATATTTTCATACATATCCCTTCAAATGTGAGGATAAATAGTGCATGCAAATTTAGATCCGGTTGCAGGCAAATCCCTATGTAAGTACGTCTATTAAATTTAAAAACTGCAATAAGTTTAATATTTGTTTTATCGTACGGCAAATGTTTTTATAACGAAATGGAGATATATACCTGAATGGAATTTTTGGACATAATGAAATCAATGATGGTGATACGAATAGAACCAGAATTTCTTCAAACTTTCATATTGAATTGTTAGGTAAATGTATTTACAACATTTTTTATTGTATCTTTAGAAATAAAACCTTATAAAAAACAAGTTGTGTAGTAATTTTCACTTGGAATTGTGCAGGAGGCTTTCAAAAGAGCAAAACCACCAATTATGGCGACTTTTTATGAATATTGGAACTAGTATCAAACTGGTTCTAAAGAACCCAATTGGGTCGAAGTGTACTAGTATAAGTCTAGAACTAATGGTACTAGTAATTTTTCAAACACACTCAATGTTAATTTGAGCATTATGATGGTATAGGAAAGTTTACAGTTGGGAACTAGTACTGGTGATTTTGGTACTAGTTAAATACTAGTTTGGTACTAGTTCCATTTCCTGCAGGGTATATGTACTTATATTTCAAGCTAAATATAAGTTGTCAAGTAATTTTTTTAAAAGGTCCTTATATGAGATCAATTATGGACCGATTCTTAAAAAATTAAGTAAGCTATTTTTTTACAACTGTTCATATCGAATTTCGTTGCAATACTGTTACATTTAAGTCAATTATGAACGTTAAAGTAGTTTTCAGAAGGGGATCTTATGTGAGGAGTAGGGTCAAATAAAGTCCAATCCTTATAAAATTAAATAGGGAGATTTATGTTTCCATACTTTGAATTTCAGTGCTTTCTCTAGAGGACCATCTATGGGGTTAAATAAAACTAACTTGTGCCAAATTTCAGGACATTTTCTGTTTAACATTTTTATTAAGTTTTAAGCAAATATTTCTGAAGTCCACTTGTATGGATGTTATGCGAAAATGTGGACCGATATTGCGCATTTTTCAATACTAAACAAACCCATAGCAAATATTATTCACGAAATTTCAGACGCTTTTACCGTGCGGACTCTAATTGACGGACGGACATGGCTTTAACGTCTGAGAATTTAATAAGGACCCAGAACATACAAACTTTTGTTCAAAGTTTATCTAAAAGTTGTGAAGGAGTAATAGTTTTTTTAATTGTTTTCCATTAAACTGCTGGTTAAACACTTTGATACTTGTGCCAGTTTTTCAAACCATTATTCATTATATAATTTAGGTTAAAAAATTCACACAAATTCATATTTAAAATTTTATTAAGAACAAAATAATGATTGATTTCATTTGTGATTTTTTTATAAGTTTTTTTTTTCTTTAATTTTTGGTTTAAAATTAAAGGTCCACACTGAAACTGTATATAGTATAAAGTATGTAGTTTAAAAATTTAGTTTTTTATGAATTAAAGTATGTAAATGAAAAATGTAGTTTTTTTAAACTAAAAACATGGATACAAGCGAAATGAAAGAAAATGAAATCAGCCCTTTTCAGAAATATTACTAAAGGAATAAAAATATACAAAGAAAATACAAATTGTTCAAATATGAACAAATCATTTAATTAATTAAACATTGAAAATGTATAAAAATAAGAATTTAAAAGTTTAATAGTTTTCATTTTTACCTTAGATAAAGTCTTAATAAATGCAGTTATTAACTGTACTACATGGAACAGGGCTGATAAGATTATGTTGGTTTTACTTTCTAAGTTAAATGAAAAATCCAAATAAATTAATGTAAAACTGAATGAAAAACAAAAAAATGATAGCGTATGTATGTATATGGATTAAACAAAATTAAACGAAAAAGCAAGAAATTAAGAGATTATGATAATGATAAATATACTAAGAATTTAACAAATAATATTTGTAAGAATAATAATAATAATGAGATGAAAAATAAATATGAAAATATTGAAATAAAAATTTATGCAAATAATGCACAAAATGAAGTTTTTTTTTTTTCTTTAAAATGGAAAGGAATGAAGAAATAAAACAAATTTCTATTGCTATAAAGATTTTCATCTTTAACATTTATTTAAACAGACAAAACGAAAATAATACTGTTAAACAAAAAAAAAAAAGGTGGGAGAACTGAGACTTTAGGGGTCACAGTATAACATCAGGTTCTTTAACACTTACGCAAAATTCTATAGTCATTAAACCAAAATTACTTTTGGGAAATGCCGACGGTAGCCATTCTAATTTTAAGCCACATTTTTGGGGCTAGTTTCAAAAAATAAATATATATTTTGTTGTGATAATTAAAGTAGAATTTTATTGAGAAAAAGAATAAAAATTAAGATAAAAGCATGACTTACCTGTGAAATATTTGTTGACAATTCTGCATTGTTAGTGAATTGTATAAAAGCTTTATAAAGTTGTAGTTTAGGATATATTGGACGAAAATTGTTATTTTCTGTTAGTTGTATATTGGCGGGGGTATATAATTCAAAACTGCCGTCACTTAAACGTTGGTACGAGCGTTCCAATTCTATTTTTAGCTGAAATTTATACAGAAAGAAAAAAATGAATATAAAATCAAGCAAGGTGCCGAATCTTATATACCCTTCACCATAAATTTTCAAATATTTTGCAAAAACTAATTTCAAATTCTATGAATAAATGGTTATGATATGAGTAAAATTCAAAAAAATAATCTATTTTCGGATATATCACGAACAGATAATTCTTTTTATAGACATTCTGTCAAAATTTCACTCATATCTTCTTTCTTTATGCGCCAATTATTTAAATTAATTTTAAATAACAAACTTCTTGGTAGCTTTTCTGATCAAATTATTTAAGTTTTATGTTTTGAAAATATCTGTCTTCTTCTGTTAAAAGATTTTAACCAACAGACGGACTTAATAAAAAAAAGTTTCCTTCTCTACAAGTAATTGGGACATAAACAGTGAGAGGTTTACTAATGAAATATTATTTGGCTAAAAGATATGTAACTTACATTTTTAGTTGAAAATATTCTTTGTACCGTCGAGGCTTGATTCAAATACCACGAGTATTTGATAAGATCTTTATATTTACCACTTTTTACAACGCTAGTGATATTGGGCAGTCTTCTCTTATTGTTCAAAGTAAACGTTTTACTAAAATGATTGAAAATGTTTTCATGTACATGAAAAGTACTCTTGACCATTGGTGAATCCTGTATGCTAATACTGTCATTTATAAGTTCTATTGTATGATCCAACCAAGATTCATAACTTAAAGCAGGTAGTGTCGAGTCCATTGGAGTTGCTACTTTTACAGTTGGCAGTAAAAGTTGTTTATTGTTGGCTGCCACAGTTTGATTAGATTTAAGTACTATAATTTTATTGGAATTTATCTTCGATATTTGTATAATTTTGTTAGTATTCTTATCCATGGAGAGTTTTTGTATGGGTGTAGCTATTTTTATAATTTTAACTGGTCCTTGTTTTAATACTATGGACTTTTGTACAGGTACTGTTGTATTACAATTAGTGGAATTAATAACTATACAGGGTTTGGTGGAATGATCTTCTGCGTTATTGTTAAGTTTGCTATTTGCTATGGGAGTTTTTAATAATGAGGTTTGTTTGGGTATAAGGCTTGCCGTTGACTCCATTACTTGTGATTCCAAATTATTGAGATTTTCTATATCTTTAGCTAGTTCTATATTATCATTTGATATTTGCATATTATGGTTTAATTGAAATTGTTCTATAACACTTAAGCCAGTTTCATGGAAATCCATATTAGTTTGTGTGGCCAAGACATTTGAGTTCAATTCAGGCGATTCTGGTGTTTTTATATGGGGAAAATTTAAACCCAAATCCTCATCATTTATACTGGCAGTAGTGGCATTGAGTTTGGGATCTTTTATATGCATTTCCTCTAATGTTGTCATTTGCTGTGGAGATTTTTTATCCAATTGCACGTTGTTTGATTTTTCATTATTAACATCTAATATGATGTCAGAAAAATCGGGTATATTCTAAAAATTAAGAAAAAAAGTAGATGTAGATGAATTGATAAAGAAAAAAAAAACCTGTTTGTTGAAAAATATAATAAATTTTTATGTACATATGTAGTACTGATTTGTTAGAACTTTATATGAAAATAAGGTCAGCAGTTAACAGTGATAATTGATGGGAGAATAGCTTAAATGTGTTTATGTTTATTTTTTAGTTTTGCTGCTTGTAGTTTTTAACTAAATATGTAGATAATATTAAATTTGATCAAAAAGCACATGTATAACAAAATATTTTCTTTTGAATAATATAAATTATCCAATAAAAATCTTAGGTTTTTCAAATTACAATTGTTTAATGTATTTTTCACTAGTTAGTTTTATCCAAAGAAATAGACATCTTATAGGAATCGATATTGTATTAACCGATAGTGTTTGCCTCGAAAAGAATTATCGGTCACATTGGAACTGTTACAACAACATATAAAAAACATTTAAAATAATCTTAAAACTTATAAGATTAAACATTAAACCAATAAGAATTCAAAGCATATTTGTCTGAGAACCTAAATAGAGTAAAGTGCGATAAAACTATAATTACTCTATTTTGTGGTCTAATATTAATCACATTTGTGGTTAAATTCAATTGTTATTTAAGCATAAAAATTAAGGTATATATTTCTTAGTGCAAGTTGCTATCAGGCCTATTTTACCGGAACCTACGTAAACAATAATTTTAAACACCTTCTAATACTCACATTTTCCGCAAACAACTCCTCCGTAAAGTTAAATAGATCATCTGAGTTATCATTCTCAACTTTAACACTATCTTTACATTTCTCCAGACCCAAATCGTAATCCATAAATTGTGATTGCTTGTTAGCAGCATTGCAATCCACAATGGTTGCATTCAAATTAGTAGGCATCCATAAATACTGTAGCAAATCCAAAAATTTTCCATACAACGTTTTACCCTCCGGTTTATTGAGTATGGCCGCCAGTAATAAAAGTAAATGATCACAGATTTCTTGTTTCATGGTCACAGAATTATCAGGTTCTAATATGAGCTTAAGTTTCTTACACGAACATGAAAAATTGCCACTTTTATTGGGCACCATATTACTAAAAACGGTGACATGTAAGCGACCAGCAGGAAACATTTTTGATTCAACACATTTTACAACAAATATGGAGGAATTAAGCTTTTGTATGGGATGTATTAATTTCTCTTCCAGTTGATATAAATCCCATAAATGTTGTTTTTGTTCTAGGGGTATATTAAGATTCCACAATATGCTTTTGTCTATTGGATACACTTCGGCCACAGCAACATCCGTTAAAACTTTACAGGCCTTAATATGGCGACACACCAAGTGAGTGGGTTCGAATGCATCATATTTACAATTATCCACATAACAAACAGCACTGGGAGGCGATTCCACCGACTCGACCGTTTCTGTAATGCTAACAAAATTACGTGGGTTCAGTAATTTTTCTTTACTGCGTAACGAATAGAGTTTTGTACGGCCATAGGTAATCAATTGTATGGGGTCGAAAGGTTTAATAGCGGCAAGTCGTTTAATACGCAAATCACAGTTAACATTACGACATATTAGGGCCCGCTGGCCGTTAATGAAACCACAAGATGTGCATTTTTTCAGACCACGCAATGAGGCACGACATAAAATATTGTTTTTAGTTAAAGTTTCACACTTTGATTCACTTTTTAACATATTTTTAAAGTTTATTCTAACACTTTTATTAACTTTTTTCTTAAAAACTGTTATCAGCTGAAAATTACCGTGCGAGTTTTTCGCAGTCGGCAGAAAACTCGTCAACAGCAATCCCCATTTAAAACACACATGTTTGATGCACTGGTGCTCTATGGTTTGTCAGGCAGCAATGTATTTTGGTGCCATCATGCTGACGCTGCCGGCAGAGCCTTGCGCCGAAAAATATTAACGGCAGCGGCGGCTGACACTAAAGATGTCGGCGGCTTAAAATCGACTGTAAGCCGGCTAAGTTTTCAACTACGTTTAGTTTTTAAATTTTCAATGATTTTAAATAAAAACGGAATTCGAGAGATCAAAAGGTGCGATTTTAGAAGCAAATATTTTAAAAATCGGGATTGTCGACCAGAGAAGGAAATTTGTGTATTCGTGAATACTATTTTATGTATTTCTTTCCTTATACAACTCATTTTCACGAGATTTATTTTTAAACTCACAAGAACTATTATTAATTATTTCAACTGTTATTTGGGTGGGCCGGTCCCAAATAAAAACTTTTTGTTTATGTTTTGCTCGTAGTGGTCCAAGGATTGGTGTGTATTGGAGTTGAGATGGTTTGTTCTTTTTGTTAGGCCTGTTGATTTTATTCTGTGTAGCGTTGATTTTTTGTTGGATATGCTTGTCCTAAAATTGCGAAAGTGATACCATGTAAATGTGATACCTATGTATGTATATATGTATTTAGATATAAATTACCTGTTCACATTGTCCACAAGGTCCAGTCGCAAAACAGAATTTGGATGTAAAACCATTTATTTCTCTTCTGCAGGGCGATTTAATATGATTAACCTTAGAATCCAATACACATACATATGTATGTACATACATACATACATATATTAGGATACATCCTATCAACAAGGGTGGCTTTAACGACAGACCAACAATTCGATTTGAGATTTATGTAATACATACTAAGACGGCTTAACAATTATTTCTTGTAAATATTCGGCCACCATAGTGTTTGGAGACAACAAGAGCTTCACTGAAAGGCACACCAGACAGACATCGCATTCTATGGGTGTATGGTAGTGATTCCTTGTGGTAACCCCAGGGGTACGGCAATCAGTGTCCGTCAATCGCCTCTAGGCGATAATATACCATGTCACCACTAGCCGACCGAACACCACCCCCTAGGTGACTAGTTATTTCCACATTGGCATGTCCTCATAGGGAGGTATACAATTGCCACTCTCTTGTGGGCATTCTTCCAGGAGACCATCATGATGCCTCCTCTTTCTTTAGGGGCAAATAATTAATTATTTAACATCATTACTTACATTTTTTAATCTTCTAGATCTCACAAACAGGCCAAATCAATCAAAATGTATGTAAAATGACAGATCAAATGAAGAAGAATGTGCAAAAATGGCGCGAAAACATGCAGCTCGCGCAAAAAATCACTGAATTTTTTCTTCAAACAGATTTTGTTTGATGTCCCATTTAAAATACATATGTTTGACGACCTAGGAAATTCTGGTTTGTCAAACAGCAATGTATTTTTCGTATCTCGTGTTTGCTACAAACACTTTTTTGTTTGAAGTAAATGATTCTTATCAGATTTTGAGTTGCCAATCATTTGAGGAAAAAAAGTGTTGTAAAG
Source organism: Lucilia sericata (assembly GCF_015586225.1). Taxonomy (NCBI): domain Eukaryota; kingdom Metazoa; phylum Arthropoda; class Insecta; order Diptera; family Calliphoridae; genus Lucilia; species Lucilia sericata. The sequence goes on along the minus strand of NW_023994141.1, from coordinate 527,761 downwards.
TATCATTTTGTTAACTAAACAGCTGATTAATGACTGCCAAAATATAAATAATAAAGAAAAAATAAGAAAATTGACGAAATTTGTAAAAATATTAAATTAAACAAAATGTTATTTTTAGCCATACTCTTAATATGTTTCTTTTTGACATTTTCCACAGATATAATTAAATTTGTAAGTATTTTGTGAATTATATTTACTATACTTGATTAAAAATAACTTAATCCCCAATGTAGCTAAAAATTTCCAAATTGTTTGCCCCAAAACGTGATGCAGCCACCGCCGGCTTACAACAGGAGCTTCGTAAAGCTCGTGAAGAATTAGAAAAAGTAAAGAATTGCGGTCCAGCCAATGGAGAATATTCACTTTTTATTAAAACCATGAGAGCCGAGCAAAAAGTTAAAGATTTGGAACAGAAAATACGCAGTGAACGTACAGTGGGCCAATTGAAAGGGGCCTCCGCAGAGCTTATACTCAATTATGGCATAAAAACTGTGCTTTATATTACATTAGTTATTATTTCCATAAAAAATCGTTATAATCCAGTTTTGATATTTGGTGAACAATTTAATTTTCAACCTTTACAGGGTTTATTAACATTTCCCACGGGAGTGGCAAATGCCGTCTCCGTACCCGTATGGGTGTTATCTTGTAATGTAACATTTAGATTAATTTCTGGACTAATTAAGCAAAAATAAATTATTGAAATTTTAGTGAAAGGTGTGAGAAAGTAAAAAATAATTTTGGATTTTTTATTACGATTTTAAATTGATAAATTACTTTCCAGACTTCAGATCTTAATATAAAAAGTTCAAATTATAGTCAGAGTACAGCTCAGACTATATTCCATTTTATAATTTAAACTATAGTGGACATTGTTGTTCAAACTGAAGACTGCACTAGAATATTGTTAAGACTGTAGTTCTGAAGAGAGTCTAGAAATAATATAGTCTAGATTAGGACTAGGTAATCCAGACTTAATTCACATTATAGGTTAAGAATAAAAAATAGTCTTAGCTTTTTCTTTAAACCATTTTATTTACTAATTTTAAATAGTTGTTCATTATCAAAGCAATTAAAATTAACTTGTGCCTCTATCCATCTGGCCACAGTTAAGAGCAACGCTTCATTGAGAGTATTGCTCATTAATTGCAAACCTATAGGCATACCTTGACTAGACACCCTAATGGGTATAGAAATTGCTGGTATACCCGCCATATTAGCGGGTTGAGTACAAAAATCTTGCACCGCACATTGATCACGATTGGAAACCGATACAAAATCCTTATATAAAGGAGCATCGGATAAGGTGGTTGGTGTCAAAAGTATATCTGCTTTTTCATCCTCTTGACCACTAACAAATACACGTTGAAAATCTTCGGCTATTAAACGACGTACTCTCAGAGCCTTTTCAAAATATAAATCATAATTCTGGCGCAACAAGAAATAATTGCCGGTTAAAATTCTAGTCTTAACCACATTATTAAATCCTTCAGCTCTTGTTTTGGCATATAATTCTTCAGTGCTTCTATCATCATCGGCACGATGACCATATTCAATGCCATCGTAGCGAGCCATATTACTGGCTACTTCACATTGATTTAAAATCGAATAAACGAAAATACTAGCAGCAGTATGGGGTAGTGAAACTTGTTTGACCTGAGCTCCTCCTGATTCCAAAATATCGGCAATTTTTCTCCATGTTTCTAGTACTTCCGCAGACAAGCCATCGCAATGATATTCTTTGGGTATGCCAATACGTATATTTTTTAAGTCAATGTCATCTGGTTCGGCTAGGTTGATTGGTCGATAGGGTTTTTTAATTGTAGTCGAGTCACGATGATCTGGTCCAGCCACTGCATTAAGAATATCAACACAATCGCTTACACAACGTGTGAAAATACCAGGGACATCCATAGAATTCACTAAGGGAATAAGACCATGTCTGGAAACTAACCCATAAGTTGGTTTTAAGCCTACTACACCGCAATAGGAGGCAGGATTACGTGTAGAGCCACCGGTATCCGAGCCAATTGAACTGAAGATATATATTATACAGAATCAGTAATTTATTGTTAAGACTATAGAAACATGAGTTTAGATAGGATGGAATTTTTAAAAAGGAATCTAATTGTTTTAGTTATAATACAAATTTAAAAAATAAAACTTTTTAAATTTCATTATTCCACTGTTCTGTCCAAATTATGAATAATTACCAACACTGCTTTTGCCTTCGATACTTGGCAACTCTTAACGTCAAGACATTTCATTTGACATTTCACTGTCAACTGTCAGTTGGTTGGTTTTCTAGTGGCAGCGCTGTAAGCAGCAAAAAGTGTGTTTTTCGTATAAGAATTTTTTACAAAAATAATCATAATTTTTCTTTTTTTTAGCAAAAAACAAACGAAAAATGTCTGCTCTTTTACGTTTTGCTAACCGTGCTGTTGTTCAGCGTTCTTTGGCCTACAATCAATCACTCAGCATTGTGCGTGGCATTAAAACTTCACCCAAAAAAGATGAAACTGCTGCTTCTGTTGCACCCGTAACAAAAGAAGATTTTGCAAATCCCAATCCTAAAAACTGGGTTAGTTTTGGTTTCGATACAAAAGATGAGACCAATGATCGCAACTCAACAAAGTCCTCATTCTTCTTTGCCGTAACTTTGTGTTTGGCTTGGGGTACATTCTTCTGGGCCTATTTGCCCGACACCCAATTGCGTGATTGGGCCCAACGTGAGGCCTACTTGGAGTTGCGTCGCCGCGAAAAGGCCGGTGTTGATTTGGTCAGCCCTAACTATGTAGATCCTGCCAGCATTTCGCTGCCTTCCGATGATGAACTTGGTGATACCGAAATCATCATTTAAACGATAGTTAAAACAATATAAACAAAAAGTGTTTTTCTTTTTCTAAATATTTAAGTGTAATTGATAATGTTATGTAATTGAATGGAACAGAGCAGAGAGCCAGCTGAGGCGTTGAAATTTAATAAAAATTTGTGAAAAGAATATAGTGGAAGTGTTGAACTTTAAAAAAAATCTTATGAAACAAAGGAGATTGTGTAAAAAAATAATAATTTGTTAGAGGCTCTAATAATGATTTTTAGTTTTGAGGTTGTGTTTACATTTATGAACAGGGGTGGTATATAAAAAATGTTAAAAATTTTGATGGCAAATTTTTGAAAATATTTTGCGAAAATTTAAACTTACCCATAACAAATACCACTTGCCACAGCCAAAGCTGAACCACCAGAACTGCCGCCAGTTATACGCCAATTGTCTTCGCTAAAATCTTCACTCCAACAGTTTTTAGCTGGGCCATATATGGAATCTACCGTGCCAGAACCCATAGCAAATTGATCCATATTTGTTTTACCTATTAGAATGGCACCAGCTGCCAATAAACGCTCGTAAACTGTGGCATTGTAGGGAGGAACAAAATTTTCTAGCATTCTGTTAAAAATAATAATGTAGATAATTTAAAATTGTTTGAACTAATATAATTGTTAACTTATTTAGAATAGATATTTGCAACTTTTAGCTTTTTTTTCGGTAATGGGAATGAATAGTTAGTTACCTACCGGAGGCCAGGAATGAATTTATGATACGATCATTTTATAAGATATTTGAGGGAAGTAAGTAATAAGTTTTATGAACCGAATTTTAAAAATAATTTACTGAATATCTCCGGTAGATTAAAGGCAGGTTAGTGTTCTTATCTAATAGACCGAAGGTGGTGGGTTCGATTCCCATCTGAGGAACTGGTAATGGACCGCACAACAGGCCTAGGTGTATTTATTCGAATTTGATATATACATTATGCTTTCAAACTGACGTATGATATTAAAATCATATTTAAAGGCGTAATCCAAAAGTGTAAGTGATATATTACAATTTGATGTATAGGTATGTAAATTTTTTTCAGCACAAGAGAAGTTGATGATTTTCAAGCTAACTAGGATCCGTTCCACACAGAAATTCTACATTTATAATAAAAAATAAATGTTTGAAAAAATTTTAGGTATAACGGTTGAGTGGAATAATTAAGAATCGTCCTTTAACTTTGTGTCAAATAGTTTCAACTTTCTCCATGATGAAAATATCTAAACGGACACATTTAGGGAAGATTCTGAGACAAACTGTGTTGTAAGTGTAGAAAAATAACTTCCGGTCTTTCTTTGCAAGGTATAAAATTTTAACTTACTTGGAAGCACAGGTAGTATGAACATCTTTGGTACAGAAGTTATCCTTCATGGCAATGGTTATACCATCCAGAGCACCTTTAATTTGTTTTTCATGATAACGATGAGCCGACTCTTTGGCCTGATGCAATGCCAACTCCGGGGTGATGCGTATGAAAGCATTAAGCTCTTTAAACTTAACAGCATTATCTAAGGCACAATCCGTGACATGACGGGGCGAGTAAAAACCATTTTGATAGCTGGCCGTAAGCTGCAAGGGTAAACATTTAAATTGAAACTTGTAAAGAGATTAGTGTTTAATTCATAAATACTTGTTTTATATTCTGTTTCAAATGTCTACGCATATTTTGGCTGCCGGGAACAAAAATAAGAAAATATGTACGGAATTCAACTGAACATTGCAAGCCCAGCTGTTTAGTGTTATTATTGCAAAATTATTAAATGGTAATGCTATAAATGTAAACAAACAATGATATGGCAATGCTGGGTAGAGCCGTTTCATAATTGGTAATACAGTTTATCGGTAACACAGTAACTCACCACTTGTAATATAGTAACTCACCACTGGTAATACAGTTTGTCGGTAATTTACAAACTCACCACTGGTAATACAGTTTTCATCGATACAACAGTTGTTTTTGTCTGCAGACTTTTTGAGTCGATAATGCAGTTTTACTTCGAATAACGGTATTTGTGGTGAGTTTCTAAATTCACCACGCAAGTGTGGTGAGTTTCTAAAATTCACCTCACCTGGTGTGGTGAGTTTCTTAAATTCAACACGAAGTTTTTAAGAGAAAAAAAATTAAGAGAAAAAAATTTTTAAGAGAAGAAACAATTAATTTTAAGAGAAAAACGACCGACCGAATATTTCGCCTCGTCCGACCGAACATATCAGTTTCGGTTGGTCGTTTTCAAAAATAAGGCCAACTCACTATATTCGGTCGGCCTTTTTCAATATTTTATTATTTTTTTTGGTGCCGCGAAAACGACAAAACCGAAAAAAATAAAAAATATTTTTTATAAATTCACCACCGGACCCTCAAACATAATGCAAATTTTTTTATAAACCGTATGGGAATTTTTAGAATTTTTCAAAAATTTGAAAAAATTCCGCTCTCTTAAAAATTTCTCTTAAATAAACTTAAGAGAGTAAAACTCACTCTCTTAAAAAAACAAAAAGGTTGCCAGACCAGAATTTAGCCGCCGCTTTAAATAGGTATATCTGACGCCGTTAAATAATGGTTCGGCACAGGTGTCTGAACGTCATCTCGCCATCTGTTAAAAAAACACTCACACACACATGCACACAAAAAACAACTCTATTTTCTTTTCCTTTCTTTCATTCTTCTCTTTCTCATTTATTGTTAGGCGGTGGAAGAAGAAGCAGTAAGAAGAAAATTTTCGCGAAAGTGTTGTATATTTTTTATGTTTTTTTGAACAAATACTTTTTTGCTGCCGTTGGGTGTACCACCGCTAGTGCTGTGTGAGCGAGAGTTGGTGTGTGTGTTTGTTAATGTGCCGTCCAAGAAAGTGTTGCCGATATTAAATAAATAATAATTTTACTATAAATATAAGTAAAAAATAAATTACAGACTGGTTTATAAAGAATTTATTTATTGTTGTGACAACACATAAAATACACAGCATAGAAATCGTATTCTCTGTTTTGTTGTTTTCTTCAACCCGCATCTTCGATATATAAAATAAAACTTTTTTTCTTGTTGCGGCATTTGACAGTTAAAAAAGTAACCAAGCGGTAATTCTCTTAATAACTAACAAACACACAACTACAACACACTACCTAACTACTACAGTGCGCGTTTTATTAAATAAAAATTCAAGAAATTAATAATTAACACACAAAATAAGAAAAAATTAAGTTAAAAATTCAGTTCAATAAATTTTATTTCTAAGGGAAATTTAAAAAAATATAAATAAATTTCCTTGAAAGTGGACAAATAACATAAAAAAAGGATTTTCCTGCTATACTTAATTGAAGCTGATTTATAAAATTAGTTTTAAGTGAAAAAAAGTAAGTAAAACTGAAAAAAAATATTAAATTTGTGTATATTTAAAGAAAAATTACTCATCATTTTTATATTACAAGAAAATAAAAAAATGCTTGTTCTAGCTGAGGTTTTGTGTAAATTTCCCTTAAGATCTCTTAAAAAAAATCAATTGTTGCTCCTCTTTTTTTGGCATTTTGTTGGGTCTCGTGTTCCTTTTTTTTGATTACGTATTTTTTTGTTGTTAGTTAGTGTATGTGTGCTCCCCCCAATAAACATTTTTTTTTTTGTAAACATTCAGAGTAACTGTAAGTTTTTGTTGGTGAGATTTTTGTCGGTCGGTCGTTACGGTTTCCCGCCGCACCCATTATTGCCATAAGGTCAAAACGGAAGAAAAAAAGTTTAATACCAAAACACCAAAAAATACACCCATTTATTTATCCATTTTTTAGTTTTTGCTTTGTACTTTTTATTCTGTTTTATGTATTTTTCTTTCCCCAATTACTAAAATAAATTCTTTCACTTTTTTTTATTAATTTCACATACTTAAACATACACACAAACTTATACAATTAATATTAAAAGAGAGTGTGTAGTAGAAAGAGTAAGGGAGTGTTTTTTTAATAAAAAAGAGAGTTTTATCTTATTTCTCTTTAATTATTTAGTTAAATTGTGTAGTTTTTATGTTATTTTGTTTTTATTTTAGTTCTTTTTTGGTTTTTTATTAAATTTGTATTTTGTAGGTTAAATATTTATTTTTTTTAACATTAATGTGAAAATTTGTCTATTAAAGTAGCTTTAGGAGCTGCGTGATTTGTAATTTCAGTTTATTTTGTTTTTAATTAAACAGTGGCGGGAGATTTTGTTTATAAATTGTCTTTTCTTTGCATTGCATAGTGTGGAGGGGCAAACAAAAATGTTTTTAATTGTAATTAAATTACAAATGAGGGTTGTTGATGGATGATTTTAATAAATATTTTTGTGAATTGTTAATTGTCAGGGAATTAAAGGAATGTTTTTTCCAGCTGGGGTGTTTTGCTAAGTGTTTTACTATTATTAATTAATCTTTGTTTCTTTTCAAATTTTAAGGAGTGCTACTGGGTGGTTTAATGTAATTTAAAGTAAAAAGCTGCAAGTGTGAAAAGTTTTAACAATACATATTTTAATAGTAACTACGTTATACATTGGTAACTACTCCATATAAAGTTTAAGTAAGGCACGAAAAATTCAGTACTCTAGTAGGTACTTTTTTCTGTACTTTTTGATATCGAAAAATTGTGTAGTCTATAGTCTAGTCAATAGTTTAGTCTATATAGTCTATAGTTTAGTCTGTAGTTAAGTCTATAACCTATAGTCAAATCTATTGTCGAATCTATAGTCTATTCTCTAGTCTATTTTATAGTCTAGTATATAGCTTAATCTATATTATAGTCTACAATTTAGTTAGTCTATAGTCTAATCTAGCTGAAAATTAGTTAAGTACATTAATACCTAACCTAATACCTAACTAGTCTATAGTCTAGTCTATAGTCTAGTCTATAGCCTAGTCTATAGTCTAGTCTATAGTCTAGTCTATAGTCTAGTTTATAGTCTAGTCTATAGTCTAGTCTATAGTCTAGTCTATAGTCTAGTCTAGTCTATAGTCTAGTCTATAGTCTAGTCTATAGTCTAGTCTATAGTCTATTCTATAGTCTAGTATATAGCCTAATCTATATTATAGTCTACAGTTTAGTCTATAGTCTAATCTAGCTGAAAATTAGTTTAGTACTTTAATACCTAAAAAGTACTACATATTTTTGATATAAGTTAATACTATTTCAAATTTAAAATTTTCCATGCCTGTTTCAAGGCATTTTGTAATAGGATAGAAGAACTTTGCCCTTATTCCATTTCTTCAAAACTTTTGAGATCCTTAAGTAGACGGATGATGTTGTTTACAGGTGTCACGAAGAGTGCATGGAGGTTATTATGTACATACCTATTTCGATTTGAAAGAACAGAAACTTTTTTGATTTCGAATTCGAATTACAGAGTAACCCATATGATCAGAAGACTTAATGATTCCGAAAATACCTACATTGTTTTCTAATTGTTTCTTAGAAATAACTTTTTCTGTATTCAAAAAAGACTGAAACGATATAAAAACCCACAAACTCTTGAACCTAAATAAAAATGTATCGAGAGACTATATTCAAAAGGCGCTATTTTGATGGCAGAATATTCATCAAACATCCTACATCGCTGATAGAAAATTTCAAGTTTCAAAGCTTTTTGAAATTTCTCTATCTTAAAACAAGTAAGAAAGTATAGTCGGGCGAGGCCGACCATATGATACCCTACACCAGTTATGAATATTAAATGTGATTTATTTTTCATAGTAAAGCATTTATTTTCAATATTCCCTTGTTCCGATACATTTAAGCAATTTATGGATGAAAAACTAATTTTCTGAAAGAGGCTTTATATGGGGGCTAGGGGCAAATATGGACCAAGCCCGATAAAATTTTGTGAATATATTTATATTTACATAATATTTTATTGTGCTGAATTTCATCGCGATATTTGTGTTTATGAGTTAATTTGGGACATTCAAGTAATTTTCTGAAGGGGACTTTGTATGGGAGCTAGGGTCAAATGGGGCCCGATCTTTATGAAATTTGGCAGGGTCATCAAGACTTCTATAAAACTTAGTTGTGCCGTATTTTATCGATATATCTGTATATTTAATATAATTATGAGCTCAGAAGCCCTTTTCGGGGGGTTCTGTTCTATGGGGGCTAGGTGAAATAATGGACCGATTTTAACCATTTTCAATAGGCTTCGTCCGTGGGTCAAATAAAACGTGCATGCCAAATTTCATCCAATTATCTTGAAAATTGCGACCTGTACCTTGCGCACAAGGTTTACATGGACAGCCAGCCTGCCAGCCAGACGGACGGACGGACGGACATAGCTAAATCGACTCAGAAAACGATTCTAAGCCGATTGGTATACTTTAAGGTGGGTCTAGGACGAATATTTTTGTATGTTACAAACATCAGCACAAATCCAATATACCCTCCCCACTAAAGTGGTGTAGGGTATAAAAAGTAACATATTTAAATGCAAAACTCTCTAACTTTTCAAAAAATTAGCTTCAAAATTTATTATTTAGATAATTTTCTATTGCAAAACAACTTTTCTTTCTAATTAAATACAAATATTGAAAATGCTAAATACAAATATTGAAAATCGGCCAAAAGGTTTGCGAGATATTGACTAATATGATACAAATTAGTTTAATTTTATAGTCATGTTTAACCAAATTCCCTGGATTTTGAATCAAAATGTAGTATTCTGGAAATGTTTTCTATTTTTTGAATATCTGTAGACTTTTGATAAAATCCCTTAGTTTATTGAAGAAATTGAATTTTACATGGGAGTAAAAAAACTTTTAATCATGGCCAAAAACGTTCCAATGTTCGAAATAGATTATTTTGATTGGTTGAAGTCATAGACTTACCGCGACTAGACAGAAATATACGCTTTTATGTTGTTATGTTAACTACAATTTGGGGAAATTGTCGTATGTCGAGATAAGTGGTACTAAAGTACCACTACTAAAGTACTAAAGTAGTAAAAAGTTATATGTATTTGAAATCATTAAATTTGATAAAATTTTAAATACTATTGATATTTATAAAATCAATGCCTTTTTACATTTTCAATTACAGCATATTGTTTAAATATTTAACAATGGAAAGTCCAAGTCTGACTTTTAATTAAATAATTTTAAAACCCAACCTTTGGATGTCTAATTGCTTGCAGTTTACCTAAATAAATAAATAATTACAACAAATTCTTTACTAAAGCAATAAGTGAGAAAATAATAAAAATTAAGCAATTTCATCTTAACAAATAAAATGTTAATTAATATTACTTTTTAGTCTAACCCCCTTATTCACAAACAATATTTTTATTTTATAAACAGTTTATAAATTAGATTTTGTATGGAAATTTTGTTTTATAAACCTTTTATAGAATTAAAATGTTGTTTGTGAATAAGGGGGTAAATAAATATAGACAAAAATTTTACGTAAATAGTTAATTTAAAAAAAACCCCATTAAAACTTAACACCTTTGGCATATTCTCGAGTAAATAATACTTAGATTTATACGAAAATAAACAAATAATGAAAATTTAAATTAACAAAAATGCAAATATTTTTTTAAAATCATTTGTTTGTCATTAACTGAAAAAATATTTAAAATATTTATTTTCGTGTGAAACCCATTACTAATATGTATTAGCTAGCAAAACCCCATTTGAACTTGGGGAAAAACGCACTTGAAACGCATAAATCCTCAAACCTCCCTCACTGTGCTGTCTAATTACCAAAGAAAACAAAGCCAGCAAATATAAATTACTAAATATGCCAAATTGTATACTGATAATTTAAAAATTAAATGTTTTTTTTTTGTTAACAAATCTTTTTAATGAGTGTGTGTGTATGTATGTGGATATGAATGATGATTGTATTTGAGGGAAACAAAGTTGGACTTTGTTCTTTATCGTAACACTTTATTTTAAAGTTCCACTAAAAACATTTATTAGACAAACAAAAATCACACAACAAAAACTAGAAAAAAAGTTAATAACGGCATGACTGGCTAAAAATTAAAAAGAAATGAAATAAAACTGAAATACATTTTGTATGTTGAAGTAAAAATTTAAAATAAAATGTTTAAATCTTTCTAGACATTCATTCTTTCAGATTCATCATTCATGTTAAGTAGTTAGCATTTCTTTTTATGTTTTTCTTTAATTTGAACACGTTTTTAGGCAATTCTATCTTTAACTACTACTTCTACTAATTTAGAGAAAAGTTGTTTAGTACTAAAAAAATTTAGTACTTAAAGTTTTTTAAAGAAAAGTTTAGTACTCAAAAGTTATTTATAAAAAACATTTTTTTTAAATAAGTTATTAAACAGTTATTTATAAAAAATGTTTAGTACTAACAGCTGTTTGTAGAAAATATTTTAGTTCTAAAAGGTATTTATGGAAAATTGTTTAGTACTAAAAGTTTTTTATAGAAAAATTTTTAGTAATAAAAGTTGTTTATAGAAATTTTTTGTACTGATAGTTTTTTAAAGAAACATTTTATACTAAAAATTTTTTAGTATTAAAAGTTATTTAAACAACTTTTAGTAATAAGTTTTTAGAGTAATTTATAGAAAATTTTTAGGACTAAATGTTATTTGTAGAACATTATTTAGTACTTAATGTCTTTAGAACAGAAAGTTTGTAGACAATTTTTTAGTTCTTAAACTATTTTATACAAAATTTTTTAGTACTAATAGTTTTTATAAAAAAAAATTTTAGTACTAAAAGTTTTTTATAGAAAATCGTTTAGTATTAGAAGTTTTTTAAAGAAAACTTTTTGTACTTAAAGTTTTTTATAGAAAATTTTTTAGTATTAAAAGTTTTTTAAAGAAAATTTTTTGTACTAAAGGTTTTTTTTAGTATGAAAATTATTTATAACGAAAATTGTTTTTAAAATAATTTTTTATAGAAAATTTTTTTAGTACTAAAAGTTTTTTTAAGGAAAAGTTTTAGTACTAAAAGTTTATTAGTATGAAAAGTTAATTTTTTTTAGAAAAATTTTACTAAATATTATTTATAGAAATTTTATTAGTACTAACATTTTTTTATAGAACATTTTGTAGTACTAAAAGTTTTTTAATGGAAAAATCTTTCTATTTTATAGCAGAATGTTAGTCGATTTAAAAATAGTAGTATTTTACTACTACATATTTTAAAACTTTTTAAAAATTAAAAAATTCGATTGAAAACAGATTTATAGAACATTAAGAAAGTTTTGTTAGTTTTTAAAATTCAATTCTACATCTCTTTTTAGTACTAATAGTTTTTATAGAAAATTTTTTAGTACTAAAAGTTTTTTATAGAAAATTTGTTAGTATTAGAAGTTTTTTAAAGAAAACTTTTTAGTATTAGAAGTTTTTTAAAGAAAACTTTTTGTACTAAAAGTTTTTTAATAGAAAATTTTTTAGTATTAGAAGTTTTTTAAAGAAAATTTTTTGTACTAAAAGTTTTATTTTAGTATAAAAATTATTTATAACGAAATTTGTTTTTAAAATAATTTTTTATAGAAAAATTTTTAAGAACTAAAAGTTTTTTAAGCAAAATTTTTAGTACAAAAAGTTTTTTAGTATGAAAAGTTATATTTTTTTTTAGAAAAATTTTACTAAATGTTATTTATAGAAATTTTATTAGTACTAACATTTTTTTATAGAACATTTTTTAGTACTAAAAGTTTTTTAATGGAAAATCTTTCTATTTTATAGCAGAATGTTAGTCGATTTAAAAATAGTAGTATTTTACGAACTACATATTTTAAAACTTTTTAAAAATTAAAAAATTCGATTGAAAACAGATTTATAGAACATTAAGAAAGTTTTGTTAGTTTTTAAAATTCTACATCTCTTTTTAGTACTAATAGTTTTTATAGAAAATTTTTTAGTACTAAAAGTTTTTTAAAGAAAACTTTTTGTACCAACAATTTTTTTATAGAAAATTTTTTAGTACTTAAAGTTTTTTAAAGAAAATTGTTTGTACTAAAAGTTTTATTTATAACGAAAATTTTTTATAATTTTTATTATAGACAATTTTTAAGTACTAAAAGTTTTTTAAGGAAAATTTTTAGTACTAAAAGATTTTTAGTATGAAAAGTTAATTTTTTTTTTAGAAAATTTTACTAAATATTATTTATAGAAATTTTATTAGTACTAACATTTATTTATAGAACATTTTTTAGTACTAAAAGTTTATTAATAGAAAATCTTTCTATTTTATAGCAGAATGTTAGTCGATTTAAAAATAGTAGTATTTTACTACTACTTATTTTAAAACTTTTTAAAAATTAAAAAATTCGATTGAAAACAGATTTATAGAACATTAAGAAAGTTTTGTTAGTTTTTAAAATTCAATTCTACATCTCTTTTAAGTACTAATAGTTTTTAAAGAAAACTTTTTGTAATAAAAGTTTTTTATAGAAAATTTTTTAGTATTAGAAGTTTTTTAAAGAAAATTTTTTGTACTAAAAGTTTTATTTTAGTATGAAAATTATTTACAACGAAAATTGTTTTTAAAATTATTTTTTATAGAAAATTTTTTAGTACTAAAAGTTTTTTTAAGGAAAAGTTTTAGTACTAAAAGTTTTTTTGTATGAAAAGTTCATTTTTTTTTAGAAAAATTTTATCAAAAACTAATTAAAAATTACACAATTTCTAACAGCTTTTAGTAAAACAAATATTTGTATGACGTATTTTATTAGGAAATTTTTAACTTGTTAAAAGTTCAACTCAGCTTAAAAACAATTAATTAATTAAATAAAATTATTATCAATCATTATTCAAATAAATCGCTTGTTTAACCCCAGTTTTTATTTAATTTATAAAAAAAAGATTTGCTTTAAAACGAATACGGTTTATTCCTATTTAAAACAACTTATTAAATAAACATTTTATAATGTTCTTTAATTACTTTACATATCAATTACATTTGCATGGTAATTATAATGAAATAATTGATTACATTTTCTATAGAAAATCAATTTTTACATACATATTATTAAGCAAAGGGACGTAATGGAAATTTTTCATAAGCATTTCTTCAAAGACATCAAAATCTCTTGAATAATTCATTATTACAATGAAATTTGTTTCTTTTCAAAATAAATTTCATTAAGAATAAGAAAATTTCATAAATAGTATGAACAACGCGATTTTTTGTTTTGTTATTTACTTATTTTCTTTAATATTTCATTAAAAATGTATTAATCTTCTTTGTAAAATTATTTAATGATTAAGAATTCTTGGTGAATATAACGAAATGTATTATTTTTATCGTTAATTATAATGATTTTCCAAGATTTTTTTCTATTTACTTGATGAATGAAACTCTTAAGAATTTCTTAAAGAAATCAAATTAACAAGAAAAATAATAACTGACTTCATTTTGGTAACAACCATTAATTTGTCTATATTTTTTTATTTTGTTGTAAAAACCAAAACCATAATGTCTGGCAAAAACCAAAAGAATTGTTAGAAGAAGACGTAAAAAACAAAATCATATATATATATATTTTTTGTTGGTTATTATTAATGTTTTATTATTAAAAATGTATTTCTTTATTTTAAGATTTTTAGTTTATATTTTTGCTGTCTATTCAAGAACAAAGTCCAAATCATATACATAGAATAAATTTAAACAAATTTGTGTCGGTATGTTTTTTTTTTCTACTATAATTTTTTGCTCTCTTCTTTTCAAATAAATTTATTTATTTTTTTCAAACAGATCTTATGATTTTTTGTATTTGTATATTTGATTTTTCTGATTTTAATAAAACTGTAGAAAAAATAAATAAAAAAATAATATATCTAAGCAGTTTAGTTTTCTAACATATTCAATTGTCTGTCCATTGGACGCGGTCTGTCTCAGGTTATTAAAGAAAGTATTCATTCGTTTGTTTGTATAACATATTGTAGATAATAGCAATATTAACGTGTTTTTTTCTCTAAAGTGCTTCCAATGTCAAGAACATTTTGGAAATTTATTCTTTTTTTACAGTCACATTGAAACTTATCAATGGATGGGTATGTTTAAGTTAGTGTTAATGGCTTAAACTAAGAAACTTGTTTTAGCTTAATACTGTAGACAGAGTTTTAGTTTGTTTTTTTTTTTCTCACCTGCACTTCATACCCAACACAGTTCTTAGAATTTATGTTTATTTTTTCTTATTGAATTTTAGTTTCTTGCATATCATTAGAGGGTCGTTGGTCTATGAATTATGTATAAATAATTTCACTGAGATTTTATTTTTAATTTAAATATTCTACACACTTAACTTATACCCTGTTCAAAACTTTTAAACATAAACGCATGATTAAATATTTGAAAATCTTTTTGATTTTTTTTTTTTGAAAATTTTAATCGTTAGTTAAAATATTTCTGGTTTATTGAAGTTAGAATTTGATGGTTTTTAAAATGTAGTACTGTTAGCGTATATTTGTTTTTTAACGGTATAAGGTAACGTGTGGTTAAAGTTGGTATCTACAGGTATCTACAGATTAAACAATATTTCTAAAAATTTAGAAGTAGGTTTTTTATTAAAACTTTATGTCAACTATAAAATACCACCCAGAAAGTAGGAAATGAAAATTATTTTAAAATTTAATTTCTTAAAAATGACTCCTAAAGTTGTATACGGAGAGAGTGAACAATGTATTGTTTACGGGTCCATAATTTACTAATATTCAGGCCTGTCACATTATTCCATTCCGATCGAAAGTGGAATGATAACTTTTGTAAATAAATCGATAAAGACTTAAAAAATTAATAACTTTAAACTTTTGTCAATTTCACGTTAAAAATGTGAAGTGGTTTCATTCCGAAAAAGATCCTTTATTGAAGAAGAAAATTAGGAAAGTTAATTCTACTTTCGATCGTAATGGAATTCTGTAACAGGCCTGATTATTATATATTTTATACAAAATATCAACTCAAAAGATCTTTGTATTTCATTAATACCGTTTTAAACCTATGTTCTACATAGAAGACCCAAAGTAGGCAAATAAAAAAGTCTTATCATAATTTCAGTTAAGTCTGGATTGGCTTATTAGTATTTAAGACCAGAAACTTTACTATCAGATAAGATCATTACTATCACTCGATACTTCTTTTGAGACTTTTCTGAGACTGTACAACAAGTGTATATCCCGTTAGCGTGCGTATTACGATTCACTCCACGAATCCATCCACTTCATACAAGAGTGGTGGGCATAACGTATAGACTATAGACTAGACTATAGACTGGACTATAGACTAGACTATAGACTAGACTATAGACTAGACTATAGACTAGACTATAGACTAGACTATGGACTAGACTATAGACTAGACTATAGACTAGACTATGGACTAGACTATAGACTAGACTATAGACTAGACTATAGTCAAGACTAGACTATAGACTAGACTATAGTCAAGACTAGACTATAGACTAGACTATAGACTAGACTATAGACTAGACTATAGACTAGACTATAGACTAGACTATAGACTAGACTATAGACTAGACTATAGACTAGACTATAGACTAGACTATAGACTAGACTATAGACTAGACTATAGACTAGACTATAGACTAGACTATAGACTAGACTATAGACTAGACTATAGACTAGACTATAGACTAGACTATAGACTAGACTATAGACTAGACTATAGACTAGACTATAGACTAGACTATAGAATTAAGTCCAAATCAGCTTCTTTTTATCATAATAACACTCCCAGAGATATGCAGCAGTCCATGAAGATCTCGATGGTAACAATATTGAAGATCCAAGCTAGTATGTATTTTTATCATTTTCAAACTTCTGGCATTTCTCCTCGATTCTACTCTCACATTAACGATAATGCTATAATCGATCCTCAGTGGCATTTCCATATGATATGCATAGTTGTCTGTGGTAGAATGAAGTCTAAAACTCTCATGTAAGGTCCAAAATATCTCCCTTCTCTACCTCTCCTCAAACTTTCGCTAACATAACAGAATATCAGTTTTCCCGAACGATTTGTCAAATACATTCATTTTGAAAATTTCATGTGCCAAGAAACATTTCAAGCGATTTTATCATATCCGACAAAAGTATAGTTTTTCGTTTCAATGACTTTCAGAATGCTGAATATATTCCAAACCGACAGATCATAACCACCATATGTTTTTAAAGTTCCAAAGTGATCACATTTTTGTGTTCTCTTCCTTCAAATGATGATCAATTTCTTCTGACGATTAAGGGAATTAACCAATTTACCTCTTGTCTGGCTTTTTCTCTCTTATTCTCTCATAAACAAAGTTCCACAGCTTAATGGATCCTTCCTAAAACCCCCCAGAACGATGGATGTCTTTAAAAATTAAAAGTTTTTCAATTTAGGTTTTTTATCTTCTTAAATCTACAGTGCTTACGCTGTTTGTCCTTTGTCCTTTTTCCTTTTTCTCTCATCTCAAATTGATCACCTGATCACGTTATACATAATGTTATGATCCATGTTTCGTGTATTCTCCGTCTTATTTCCTTAAAAACTGTTAAAAATTTTGTTTAAAAAGTGGTTCGATTAATATACATTAGTAACTGCAGAGATTCCATGTTTCTCAGATCTCTCAAAACAGGTGTTTGACAGATTTTTTTTATATACTCGATCTTAAATGATCATTACAATATTTAACAAGATCACTATTACATGAACAACTTTTTATATACCAGCCAAACATAATGAAACGGAATTGGGTTAATTTGAAAATTGGGTCTGGCAGATTAAGATCTTCAGTTGATCTGTCATAAATATTAACAGTCACACCTTTTTTTCTAACCAAACTCATCTCTCAATTGATTAACAATTTTAAATACCAGTTCTAAAAATTAAAAAAAATTTTAATTTACTATTTATAATCAAATGTTCTGTCTATTGAGTCCCATAGACTTGACCGATTTTGTTTTTGTGCAACATATTAATAAATTTATTATGCTTTCTATTTAACTTTTGATTGACTCCTCAGTAAACAGGTTAAAAAGACCAATATGAATTAATTAACATAATTTTAATTATTAAAATAAATTATTATAAATTTTTGGCAATACCAAAAAAAAAAATAAAAATTATGAAAGAAAGAAAAAAAAAATACGTTAAAGACAGCACGATTGCCTAAACTAAACAAAAACTTAATGCGATCAATAAAAAGTTTCGCTTTTGTTTGTAAATAATTATAAATACCACCAATACAAAGGCAACTAATTGAGTACAAGCAGGCGTCTGACTAACAGGATTGCCAGACTTTTTTTTGTGAGAAAGAAATTAAGCAACTTGCAGACTTTTTAAAACTAATACCTGTAAAATTAAAAAAACAATTTATATTACACAAAAATCTTAATTTTTAAAATAATAATTTTAAAATTTTTCTTGTTCCTATTGCATATTAAATATGTGGCATCTACGATCTCTGCTACACTCATTCACCTGTACATACGCATACAAACGAACAAGTGAAGCGCGCTCATTGGAATTCGAATAATTTGTATAATATTGTTGAGGTTGTTGTTGTGTCTTTCAGCATTGTACAACAATTTTCACTTGTCGTTTTGATGATTGCTTTTGGCCGATCAATATTTTTTTTTTGTCTCTACTTTGTTTAAAGTTTTTTTTTTTGTTTTTTTGGAACAGCACCATCAATAAACGATCGATTTTATTTAAGCCATTCAATATAGTTTTTTATTATAATACTTCTTTTCTTCTTTTGTATAGAGACATGTGTAGTAGATTTCAGTTTTTTATTTAATATATTTTTTTTTTTTCATTTTTAAGTGTGTTTGTATGTTATGTACATAATTATTATATTAGTAGTTGTTATTGTTGTTATTTTTCTTTTGGTCCGCAGAGAAAAATGGTCAACAACAAGAAATCAAAATTTACTTTTACCTCATAATAAAAGGGCTTGTTTTAAAGCTCGCGCATTTAACGAGCGAGTTTGTGTGTGTTTTGGATTGAAAGTAATTTTGGTTTTTCTTTTAAAATATTTCTTTACACTTGAAAATTTAGTGGGGAAAACGAGGTAGGGAGGAAAAGTTATTTGTTATTGAAAATTTGGTCTGTTTTCGGATCACTAAACCTATTCCAAAAGTTTCCGCTTAGCTATTCCAAATTGTTTTAGAGCGAAATGTAAGACAATCTTTTCCCGACTATTCCAGAAAATAGATGTTATCAAAAATATCTTCACTAAAAATTTTTCCTTAAATATCAAATTTCTGAATGATAATAACTTTTTAAGACCGGGTTTTTGAGTTGGCAATCAAATGGCAATTAATAATTAGATTAGTTAATCTAAAAATAAATTTAATCCAATGTTAATACCATTTGATGTTTTTGAGTACAAGATTAAAGTTCGCAGTGTTGCCATACAAAACAACAGAAAATGTCACTGTTTGTTATCAAAACAATGCATATTTTATAAAAAGAAGAAGACAATTGTAAATTTAATATGAAAATTAATGAAAACTTAAATTAAAAACAAAAAAATGTATTTTGAAATGTCCATAATTTATACTAATCAATAAATAGAAAATTTAAATGTTTATATTTATAAAAATTTTATTAATTTTTTTGCATCAGCTGTTTACACTTTTGCATTTCGTGCTTAAGATTAAACCACCTCCATTGGGCGCTTAAACTTGCAAACAAAATTAACTAATTGAGTACTCAAAAACTTCATTCGAGGATTAATTTTAATTTAATCGCTAATCGTTCACCTAAAGATTGGAACTAAAACTGCCAAAAGGTGCGATCAATATAAATTTATCTTAAATGTCAGTTTGTCTCTCAAAGTATTGCTATTTCTCAGATTACTAATTTCTTAGTTGATCGAAAGAACCTATAATTTCGATTCGATTAATATTAAAAGGTCTTAAATCTCAATCAATCACTCAAATTACTAATTTCAGTCTGATTATCAAAGTCAAGATTTCAATACCCAAAATTTTTGACTCTTGATTCGATCAGAAAATTTCTTTCGAAACTCTTCAAGAAAATATTTACGTTAATAGTGTCAAAAATGGTTTTACATAGATTACGAACTCCAATAACTTTAGATCAGAATTATTTGGTGCGTGAGGCAAATAAATGAAACAGTAAACACTTCACTTGATTATAAATGGTCTGTATCGAAATCAAAACCTGATCAATGAATGCTAAGATACACTCAGAGAATTTTACGTTCAGATAACTTGGGAATTTTTAAACGATACTACCATTGCCATTGAAAAATAAGGAGTTAAAACATTTTAAGTCATTATTTTACCACGGTAATGACATTCGCGGCAAGTAAGGTAAATACTTACTAAGATTGCCTACAAATAAGGAGTGAGGTAAGCAGTTTTGTTTAAAAAAAAAACGTAATTTGAAAACAAAACGTCAATGCTAAAAAGTAATTACTTACGTATATATTATTTGTAAGTTATTACTAGACTCCTTCTAAGTAATGTATGCTGTATGTAGTAGTAATTTTTTCAGTAAGTACAAGTCATTACCATATTTTTGCTGGGAAATAGTGTAAAAATGAGTTTAACATTGAATCACATTAATTTGGTTTGGTTATCGGACTCCAATCCATTCCAATATAACAAGAGAAACTTCCTAATCTTCCTACTATTGCATCAGCAAATCACAAAATAGAAAGAACATCAGATGAAAAATTTAATAAAAAGTATAAAAACTTCTGCCCCGATATATATCTCGTACATTTGCCTTTTCATATAAAGTAGCTTTATAATGAAGGTTAGAAACTCTCGGCGATTGAAAGAATACTTTTCAAATCATTCTCGTATATTATTTAAACAATCAATGTAATTGTTGTATGTGATTTTTCAGTTGTGAATTTTATATCAAAGAAAATGTTTAAAACACGATGAATGAATGTCCAGTATTCAACAAAGTATTAAGTGCATATTATACATAAAATCATACATATCTTAGTAGGTATGTATGTATACGTTTAATGTACATACATACATATATATGAAATGGCATATTTTTCATGTATAAAAATGCATATAAAATAATATGTTGTTTGTATATAGTTTATTTAGTATATGAATTTATGTATCTATGTAATAAACAATCTACGAAAGCTCAATTGTAAATTAGACACATTGACTTTCATGCTTCCGCGTTTTACTGTTACAAAATAGTTTTTTTTATTATTTTTATATACTATATATTTCTATATATGATTGCGTGCGCCAACTCAACCAAATTATTATTAATAAAATATGTATCTATGTTTATTAAATAGATAATTTTACTTTAAGAAAATATATTAAAAACAATCTCAATTAACACTTTAAGGTGTTTTTTGTGTTTTTTTAACTAAAATCAATTTAACTGGGTTTATATTTAATTAGGGTTTATAAATTAGTTTAAATGTTTTGTAAATTTGTTTAATTATATTTTATAAGGTGTTATATAATATGTGGGGTAATTGATAGATTTTTGTTTAGAGCGTAAATATTTAGTTTAAAATTCACTTAAATAAATCATAATTTGAGTTTATACTTTGAATCAGGTATCTGGAGTAAGTTAGATAGATAGATAGATAGATAGATAGATAGATAGATAGATAGATAGATAGATAGATAGATAGATAGATAGATAGATAGATAGATAGATAAATAGATAGATAGATAGATAGTTCGTTAGTTCGTTAGTTAGTTAGTTAGTTAATTAGTTAGTTAGTTAGTTAGTTAGATAGATAGATAGATAGATAGATAGATAGATAGATAGATAGATAGATAGATAGATAGATAGATAGATAGATAGATAGATAGATAGATAGATAGATAGATAGATAGATAGATAGATAGATAGATAGATAGATAGATAGATAGATAGATAGATAGATAGATAGATAGATAGATAGATAGATAGATAGATAGATAGATAGACAGATAGATAGATAGACAGATAGATAGATAGATAGATAGATAGATAGATAGATAGATAGATAGATAGATAGATAGATAGATAGATATATAGATAGATAGATAGATAGATAGATATATAGATAGATAGATAGATAGATAGATAGATAGATAGATAGATAGATAGATAGATAGATAGATAGATAGATAGATAGATAGATAGATAGATAGATAGATAGATAGATAGATAGATAGATAGATAGATAGATAGATAGATAGATAGATAGATAGATAGATAGATAGATAGATAGATAGATAGATAGATAGATAGATAGATAGATAGATAGATAGATAGATAGATAGATAGATAGATAGATAGATAGATAGATAGATAGATAGATAGATAGATAGATAGATAGATAGATATATAGATAGATAGATGATAGATAGATAGATAGATAAATAGATAGATAGATAGATAGATAGATAGATAGATAGATAGATAGATAGATAGATAAATAGATAGATAGATAGATAGATAGATAGATAGATAGATAGATAGATAGATAGATAGATAGATAGATAGATAGATAGGTAGTTCTTTAGTAGTTAGTTAGATAGTTAGTTAGTTAGTTAGTTAGTTAGTTAGTTAGTTAGTTAGTTAGTTAGTTAGTTAGTTAGTTAGTTAGTTAGTTAGTTCTTTAGTTAGTTAGTTAGATAGATAGTTAGTTAGTTAGTTAGTTAGTTAGTTAGTTAGTAGTTAGTTAGTTAGTTAGTTAGTTAGTTAGTTAGTTAGTTAGTTAGTTAGTTAGTTAGTTAGTTAGTTAGTTAGTTAGTTAGTTAGTTAGTTAGTTAGTTAGTTAGTTAGTTAGTTAGTTAGTTAGTTAGTTAGTTAGTTAGTTAGTTAGTTAGTTAGTTAGTTAGTTAGTTAGTTAGTTAGTTAGTTAGTAGTTAGTTAGTTAGTTAGTTAGTTAGTTAGTTAGTTAGTTAGTTAGTTAGTTAGTTAGTTAGTTAGTTAGTTAGTTAGTTAGTTAGTTAGTTAGTTAGTTAGTTAGTTAGTTAGTTAGTTAGTTAGTTAGTTAGTTAGTTAGTTAGTTAGTTAGTTAGTTAGTTAGTTAGTTAGTTAGTTAGTTAGTTAGTTAGTTAGTTAGTTAGTTAGTTAGTTAGTTAGTTAGTTAGTTAGTTAGTTAGTTAGTTAGTTAGTTAGTTAGTTAGTTAGTTAGTTAGTTAGTTAGTTAGTTAGTTAGTTAGTTAGTTAGTTAGTTAGTTAGTTAGTTAGTTAGTTAGTTAGTTAGTTAGTTAGTTAGTTAGTTAGTTAGTTAGTTAGTTAGTTAGTTAGTTAGTTAGTTAGTAGTAGTTAGTTAGTTAGTTAGTTAGTTAGTTAGTTAAAATACAATGAAAACTTTTAAAGATCATAACAAAAATATTGACACTGTAGCAATAAAGAAATCCCTAATTAGCGGCCCTGAAACATGATGTTTTCAATTTACGACAACAATAATAAACAAAGTTGACAACAGATTGCTTCATTGCTAATAAAATTACTTTTGAAACATTAATTTTTAAAACTTAATTAACTGAAATGAGCCATTTAGAAAATAGCCAAATTACAATAATTAAATATGTCTGTAATTGATTTAAAGTATTTTATTGACCGCTTTAAAACAACATCACACAAATTAACAAATTGCGTTTTAAATAAATATGTATATAAAAATCTAGGAAATTGTATGGATGGATGCTGATAAGTTGTTGACTACTTCCTTATTAGGGCGATTTAAACAAGATATGGCTATTGGTCTCTAAACCCCAACTTACTTTTAACAGGCAGAGGATTTTAATATTAATTATTAATATAAATTCTCAGTAAATTAATTCATAGCTGTTCTTAACAAATCATTCAGATTTCTAATAGAAAAAATTACCCAACTTTTTCCCTCATGATACAAGGTCATATTATTTATTATAATTTTTTTTCAATCCAGTATTTAAATACATATTCATAAATTTTTGTTAATAGTATTTACTTAAACTTTTTTAGGAATATTTTACTGATATAATATCAGGTGTTGACGCAAAAGGTAGCGGTTTAAAGTAACGAAAAATTGAAATACTAGTTACTCTAAACTAAATTTCAAATATTATGAAGTCAACATAATAATAAAGCGTAGGTTTCTTTTTTCAAGTCTATTTCTATATTTACATACAAAATATATTTCTAATTTGAAACTTATACAATTGTAGTACAACTAAATAACCTTCTCACATATGTATAGTATCATATCAATGGTTTATTTACGAAAAAACAAAATTAAATAATGATTTTTTTTTATAAAAAAGTGTTAATTTTTTAAGTACTCCACAAAATTTTGCACGTTTCATTACATTATATTTTAGTTAGTTATTTATACTTGATATGTGTATTTGAATTAGTCGTTGACTTTGTCGTATATACAACAACAAAAAGTCTTTCGTAAATATCTGATGTTAAGGTTTACTGATGATTTTAAAAGTTGGGTAGCGTGTTGGGTAGGGCCTGTCTCGAAAAAAAGACACCGTTTCTTAATAATAGTAAAAAATATTTTTTCAAAAATTTTATTATAATAATAACCCTGTGGCTTTACAGCAATTGTTAATATTCCTTAATTTGGGGTTGCAGTGTGTCTATACTCTTTGTAGTAAATCCCGCTATATTAGTATATATCTAGTTCTCAAACCTGCAAACCTGTAGCAGACGAGTCGGAAGACCATCGCATACCTTGATGTGGCAACTAATAACAGAACTCTCGAGACTGCGTATGAAGAGGAACGAAGTCTAGCATTGATCCGAATATCGAAATTGTTGAAACCGGTCCCAAACCCTGTTGATGTTATGACGAATGGTCATTTCCCTAGATCATTCTTATCATCTAAAGACTTCGCCCAGTATATTCCTTAAGCAATGAAAGTCACACAACCGCACATGTAATTGGTAGTACGAAGTACGGATCCATTTTTAATTGACACGACTTATTTCAGTGGCCACAAGGACCTACTGCCACCACTAGTACCTGATTATTTGGTGCTCTGGTTCTACCCAATGTCGAATGATTGACATTACAGAAGAGTAGTATATAGAATGAATATACATAGATTGACGTTTCAAACTCTGAGAATTGTGAAGATAACTTTACTCCTTTTGGCGAAATGCCAAGAAAGGGACGTTTTTAATAACCCGGGAAAAGTGGTATCTGAACGATTCTGTGACATTATTTATATGTAATTGCCTGCGATCGTATTCTGATTCATTTTGATCTAAAGAGTTGAAGATAAAAGACGAAATTAGTCAAAGAAGTAATATTTGTTCCGGAAGACAACAGGGAAGAAAACTGACTAAATTTTTTAAGAAATCAGCGAAATATCATTTCATTATTTTTGAAATAATATTAATTTCTAATGTTAGCTCTAAATAATTACTATCGAAATAACTGCAGTTATAGCAGTTTTCAAAATAGTAACGAATTTTAATATTTATATTAACACTGTATTTTTATCGAAACTTCAAGAAAAGAAAACTATAAATGATCAATTTTAAATATTTTTCTTTCATTTGTTAATGTTTTATTTAGGCGATATTTCAACATAATCCATTTGAAATTATATTTGTATTTAACTACCAAAAAAACTTATTAATATTAATCAATTTAAAAGAAATATTTAATAGTTATGGTTTTTAACACACAATTTTATATAACAAACAGTAAAACAACAGTAAATTAAATAACAATTTTAAATAATTTATTGTTTTTTTTTAGTATTAAAACCCTAAAATATGCGAATTAAGTTTTTTATATAATATTTAAAATTTAACCTAAAGTTGCCATATTGTAGTATTACTGTAATTAAAATTGTATGGTAATATTACATGCCAATGTTATTTTACAACTATCAAGGCGAATTCAGATAAGGTGGTGACAGTTCTGCAACAACAACATTTTACATGTATTTTGTTTTTGCATTTGGTTTACGTAGATGTCAAAAACCATAAGTACGGCGAATTCATTTGATGAAAAATTTTTGTTTATATTTTATTAAAAATAAAGATAAAGATATTAAAATTTGTGAGGAAAATATATTCTGAATTGAATAATGTTTGTTTCAAACGAAAAATTCTATTCCGGCAGATTAATTTGCAAAATTTAAGTGAGTGCCTGAAGTTAAGTAAAACTTAATTTTTTGTGAAAAATAAACATAAAAAAGTACATATTCATGAAAATATTATATTACGAATAAATGAATATTTGTTGCGAATGGATAATTCTACTCCGGCGGAGTAATTTTCAATATTTGGCCATAATGTAGCAGCCGCCGGACGGGTAAATACCTCATATGGGTTTTGTTATATAAAGCGTTCCGGAACAGACTTTTTTTAATTAATCTCTTTATCTACATAGTGTATATATAAAACAATATTGTTTAATTTGTTAACATTTAATAGATTTCAAAATTAAGCCATAACGTAGAAGTCAGATGCCGCCAGCCGGGTAAATACTTCATATGCGTTTCTTAATATTAAGTGTTCCGGAAGAGATTTTTTTTAGTTAATCACGTTATCTACACAATTTTAATATCAAATATAAAACAATATTGTGTAATATGTTAACATTTAATAGAAACAAGTAAGAAAGTATAGTCGGGCGTGGCCGACCATATGATACCCTACACCAGTTATGAATATTAAATGTGATTTATTTTTCATAATATCGCATTTATCTTCAATATTCCCTTGTTCCGATACATTTAAGCAATTTATGGATGAAAAACTAATTTTCTGAAAAAGGCTTTATATGGGGGCTAGGGGCAAATATGGACCAAGCCCGATAAAATTTTGTGAATATATTTATATTTACATAATATTTTATTGTGCTGAATTTCATCGCGATATTTGTGTTTATAAGTTAATTTGGGACATTCAAGTAATTTTCTGAAGGGGACTTTGTATGGGAGCTAGGATCAAACGGGGCCCGATCTTTATGAAATTTGGCAGGGTTATCAAGACTTCTATAAAACTTAGTTATGCCGTATTTTATCGATATATCTGTATATTTAACATAATTATGAGCTCAGAAGCCCTTTTCGGGGGGTTCTGTTCTATGGGGGCTAGGTGAAATAATGGACCGATTTTAACCATTTTCAATAGGCTTCGTCCTTGGGTCAAATAAAACGAGCGTGCCAAATTTCATACAATTATCTTGAAAATTGCGACCTGTAGCTTGCGCACAAGGTTTACATGGACAGCCAGCCAGCCAGCCAGACGGACGGACATAGCTTAATCGACTCAGAAAACGATTCTAAGCCGATTGGTATACTTTAAGGTGGGTCTAGGACGAATATTTTTATATGTTACAAACATCAGCACAAATCCAATATACCCTCCCCACTAAAGTGGTGTAGGGTATAAAAATATTTTTCTTAAATAACATATTTGTATACAACCAATTATGCCATTATTTAAATAAAATGATATTTGTTTACGAGATGCTTGGTATTTTCAGATTTTTTACATAAATAATTCAAAATATTAACGAAGGTTTTTTCCGTTTAACGGACATTTTTAAATATAAAAATGTAAACAATAACAAACTTTGACAGCTACGTAAACCAGGCGAATTAAGGAAAAAATTATCAGCTGATTGAATAACACCACCTTATATGAATTCGCCTTGACAACTATGAATGCTATTTATAAACGAAAAGAAGAGAAAATGTAAACAACATGGCTCATTGAGCGTAAGCTTTAATTGTGTTAATATAATTGTGTTAAATATATTCAAACTTCTTTTGGAACTGGTGTAACCTAAACCATCCTAAATTTTATTAGTATATTATTATGGTATTTTATTTAGTTTTCTGTTTCGCTTGTTTAAAATAAATCTACATACAAAGATATTTTGTCAACAACATTTTTGATGCTGTAATAAACATCTCGAAGTTTTTTCTTCATTCCATATTTTTGATGACCACATTTTGACCATGAAATATTTATTTTTTATTAAATGCCAAAAAAAAAAACGCTTTCATTCATTCAATTAACTAGTAGTAGTTAGTTAACTGATGTTGATGATGCTGATATTTGAATGATAGCTGTTTAAGGGGGTTTGGTTGGGCTGTCATCAGTTTAGTTTAGTTTTTCTTTAATGTGTTTTCTTTTGTCTTCTTTTTAAGTTTTTTCATTTATAAAATGAGATCTTGGTAATTAAGTTTTATCGACAAAGTGTGTGTGTGTGTGTTTTTTGACCTGTTTGCATTTTATGTAGCAAAAGTAAATAATAATGACATATTGTCGTTTTTTATGGTTTAACAATTAACTTTTTGTTTTGTTTTTTTTTATTTAAGAAATCACAGGATTACTAAAACCTACTATTACGTTAAAATATTTAAAATCATTAAAAAAAAGCAATTAAGAAAACAAAAATAACAAAACAATAACATAAATAACAAAAAACAATTGTTATTGTAAAATCGTCATCTCAGTGTTTACGTCTTTTTACCTTATCCCATAACTGTTGGGTATCGTGTGCTGCAGCAGTTGTCGTCGTCACAGGGGTCAATGATGTTTTGAAGGTCGTACGTTTTATTTATAGAAAAAAAAAAAAAATTCGAAACAAATAACAAACTTTTGCAGTAATAAAAATGGATAACACAAAAACCTTGAAATTTGTTTTAATATAGTTGCATTTCAGCTTCCATGAAATTCTGGAACATACATAAATGTTAACAAGTTTTAATGACTTTTTAATCAGTAAGAGTTTTTTTTGCGGGGTTTTATATTACTTTTCAGAAAGATTTTTTAAGGAATTTAATGTCTGACTATAACATAACTTGACGTTTAAGGAAATTCTGATTTAGATTGTTGTTTAATTTTAATCGACTTTGTTGCGCATCTCAAAAAGTAAAGGGCTTTTTGATAGGTGCCTATAGAACTTTAACATGCATAGGGAATTGACTTTTTATAATTGAATGTGATTTCCGGCATGTAATTGTCGTGATTTGAGGCAACCTTCAGATTAATTTTTAATATTTTTTGCAGCATTTAAAGGAGTATATCGTTTACAGTGTGTTGAATGTTGTCTTTCAAGAATCAATCAATTGAGGTCTGCAAATTCAAAGGAAATAATATTTTCTTACTTACCAAAGGTTTTCGTTTTGTTGCACCCAGTAATTTTCATTTGTATCAAAATGAAACAGGAAGTCGAAAACAAAAAGATCTCTATCGATTATAACGACTAGGATAGACTAGAATATACATATATTAGGCCATGGACTAGACAATAAACTAACCTACAGACTGGGTAATAGATAAGTCTACAGTAGGCTTGTCGATAAACTAGTCAATAGGATAGTCTAAAGACTAGACAATAATCTACTCTATAGATTAGAAAATAGGCTAGTTTGTGGAATACATAATCGTCCAAAGTCTGATTCGTATAATAGTCCTTAGACAAATCTAGTAGAAAGTATTAGAGTTCATATGAGAGGTTTTAGCCGATAACTGATCAGTATCAACGATGACCAATGAATTGGGAGTAATCCAAACACATGACAATTTGTCAAAACTTAACAACAACATTTATATGAATGCCCAGCAGTTCGACAATAGTCAATGCATCAGGAAATGCCAGTCATTTCAACTAATGTCTAACCACCTTGTTGGCTCTAATTAGTCTTTCGTATATATTTTTGCAAACGAAAGTGAAAACAGTCGTCACTTTTCTAAGCGAGAGCGGAATTAGTCATCACTTTACAGTCCCTAAGTAATCTAGAGAGTAGATACTTTTAAAAATCTGAAGCATCTGACTGCCTCTCAGTAATCTATAAAGTGACGATTGACTTCCTAATAGGAAAATGCTGGATAGTCGGTGGCTAAGTAAGTCTAAGCTATTTCAGAACAGCTGGGTGGTTAATCACACTAATATATTGTTGATTAATTGTATTCTCAGTTCGTACACCTTTTTGGCTACCACCCATCCGAACCTAATTGATCTCATATTATTTCAATCCAAAGATTTTGTGACAGCTGTTACAAAATTACATGTTCCTGTTATTTCTTCTTATTCGAAATTATACCAATATCCATTATTACGAAATTTTTAATGTACAAGGAAAATGTAGTAATAGTTTTTTATCAGTATTTCTTCTTCTTCTTCTCGTTGTTATTACAATCAACATAAAACCTGAATTTTTTCTCAACAAACTCCTAAAAAGAAAGAGACGCAAAAAAATAAGAAATAAAAAACATAAAACGTTTATATTGAACTTCAATTTGGTGGGAAATACAAAAATTTACTTAAAAGCAATATACGGTGGTAAATCCCAAAACAAAAATAGCAACTGGGTTGTGGGAAAAGAGGTGATAATTGTAATTATTAAAACATTACTAATGTGATAATTTCAAAAAGTAACGATTACAAATTTGTTTGAAATTGGTACTTTTATTTAACAATTAAAACAAAATTTATAAAGTTTATTGATTATTGAAATATTAAAAACTGACAGCTGTCACTTTGACAACTTTAAATTCAACTAACGTTTACACCTTCAACGTTAGTACCCTTTACAAAATACGCCATTTTTACTACTGTCTTACATTAAGGAAAGAATAAATTACTTTGTTTTTGCAAAAACTATAAAAACTACTTTACAACAACTTTTTATTTAAAAAAAAAGCACGTTGTTTGTTAAAATTTAAAATATATGAAACATCTTTATAAAATTTATATTATCGTCATCATCATCGTTATCATGATCATCATCATCTCTCATCTTTTTATTAAAAACATTTAAGTTGGTCAGTGGTGATGATCATGGCTGTTGGCTGGCAGTTGTAGAGTAGTACAAAGCTGTTGATGGTAATAATTATTATGAATTTTATTAACTTGGTTTGCTTTTGGCTTATTGTCTTCTTTCTTTTGGAATGTTCGAGTAAACTTAAATGGGTAAATAACACACACAGACCCACAAATACATATAAATATATCAGACAAATGACTTTTGGACTTTTGGTAACAGAGAATTGTATGAAATGTTGAACCAGGGCTTACATTATCAGTGTGTGCGTACATTAAAAGTAAGAAGAAGAAGAAGAAGCAAGAAAGACTTAAAAAAAAACGTTTTGAAAATGTGGTGAAAAAAATCGGCAAAACTGAACTGAATGAAAGCGAAAGTGGTTTCTTCATGGTTGCACAGTTGATAAAAATGTATGCTCGCCTGGTGGTTGTGATGTTGATGTTGATGATGACGGTTGTTTGGTTGGACCATTTTTTGTGTTTTTGTTGATGGAGCCAAAGATTTCATTTCGTTTTTTTTTAAACAAGAAACCGTTAATAATGTTTTATTCGCCTTTGACTAACTCAATATCTGTTTTATTGTCTTTCTAACTTACCCGATTATAGAAGATATTACAAAAGATGTGAGGACAAACAAAAAACTCGACATCAAAGAGCGCAGAAAAAAACAGAAGTTGAAATAAAAATTATTACATCAGTTTTTGCTTAAAAAAAACACATATACAAGATATTTTTTACAGTAAAGAGCAAATGTTAAACAATAAAAACTTTAAATTCAAAATATTTAATTTTGTAATTTTCTTTTGTGGAAAACTTTTTTAATGAAATTTTCTTTTAATGAAAACTTTGTTAATGAAATTTGTATTATATAGAAATTTTTTGCTGAAATTTTCTTTTATAGAAAATTTTTGATGAAAAAATTTTCTTTTTTAGAAATTTTTTAATGAAATTTTCTTTTTTAAAACATTTTTAATAAATTTTTTTATGAAATTTTCTTTTTTTTAGAAAATTTTTTGTGAAATTTTCTTTTTATAGATATTTTTTAATGAAATTTTCTTTTTTAAAATACTTTTAATAAAATTAAATTTTTTTAGGAAATTTTTTATGAATTTTTTTTTTTTTTAGAAAATTTTTAATAAAGTTTCCATCTTTTTTTATAAAATTTTATTCTTTTTTTGAAAATTTTTAATAAAATTTTCTTCTTTTTTTAATGTTTAATGAAATTTTCATTTTTTTAAATTTTTAATGAAATTTTCTTTTTTTAAAAAAATTTTAATGAAATTTTCTTTTTTAAAATATTTTTTTATGAAATTTTCTTTTTTTTTAGAAAATTTTTTGGTGAAATTTTCTTTTTATAGATATTTTTTAAAAAAATTTTCTTTTTTAAAATATTTTTAATAAAGTTTAATTTTTTTTGAAAAATTTTTATGAAATTTTCTTTTATTTTTTAGAAAATTTTTAATAAAATTTTGATCTTTTTTATAAAGTTTTATTCTTTTTTTGAAAATTTTTAATAAAATTTTCTTTTTTTTTTTATGTTTAATGAAATTTTCATTTTTTTAAATTTTTAATGAAATTTTCTTTTTTTAGAAAAATGTTAATGAAATTTTCTTCTTTTTTTTAGAAAATTTTTAAAGAAATTTTCTCCTTTTTAGAAAATTTTTAATGAAATTTTCTCTTTTTTAGAAAATTTTTAATGAAATTTTGTTTTATAACAAATTTTTGATGAATTTTTCTCTTATAGAAAATTTTTGTGGAAATTTTCTTTTATAGAAAATTTTCGTTGAAATTTCCTTTTATAGAAATTTTTCGTTGAAGTTTCCTTTTTAGAAATTTTTGTATAAAATTTTGTTTTATTTTTCTTTTCTTTTCTTTTTTTTAATATTTTTAATAACATTTATTTTTTTTTTAGAAAATATTTAATAAAATTTTATTCTTTTTTTGAAAATTTTTAATAAAATGATTTTTTTTTTAAATGTTTAATAAAATTTTAATTTTTTTAAATTTTTAATGAAATTTTTTTTAGAAAATTTTTAATGAAATTTTCTCTTTTTTAGAAAATTTTTAATGAAATTTTGTTTTAAAAAAAATTTTTGATGAATTTTTGTTTTATAGAAAATTTTTGATGAAATTTTCTTTTATAGAAAATTTTTGGTGAAATTTTCTTTTATAGAAATTTTTCGTTGAAATTTCCTTTTATAGAATTTTTTTGATAAAATTTAGTTTTATAGAAAAATTTTTTAATGAAATTTTATTTTTTTGAAAATTTTGGATAAAATTTTCTATTATAGAAAACTTTCAATGAAATTTTTCATTTATAGAAAACTTTCAATGAAATTTTCTTTTATAGAACATTTTTTTAAATAAAATTTTCTTTTATGGAAAATTTTTAAAGAAATTTTATTTTTTAGAAAATTTTTAAACAAATTTTTATTTTTTAGAAAATTTTTGATAAAATTCTCTTTTATAGAAAATTTCTAATGAAATTTTCTTTTATGGAATATTTGTGATATTCTTTTTTTAAATTTTTAATGAAATTCTCTTTTTAGAAAATTTTTTTTTTTTAGAAAATTTATAATGAAATTTTCTTTTTTAGAAAAATTTTTATGAAATTTTATTTTTTTAGAAATTTTTTAATGAAATTTCCTTTTTTTAGAAAATTTTTATAAAATATTCTGTATTTTAGAAAAAATTAATATAATTTTCTTTTATAGAAAATTATGTGATAAAATTTTGTTTTATAGAAAATATGTGTTAAAATTTTCTTTTAAAGAAAATTATCTGATAAAATTGAAAAATATTCAAAATTACTGTTTTTAAAAAATTTTGGTATTGAAAATTTTTACAAAATTTAAAATAAAAAAAATTCTATCTTTTTGTTCCCCACTGTACTAAAATACATATTATGAGATATATTTTTTTCGATTGGTTGTTGTTTTTGTGGTGTGTGAAGAAAAAGCAAACATAAGCAAAGAAAGTTATTTACCATAATATAATGTTGTTGTATTGTTGTTGCTATTACTATTGTTGTTGTTGTAGTTGTAGTTGTAAAGCGTCGAATGAGTGACTGTGATTTGAGTTTAACTTTTTTGTATTAAAACTTTAGTAGTTAGTTGCATTTTAAACTTTTACGTATACGGTTGTGAACAGCAAGATATAAAATTACGATTTTTATAAATATTTTTTTTATTACAGAAAAACACTCACGGGTTATTTTACGGGTTAAAGCATTAAAACAACGGCGAACGTTATCAAACTTTATTTTCAGGAAAAAAGAAATAATAAAATATTTTTCAACTGCATGGTTTAAAAATATTTTTACAAATCTG
Organism: Lucilia sericata; assembly: GCF_015586225.1. Taxonomy (NCBI): domain Eukaryota; kingdom Metazoa; phylum Arthropoda; class Insecta; order Diptera; family Calliphoridae; genus Lucilia; species Lucilia sericata. Next base: position 493,876 of record NW_023994141.1, on the reverse strand, counting down.
CCAGATAAGTGGTGACTAACATTTCGTAAACAGCAGGAGATAACAAGGTTTTAATAAATAATAACCAATTAGTCAATGGTTTATCGGGAAGTGTTTTAAAGACAAATCGAAAAAATTAAAAGTAATTTGTGATTATAGTATTTAAAAAAAAAAAAAATAAGTGATTTTTTTATTTGCCAAAAAACATCTACCAAGTGCTAGTTTTTTATCGGTTTTTATTGGTTCATTGCAAAAAAACCAAATAAAAAATGAATCACATTTAAATTATGTTTACTTGAGACCATCAGCAGAGTCGTTCGTTCGTCTGACATTTTACGTTCTCATACGATCGCATTCATTTTGTATCTTATCAAAATAATTGTGGACAAATCGGCAGAACAATTTTAGCCCATCAACCGTACAAGGGAAAAAGAAGTGATTGATATTAAAGTATGCGTCACTTATCATCGTCATTAAAATCTTAATAAATTTTATAAATATTTTCTTTTCTACCCCATTGTGCATGTGTTTGAAAGACAGTACTAAAATTCGTTATAAAAGTGTGCGTTAACATTAAAATACAGTGAATTGTTTATAAATTGTTGATTTGTTTTTGCTGAAACAAACGTCTTTTGTAAAATAAAATATACATAAAAAACAACAAAAAACCCTTATACACACACACACACAGTTTTAACTAAAGATTAGATAATAATTTTATTCAATACATACTATACTACCAAATACTAAAATATAAAATCATAATCAAATTCGAATAAAAAAAAGTCTCAAATAGTTTTGCAACTCTGTCTGACTTTGGTGTATGTGTTGTTCGTTTTTGTTGTTGTTGTTGTTGTCGTTCATCTTTTGCTGTGTGTATTTTTTTTGTATTAATAATAATTTTTAATCAAATCAATTTAATAGTGAATATTCACCGGTTGTTGGCTGAAAAGGAGGGTTTGTTGCTGTTAAAGCCAAGAAATAAAATTAAATAAAATAAATTTATTACTGTGATTTTGGATTATTGTATATTTGTGTTCGTAACTAACAACAGGTGCGTGTGTGTTTTTTAAGTTTTTTTCTTTCTAACAATTATAATTTTGAAAATATATTTAAATATTAAAAAAGGTTTATTATGTTTCAAAAAGTAATTAGTGCATTTTATAATTGTTATTTTTTTTCTTATTTCTAAAAATAGTGTGTTTTATTACTTTTTTATGTTGGTAAAAACATTTGAAAATTAATCAATTGATCTAAATTTAGAAGTTTACACTCAATTAAGTTTGCACTTCATTAGTCACAATAATACGTTATTTTTTGCTCCCTTTTTAAATTGTATGTTTATAGATTTTGTTATGTTGGAAAATTTAAAATGGATAATGGAAATTGACCTATTTTTAAATTATGAGTGAGTGCCTTGTGTGAATCGATGAAGTGAAATGTTTGTTAACAATTTTATAAATTTCCGGTTTAAATTAAACAAAAAAAAACTAAATAAAGTTCAAAATGTTCGCGCCAAATAACAATAAAGCTATCGGAATAATTGGACTAGACTATACTAAAGACTAGACTATAGAAAGGACTATAATCTAGACTCGACTATAGACTAGACAATAGACTAAACTCTAGATTAGACTATAGACTAAACTATATACCTGACTATAAACTAGACCATAAGTTAGAGTGAAGACTACACTAAAGACTAGAGTAAGACTGGACTAAAGACTAGACTATATACTATACTAAAAACTAAAACTATACTATAAACTAGACTATAGGCTATACTATAGGCTATACTATAGACTATACTATAGACTAGACTAATGACTATACTATAGAGTAGACTATAGACTAGACCATAGACTAGACTATAGACTAGACTATAGAATAGACTAGACTATAGACTAGACTAGACTATAGACTAGACTAGACTATAGACTAGACTAGACTATAGACTAGACTAGACTAGACTATAGACTAGACTAGACTATAGACTAGACTATAGACTAGACTATAGACTAGACTATAGACTAGACTATAGACTAGACTATAGACTAGACTATAGACTAGACTATAGACTAGACTATAGACTAAACTATAGGCTAGACTATAGACTAGACTATAGACTAGACTATAGACTAGACTATAGACTAGACAATAGACTAGACTATAGACTAGACTATAGACTAGACTATAGACTAGACTATAGACTAGACTATAGGACTAGACTATAGACTAGACTATAGACTAGACTATAGACTATACTATAGACTAGACTATAGACTAGACTATAGACTAGACTAGGACTAGACTATAGACTAGACTAGACTAGGACTAAAGACTAGACTATAGACTAGACTATAGACTAGACTAAAGACTCGATAAGACTAAGACTAGACTAGACTAGACTATAGACTAGACTATAGACTAGACTATAGACTAGACTATAGACTAGACTATAGACTAGACTATAGACTAGACTATAGACTAGACTAAGACTAGACTATAGACTAGACTATAGACTGACCTATAGACTAGACTATAGACTATACTATAGACTAGACTATAGACTAGACTATAGACTACTATAGACTAGACTATAGACTAGACTATAGACTAGACTATAGACTAGACTATAGACTAGACTATAGACTAGACTATAGACTAGACTATAGACTAGACTATAGACTAGACTATAGACTAGACTATAGACTAGACTATAGACTAGACTATAGACTAGACTATAGACTAGACTATAGACTAGACAATAGACTAGACTATAGACTAGACTATAGACTAGACTAAAGACTAGACTATAGACTCGACTAAAGACTAGACTATAGACTAGACTATAGACTAAACTATAGACTAGACTATAGACTAGACTATAGACTAGACTATAGACTAGACTATAGACTAGTCTATAGACTAATCTATAGACTAAACTATAGATTTGACTATAGACCAGACTATAAACTGGACTATAGACTAGTCTATAGACTAGACTTGGCTATAGTCCAGACAGTAGTCATAGCTATAGTCCAGACTGTATACTAGACTATAAACTAAAATATAGACTAGATTTAGCTACTGTCCACACATTACACTTGGCTATAATTCAGCCTGTAGTCGTAGCCATAGTCTAGACTGGCTAGAGTCCAGACTATATACTACGTCATAGTTATTGGCCATAGTCCATACTATAGACTACGGTATAGTAGTCTAGTGCCCTGCCCTGCCCTTCAAAATGACAACTTTGGAAGCATTAGTTCCTTTCTATTGACTCTACAGATTTTGCTATGAATTATAAGAATTTTTGAATATTCAGTAAATTTATATTTTCTTAATCTGCGCTAATCCACTTTATTAAGTTAGGTCATGATTTTTTAACTCGATTTATAATTAAAAAATAGATTAAAAGTTTTGAAACAGGTGGATTTATAGAAGCGATATCTTGCAAATGCCATAAAAACCTTGAAGTATTTATTGTGCAAAGATTAGATAGAAAACAGACAGCTTTTTTCAACGAGGAAATTAGAACATTTGACTTATCGCAAGTCAAGTGACCAAAAATAGTAATTCATATTTTTAATAAATTTATAATCAGTTTAAATTCCGACAATTTTTAATTGCTGGGAAATTTTTAAAACGTATTACTCTATCCAGCAAAAAATTTAAATTCAATGTCAAATATAGCATTTTGCATTATTAATATTTGAAAACTATTTTTCAAATTGGAAAAATATTAAAATTATGTATTTAGAAATTTTTAAGTAGTAAATTTGAACATTTTTAAAATTGTTCCCAAATATATAAAGCTAAAATTTAATCTTTATTCACAATAGTTTTTCACCAAAATAAAGTCCATTCACAATAGTGATTAGAAGTGTGCAACAAATCAACCATGACCTTTATCATGTTAAAACAATGTAACACGTTAAAGTGAGATAATTTTCCACTATTACAAAGTATGAACTAATTACATGGTTTTTTTACTTTTAAACTTATTATTAAAATGCAACTAGCACGCATTGAAATTTTAAGCAATATTCTTATAAGTTATCGAAATAACTTGATATCTAACTGTTATCAATGTATAATTGATTACAATAATTAAATTTTTTTTAACACACTAAAAGTTAAAGGTCATTTTTTTATAATAAAATTTTTATCTACTTTTTTTAAACATTTACAAATTGTATTAAAAATATTATCAAAAGTAACTGTTTTTTTTTTCAATTTTTAAAAAATAACAGTTTTTATGATCTTCCATAAAAAAACGTTTATGGCATTTTTAATACAAATTATTTACCGCTATGAAAATTTTAAATATATAATTGTTTAATAGAATGTTTATTTTTTTAACAAAATTACTTTATAAAGAGTTGGCTAATTATAAATTTATAAATTATTTGTTGTTGCTGTTGTGGTGCTGTCATGTAAGAATTTTATAGTATTTTTTAATAAAAAAACACAAAAAAACGTGATTAAAAAACTTACAACCATAAATTTTCAATTAAATTCTCACAAGTCAGTGGCTCAGGAAACACGTTTATTTATTAAATTTCCATTGGAAATTATGTGAAAAAAAACTGTCCAACTGATGAAATGAGGAAAATAAACAATATTTTTTTGTCTGAGTTTCACCAGACATATTTTAAACATTTTAAACTTGGTCAATTGAAAGGTGGGAGTGTCATCAATATGATTTATTTTAGCAGTTTTTGAATTTATTTCAAAATAAAAGGGAAGTATTTTAATGATATTTTAATTTCAAAAGCTTCCTATAGTGTAGGTGTAAAAATTTAATTTAGGAAATACATATATATGTAAATTTTCTAAACAGAGTTGTCATTATGTCAACTTTACTTTTTTTTTATATTGATTACAATCATTTATCAATTTTGTTTCAAACTCTTTACATATACATATAAAATAAATATATTTAAAGCGTATAAAACAATGATTACTATTATTTATTTGATTACTTTTACTCGATTTTATATAAAATAAAACTAAATTTATTGTTTCAAAATGTAAACATGAAGTTTGTGTGTCTCAACAAGGTAAAATTTTCGTTTGTGATTGGGAATGAATATCACTTTGCATTATTATATCCGGCTAAAATGAATCCAAAATATACTTGCTTTAAGCAAAAACAAAACTACTTACTTAACACCTTATTTGCAAGCGATCGTAATAAGTTCTTATCTACCTCCTTACTTATAAGCGAGTTGTAAAATTATTTCGAAAATGAAATTACGGACTGATTGATCATCCAAAGCCTAAACGACTGAACCCATAAAATTTTTGAATATTTTTGGGGGGTAAGAACGTGACTAGACTATACACTAGAATATAGACTAGAATACAGACTAGACTATACACTAGAATATAGACTAGAATACAGACTAGACTATACACTATACTATAGACTAGACTATAGACTAAACTATAGACTAGACTATAGACTAGACTATAGACTAGACTATACCCTAGACTATAGACTAGACTATAGACTAGACTATAGACTAGACTATAGACTAGACTATAGACTAGACTATAGACTAGACTATAGACTAGACTATAGACTAGACTATAGACTAGACTATAGACTAGACTAGACTATAGACTAGACTATAGACTAGACTATAGACTAGACTATAGACTAGACTATAGACTAGACTATAGACTAGACTATAGACTAGACTATAGACTAGACTATAGACTAGACTATAGACTAGACTATAGACTAGACTATAGACTAGACTAGACTATAGACTAGACTAGACTATAGACTAGACTATAGACTAGACTATAGACTAGACTATAGACTAGACTATAGACTAGACTATAGACTAGACTAGACTATAGACTAGACTAGACTATAGACTAGACTAGACTATAGACTAGACTATAGACTAGACTATAGACTAGACTATAGACTAGACTATAGACTAGACTATAGACTAGACTATAGACTAGACTATAGACTAGACTATAGACTAGACTATAGACTAGACTATAGACTAGACTATAGACTAGACTATAGACTAGACTATAGACTAGACTATAGACTAGACTATAGACTAGACTATAGACTAGACTATAGACTAGACTATAGACTAGACTATAGACTAGACTATAGACTAGACTATAGACTAGACTATAGACTAGACTATAGACTAGACTATAGACTAGACTATAGACTAGACTATAGACTATAGACTAGACTATAGACTAGACTATAGACTAGACTATAGACTAGACTATAGACTAGACTATAGACTAGACTATAGACTAGACTATAGACTAGATAGACTATAGACTAGACTATAGACTAGACTATAGACTAGACTATAGACTAGACTATAGACTAGACTATAGACTAGACTATAGACTAGACTATAGACTAGACTATAGACTAGACTATAGACTAGACTATAGACTAGACTATAGACTAGACTAGACTAGACTATAGACTAGACTATAGACTAGACTATAGACTAGACTATAGACTAGACTATAGACTAGACTATAGACTAGACTATAGACTAGACTATAGACTAGACTAGACTATAGACTAGACTAGACTATAGACTAGACTATAGACTAGACAGACTATAGATAGACTATAGACTAGACTATAGACTAGACTATAGACTAGACTATAGACTAGACTATAGACTAGACTATAGACTAGCTAGACTAGGACTATAGACTAGACTATAGACTAGACTATAGACTAGACTATAGACTAGACTATAGACTAGACTATAGACTAGACTATAGACTAGACTATAGACTAGACTATAGACTAGACTATAGACTAGATATAGACTAGACTATAGGACTAGACTATAGACTAGACTATAGACTAGACTATAGACTAGACTATAGACTAGACTATAGACTAGACTATAGACTAGACTATAGACTAGACTATAGACTAGACTATAGACTAGATATAGACTAGACTATAGACTAGACTATAGACTAGACTATAGACTAGACTATAGACTAGACTATAGACTAGACTATAGACTAGACTATAGACTAGACTATAGACTAGGACTATAGACTAGACTATAGACTAGACTATAGACTAGACTATAGACTAGACTATAGACTAGACTATAGACTAGACTATAGACTAGACTATAGACTAGACTATAGACTAGACTATAGACTAGACTATAGACTAGACTATAGACTAGACTATAGACTAGACTATAGACTAGACTATAGACTAGACTATAGACTAGACTATAGACTAGACTATAGACTAGACTATAGACTAGACTATAGACTAGACTATAGACTAGACTATAGACTAGACTATAGACTAGACTATAGACTAGACTATAGACTAGACTATAGACTAGACTATAGACTAGACTATAGACTAAACTATAGACTAGACTATAGACTAGACTATAGACTAGACTATAGACTAGACTATAGACTAGACTATAGACTAGACTATAGATTAGACTATAGACTAGACTATAGACTAGACTATAGACTGGACTATAGACTAGACTATAGACTAGACTATAGACAAGACTATAGACTAGACTATAGACTAGACTATAGACTTGGCTATAGACTAGACTATAGACTAGACTATAGACTAGACTACAGAAACAATTTGGCAATTCTTGTATTACTATAATCTGTTGTTTTTTATCGATGTCCTCTTTATCGAGGTGTCACCGTATGATGTAACCAAAACTATTTGTTTAAAGAACACATAAAGAATTGAGTATTAAATGAATTGAGTAAAAAATGTAAATAAGCACAAGTGTAAACCAAGCATCAGCATGTTCAAATAGAGATATTAATATTCTAAAATTTTATTGAATTTGCGATAAGCCATGAAAAAAATTTTATTAGCAAAATTATTCATTAGCAATTGCATGACATGTTATAAAGATATTTTATAACAAAAAATGGCCACGTGCCTCTTAGAATTACATTTAAAATTTTATAAAATTATATTCAGTTACAAGTTCAATTTTTAATTTGAGAATTGTAAAAATTTCCTTTACAACTTGCAAATTTACTTCGCAGCAGACTGTTTAAAATTGCTAATTACTTAATAATTATATTTTGTTTATTATAAAATTGAACTTGAACCCAATTAAAAAAAAGTATATCAATTAATATTTATTTCTAATAAAATACTTTTTTTTGACACAATAGAACTTTTTAAGCAATTTCAGCCTGCATTTATTTCATTCAATTCTTTCTGTATTAAAGCCAAAAAAATAAAATTAATAATTAATGCAATTTTTGCATTCTTAACATTTGATTTTGACTGTTATTCAAAAAGTCAACGTAACATGGTCCAAATACGTATGCATGTGTTTGAAATTTTTGTTTATTTTAGCATATTTCAAGGCTGATTTTTTGTGTGAAATTTAAAGCAATTTTTTCGTTCGTTGCAAGCGAAAGTTTGTTTAATTTATAATTTAATCTACATTATTCTTTTCATTTCATTTAATATATGCAAATATTTTATAATATTATAATTACAATTACAAATTGTGCAGTTGTGTTTTAATTTTAATTAATTAAATGTTTCTCTACTTTTGTTTATTTTCAGGTTTTATATTTAATATTAAATTTTAGATTATATTTTTTTATTGTTAACATTTCTACCTGTGAGTTTGGTAAGTAAACAAATCATTTTTGTTAGTTAATTTATAAGTTCTATTATTTTTTTTTTAGAAATTTAATAATTAATTGCTAATTTAACATTTTTAAGTAAATTTCCTTAAAGAAGTCTATAGTCTAGTCTATAGTCTAGTCTATAGTCTAGTCTATAGTCTAGTCTATAGTCTAGTCTATAGTCTAGTCTATAGTCTAGTCTATAGTCTAATCTATAGTCTAGTCTATAGTCTAGTCTATAGTCTAGTCTATAGTCTAGTCTATAGTCTAGTCTATAGTCTAGTCTATAGTCTAGTCTAGTCTATAGTCTAGTCTATAGTCTAGTCTATAGTCTAGTCTATAGTCTAGTCTATATTCTAGTCTATAGTCTAGTCTATAGTCTAGTCTATAGTCTAGTCTATAGTCTAGTCTATAGTCTAGTCTATAGTCTAGTCTATAGTCTAGTCTATAGTCTAGTCTATAGTCTAGTCTATAGTCTAGTCTATAGTCTAGTCTAGTCTATAGTCTAGTCTATAGTCTAGTCTAGTCTATAGTCTAGTCTATAGTCTAGTCTATAGTCTAGTCTATAGTCTAGTCTATAGTCTAGTCTAGTCTAGTCTAGTCTAGTCTATAGTAAGTCTAGTCTAGTCATAGTTCTAGTCTATAGTCTAGTCTAGTCTAGTCTATAGTCTAGTCTATAGTCTAGTCTATAGTCTAGTCTATAGTCTAGTCTATAGTCTAGTCTATAGTCTAGTCTATAGTCTAGTCTATAGTCTAGTCTATAGTCTAGTCTATAGTCTAGTCTATAGTCTAGTCTATAGTCTAGTCTATAGTCTAGTCTATAGTCTAGTCTATAGTCTAGTCTATGTCTAGTCTATAGTCTAGTCTATAGTCTAGTCTATAGTCTAGTCTATAGTCTAGTCTATAGTCTAGTCTATAGTCTAGTCTATAGTCTAGTCTATAGTCTAGTCTATAGTCTAGTCTATAGTCTAGTCTATAGTCTAGTCTCTAGTCTAGTCTATAGTCTAGTCTATAGTCTAGTCTATAGTCTAGTCTATAGTCCTAGTCTATAGTCTAGTCTATAGTCTAGTCTATAGTCTAGTCTATAGTCTAGTCTATAGTCTAGTCTATAGTCTAGTCTATAGTCTAGTCTCTATAGTCTAGTCTATAGTCTAGTCTATAGTCTAGTCTAGTCTATAGTCTATAGTCTAGTCTATAGTCTATAGTCTAGTCAGTCTAGTCTATAGTCTAGTCTATAGTCTAGTCTATAGTCTAGTCTATAGTCTAGTCTATAGTCTAGTCTATAGTCTAGTCTATAGTCTAGTCTATAGTCTAGTCTATAGTCTAGTCTATAGTCTAGTCTATAGTCTAGTCTATAGTCTAGTCTATAGTCTAGTCTATAGTCTAGTCTATAGTCTAGTCTATAGTCTAGTCTATAGTCTAGTCTATAGTCTAGTCTATAGTCTAGTCTATAGTCTAGTCTATAGTCTAGTCTATAGTCTAGTCTATAGTCTAGTCTATAGTCTAGTCTATAGTCTAGTCTATAGTCTAGTCTATAGTCTAGTCTACAGTCTAGTCTATAGTCTAGTCTATAGTCTAGTCTATAGTCTAGTCTATAGTCTAGTCTATAGTCTAGTCTATAGTCTAGACTATAGTCTAGTCTATAGTCTAGACTATAGTCTAGTCTATAGTCTAGTTTATAGTCTAGTCTATAGTCTAGTCTATGTCTAGTCTATAGTCTAGTCTATAGTCTAGTCTATAGTCTAGTCTATAGTCTAGTCTATAGTCTAGTCTATAGTCTAGTCTATAGTCTAGATAGTCTAGTCTATAGTCTAGTCTATAGTCTAGTCTATAGTCTAGTCTATAGTCTAGTCTATAGTCTAGTCTATAGTCTAGTCTATAGTCTAGTCTATAGTCTAGTCTATAGTCTAGTCTATAGTCTAGTCTATAGTCTAGTCTATAGTCTAGTCTATAGTCTAGTCTATAGTCTAGTCTATAGTCTAGTCTATAGTCTAGTCTATAGTCTAGTCTATAGTCTAGTCTATAGTCTAGTCTATAGTCTAGTCTATAGTCTAGTCTATAGTCTAGTCTATAGTCTAGTCTATAGTCTAGTCTATAGTCTAGTCTATAGTCTAGTCTATAGTCTAGTCTATAGTCTAGTCTATAGTCTAGTCTATAGTCTAGTCTATAGTCTAGTCTATAGTCTAGTCTATAGTCTAGTCTATAGTCTAGTCTATAGTCTAGTCTATAGTCTAGTCTATAGTCTAGTCTATAGTCTAGTCAAGTCTATAGTCTAGTCTAGTCTATAGTCTAGTCTAGTCTATAGTCTAGTCTAGTCTAGTCTATAGTCTAGTCTAGTCTATAGTCTAGTCTAATAGTCTAGTCTAATCTATAGACTGGTTTATAGTTTTGTCTATAGTCGAGTCTGTAGGCTTGTCTATAGTCAAGTCTATAGTCTAGTCTGTAGTCTAATTTATAGACTAGTATATAGTCTTGTCTATAGTCTAGTCTATAGTCTAGTTTATATTATTGTGTATAGTCTAGTCTATAGTCAAGTCTATAATCTAGTCTACAGTCTGTGGTCTAGTCTATAGTCTAATTAATTTTTTTGTTAGAATTTTAACTCCTTACTTTTTATAATAAGTTTTTGATGGGATAGTAATTAGAAACGATTTAAACAGAAATTGTATTTAAGACTATAAATATTTACAAGTCAAATTTCCACATAATATTGTGTAAAGTGTCATAAATTTATCTATTTGTTGTATCACCTAACAACTGGGTCAAAATTGCTTGAGGGAATGTTTAAAAAAACATAAACTAATTTATTTATTTATGTATTATTTAATTATGCAAATTATTGCTAAAAATAACGCAACAATTTGTTATTTATTTGCCAAAATTTATTAATTTTTTTGTTTTAAATAAAACACTAAAAATCACCATTCAAGTAAATATGTGTGCACATGTGAAAAATTTTTGAAGATTTTATTTTTGTTTTCAAATTTTATATGGGTCTTCTTAATTACCCTCCCTATTAACAACAAAGAAGTCATGACCTAAAAAGTATGTCTGTGCACAAAAAAGTGTAAAATAATAAACTTGTTACTTGGTTTTTTTTTTTAATGTGGATGTGCAAAATAAAAAATGTTAATGTTTTTATGTTATGAGAGTTCAAAATGGCAATGATATGCTATTTTTGCTTTAAATAGTAATTTGAAATAGTTAATTTTATTAAAATTTAAAATTATTAACATTTGGCAACATGTATTTTAAATTGATTTGTTATGATTTTTAATGATAAAATGAAATATTTACCTTAGAAATATGACATAATTGTCAGATGTAGACAATTAGATATGAAATTCATAGTTTGTATAATTTAGTTAAATATAAATAATCACATGAAAAAAACAAAGCAGACAAACAAATACATTGCTTTGTTGCTAACTGTTAGTTATTGTCACATCATTAGTAATATAAAATTTGGGGAATATTTATTCAAAGTTCTTCTTTTTATTTTCAAGTCAAAAGTTCTTTATTTGACAGAAATTAATGCATATAAAAAAAATCTTATTTAATATTCCCAAAAATTGCCAGAAATAAATGTCATATTTTGCATAACAGACAGATGTTTTTTTTAACATTAACTAGTTATTAACATATTTGGTCTTAATATTAATCGTTCTATTGAAATTAATTAATAAAATCGAATTTTGAAATTGTGACGAAAAATTTAAAACCATTAATATTTATTTACTATATTTAGAAAACCGTCTAGACTATAGTTTAATTATGCTATTCATTTTTGGAAAAATTTAGTTTAATCCAGTAAACCTACCTGTTTATTCTGGGATTTTGCAAAGAACTTAATTCTAAAACGTTTTAAATTTGAAAGTAACTTTTCTATTAAATTAAGTTAAAAATAATATATGAAATATTAACGTTTGATTTCATCAAATGATTGGGTCGCTTTTGAAATATCTATTTTTTCGGTTTCGGTTTTCGGAGATCGATTTTCTAATCTCGATCTTTTGGCAGATTTTGGTGGGATTTTAAGTTGATTAAACTACTGCAGAGTCGTTGTTCATCTAAAAATCCTTGAAAATAGGTGCAATACTCTTGTCTTATGACGAATCGGTTTTAATAAAAGATCGTTTAAAGATTCTAATGGATGATGCACGATCGGGTTTCTCCTGATAAAACGATTTTTTTTGCTGCATGATCGATTTTTATTGAAAGATCGATGTTCTGTCATCGATAAGTTTCGTTTATGTTTTAATTTTCAATTTGCCAGACTCGCTTGCAAAGATCGCTTTAATAGCTTAAATCGTGCCTCTTCTGATAGCCTTCGGTCAGTTTATAATCTGTATTTCTTTCATTAAGTTCTATTTAAAGATCTGTTAAAGGTTCAAATGAAAGATCAGTATTCTTTTGTATGATCGTGTTGCTTTGATCGTTTTATATAAAATGATGGGTTTTCTATATTCGATCTTTCGACAGGTTTCGGTTAGATTTTAATTTGAAAATTGCACTCCTTTGTTTCCTAGTGAAAAATCGTTTTCTTCTTGTGTAAGATCGGTTTTTATTGATTTTGTAGTTTCGGCAGACATCGGAGGATTTATTCTCGGTTTTTTTCTGGGGAAAGATCGTTTTTTATAAATAAATTATATATATGTATGTTGATAGTTATTGGTCGAATTTTTATATCCTTTTCATTAAGTTCTATTAAGAGATATATTAGATGTTCTAATGGAAAGATCTATTTCTGTTTTAAGATCAGATTACGTTGAAAGAGCAATTTTCTAGCTTTGTCCTTTTGACAAGTTTTGGTTGCATTTCATTGATGTCTATTGATAGATTGTTTTCTATTAAAAGATCAGTTATTAAAAGATCATTCTATTAAAAGATAAGTTAAAGGTTCTAATGAAAGTCAGTATTCTATTGTACGATATGTATTCGCAAATAATAAGATGAAGAAATTTTAAAATGTATATTCCCTATCAAGGTTTGAATTAAGTTTGAGAAAAACGTTTCAACTATTTTTTCTTAATTGTATGATTTTAAAATAATAATGACAAGATCACAAAAGGTTTAAGAATTACTTTGTAATTACTGGGATATTTATTAATTAAAATTGTCTTTTTAGAACAAGATAATTAAAATCCAACACCTGACTAAGGTTATTAAAAAATAACCAATTAATATTAATTGATTCTCTATTCACACATTTAAATAATTACCTTGCACTAAAGTGCATTCCTAAATACTGGCGAAACATTATTTTAAACTTGTTCTTATCTTTTCTCCATACATTATTAATGATTTTTGCCTAATAAGCGGAAGAATTTCTTATTTTTTAAAACAAAAAGAATAAATAATTTTAAAAAGACAACAATTCGACAGTGGAAATTAACTTGAATATTTAATATACGTAAATTTGTATTTTAATACTTTTTACACAATAATTTGATTGAAAATAAATTTTTGTAGTGTTAATGAACGTGTCTGACGTCGCAAGACAGACAATACTTGTTTATGATTTCGTTTAAAATTATTCTAAAGTTTATTTACAATTACTTTCCACGGAAGTCTGGAAGATTTTTTTTTTAATTTCTGCTTTATAGATTTACTAGTAAATGTAATTTCTTGTTTTCTTAATTTAAAAATTAAATTTTTATTGTATTTTTATTATGTTTTTTTTTTTTTTTTTTTAACAAGGATTAATTATTTTATTTATTTCCTATTTTTTTATTGCAGTTTTTATAAAAACAAATTAAAAATGGCTCTCATAATCTTACACGATATGTATGACTGGTACAGGGATCTCATGGACAACAAAAGTGGTAAGTGGAATTTTTTTAAATAATTAAATTAATTGTATGTATATTAAACTGAAAATCCAGGAACTTTAATTATATAGTTTTTAGATTTATTTTATACATTGTTTTAATAATTGCTTTACTAACTTGTAGTAAGTAAGGTAATTACTCTTTATTTTATTTTTCCAAACAATTTGCTTTAAAAATTTTATAACTCAAATCTTACTTACGTTTATAAATTAATTGAATTTGTAATTAATTTCTAATTAAATCTTTAATGTAATAATTCTAGCAATAAATAACTTCTACCCGCAGTTTATATAACCAGTATAACTAGTAATTAAATAACTGTTAACATGTAGAACATTATGCAACTTATAGTAACAATTTTTTTTATCTTTTAAATTCATTTATATTGTAATTTATTTGAAATTCTTAAGAATCTCTTGCTGCTAAAGTAATGATCTTTATTAACATTGTATAAACATTATTATTAATTGTTTTAGCAATTTTCAATTAGATTATTGTATTTGCAAAAGCCTTTTCCTTAAAAAGGTATTTTTCCTTATAAGAGATCAGTTTTCTGCAAAATCGGTTTTTATTTACCAAAAGCATTTAATTTTGAATTGAACGAAATATTACCTTTTAACAAGTCTACGTTTCAGTTGGAATATAATATACATTCCTCTAAATGATTGGTGATTAGGGATGCCAAACGGGAATTCCCGATTCCCGAAAATCCCGGGATTTTCGGGATTTGAAAGTACCGAAAACCAGGATTTTAAAAAATGAAATCCCGGGAAATTTCGGGATTTTAAAATCCCGAATTTTTAAGTATTTTTCCGCTATTTTATACATTATAAAGTACTAAATAAGAGAATTTAAAAAGTTTTTGGACTTAAGATGACTCTACTAACTTACAAGCTGAAATATCAAAAAAAAGTAAGAGTGCTATATTCGGCTATGCCGAATATGCTTTTCTATAAACATCAGGGTGATATTACTCATCAAATTTACTGATAGGACCTTATATGAGAGGTAGGGTGAATCATTGACCGTTTTTATAAAATTTTTCATAATTTTTTTAGACCAATTTTGGTTCATACACTTTCCGGTAGGAAGATTTACGTTCCTATAAAAGTTTCTTAGCTTTTGGCGAGTAAGAAACTTACTTATCTCAAATTTCATCTCTACACTCGTACTTGTAAGCCAGTAATGAGCGTTAAAGTATTTATCTGGATGGGACCTTATGTAGGGGTAGGGTCAATTATGAACCGAAACACATAAAACTTGGTAGAGAGATTTTGGCTCGCATGAAACATATGTGTATCGAATTTCATCGCTATACCCGTATTTTTAAGCCAGTAATGAGCGTTAAAGTCATTTTTTTAACGGGACCTTATATGGGGGTAGGGTCAAATATGAACCGACCCACATAAAATTTGGTAGAGAGGTTTTGGCTCGTCAGGGATTTACGAATATCAAATTTCATTGCTATACTAAATAGGCATAGATACTATCGGATATATAAAAATAACAAGTACGAAATTATAGGCGGGCGAGGCCGACCATATAACCCCATACACCAGTTATGAGAGTAAAATGTAATTTAGTTTTCATAATAAAAGTATACCTCGCCTCCGATATATCCTAGCACTTTATTGTTAAAAAACTATTTTTCTGAAATATGCTTGGGGGAAGGACGCCATCATATGAGTCGATCCTCATAAAATTTGGAGGGCGAATTTACGGTTACATAAAATGTTTTATGCTGAATTTCATTGCGTTCTCTTTTTAAGCGAATTGTGGACACTAATTCTTTTTTAAAGCTGTGTTTTGTATGGGGGCTCGGATCAAAAGCCCGATCATTTCAAATTTCATCAGCGTATTTTAGGACAGTATAAAACAAAAGCACTACTCCGGAGAAACCCAATATACCATCCCTACTAAGGGTATAAAAAGGGCAATAAATAGGCATTGATACTATCGGATATCTATAATGGAAGTCAACCTGTCAATAAGATGGCGAGAAGATAATTCCATTGGTTAGTGAACACGGGATATAAGGTGGAGGAGATATAGGTGCAGTACAGGTGCTCTATGTAGCCTCGTATGGATCTCCATTATACATACTATTTAAATATTATTTGGAAACCATTGTAAATTTGGATATCATGGGTATTATTTCAGGTTTTTATTCTACTATTCAGTGCCTGGGATGGAAAGATTTTTATTCTAAGTATGTACTTTGAATTAATTTGTTTTTCTTTTCACAAAATGCTTATTGGAAAGTAAACACCTACTAGGAGTATTCATATTGCAATATGAAATAAAACATTTTATTTTTGTCGGTAAATTATTAAGATTTTTTGAATTTTTTTTATATTTTTCGGGATTTAGAAATCCCGAAAATCCCGGGATCCCGATATCGGGATTCCGGGATTTATTTAAAAATCCCGAATCCCGGGATTTCTAAAAACCAGTCCCGATTGACATCCTTATTGGTGATCTATATTCTAGAGAAAATTATCAGTATTCGATTGCAAAATTTCTGCTCTAATTAATAGTTTTCGCTGGAATTCCAATCATGAATTCAGATTAGGTTTTTATTTAATGATATATATATATATCCTAGAGAATTGTAAGATCGTTTCTTAAGCTTTTAAAAAAGCTTTTACTAAGTACATAGTTTGGTTTTCATTAAAAGTTCAGCTTTCTGTTAACTGAAATGTCTTGATTCAGTTGATTTATAGTTAAGTTTTTTATATGAAAGATTGGTTTTATAGTAAAAATCGTTTTTACTACTTTTTACATATCATTTCTAGTCCTATCAAAAGATCGATTTTCTATTAAAGATTCCAGTATCCTTTTGCCAGATTATGTTTCTTCTAAATATGTATTTTCTGATCCAATATCGGTTTTTTATTGAACGATCGACTTTAAGCTGGATCTTTTAACGGTTACATACTATAATTAAGTCCTTTTAAAGGTTCAGTTCTCTAAAAAATCTCCCAGTATTCTATTGCCAGATCGTGTTTCTTCTAAATGTCGGTTTTTATTAACAGATCGATTTTCAAGCTGCAATCTTTTGACAGATTTAGATTTTAGTAATTGATTCTTTCAAAATCGTTGTTCTTTTTTACATCTACATTCTGGATTAAGATCGTTTTTCTAGATTAGATCTTTTGACAGAATTTGGTTGAATTTCAATTTCATTGATTTCTATTGTATGATTATTTGCTAATGATTGATCATTAACAAAATTGACGTTATTGATCAAAGATCAAACAGATATAGTAGAAATCTCGGGTTTCTGTATATAGGTTTCGGTCATATAATCTTCATGTAGGTCGAGTTTTCTATTGCAAGATTGGGTTTTTGTTAAAGATTTTTCTTTTTTGTTGCAAGATTGGTTTTTATTAAAAAAAATAGTTTTCTATCTTCAACATCAAACATATATTGTGAAAATTGGGTTTTATAAATATGTGTCTTTGTTTCTTCTAGAATAAGTATTTTCTGATTCAAAATAGTTTTCAAAATAGACTTTAAGCTTACATATTATTAAGTCCTTTTAAAAGAACAGTTTTTTAATGAATCTCCCAGTATTTTATTGTCACATCGTGTTTCTTCTGAATATGTATTTTCTCATCCAAAATCGCTTTTTATTAAAATATCGATTTTCATGCTGCGATCTATTTGACAGGTTTAGATTTTAATTTTATATATTTCATGGTCATTATTGAATGTTCATTGGCTTTTGATCCTATCCAAAATCACTCTTCTTTTTAACATTTGCTTTCAGAAGTAAGATCGTTTTTCTAGCTTTGATCATTTGATAGGATTTCTTGGAATTTTATTTACATTCTATTAATTTCTATTGAATGCTTATTTGCTAATGATTAATCATTTACAAATTTGGCGTTCTTGATCAAAGATCAAACAGATATAGTAGAAATTTCGGGCTTCTGTATATAGGTTTCGGTCATATAATCTTCATGTAGGTCAAGTTTTCTATTGCAAGATTGGGTTTGTGTTAAAAATTGGTGTTAAAGATTGGACTTTATTAAAAAAAAATAGTTTTCTATCTTGAAGATCAAACAGATATTGTAGAAATCGGTTTTTTATACATAGGTTTCGGTCGGATTATAATCTGCACGCATGAAAGGTCGAGTATTCTATTGCACGATTGGATTTCTTATGAAAAATCTACTTTTTGGTGCTAGATCGGTTTGTATTAAAATAATAGTTTTCTATCAAACAGATATAGTGGAAATAGCATTTCTATAAATAAGTTACTTTTGGATTATAATCTGCATGCATGGAAGGTGGAGAATATTGATTCATTGAATTTAGCTTTATTAAAAAGTCTGATATCTAGTGCAAGATCGGTTTTTATTAAATAATCAGTTAATTTTTGAAAGGCTTCGGTCGGATTTTGTTTTCTTGTGAAATATTGAATTTTTAGTGAAAATTATATTTTCATCAAGAAAATTTTTTTTTAAATATGTATATGTTTGTATATAACACCGATTTAACAAGTTTTAATTCTGAAATTTTAATAAAAATTAAATTTTTAATTAAAAACATCGAAATTTGAATATTTTTTTGTTATAAAGCCAAACATTTTAACGGGAATGTTTGTACATTACTTTCACTTTTGTTTAAATACTTTAGACCCTTTTTTGGCAACAAAATTAATAAACATAATTAGGTGACGGTTAATCTATAAATGGTAGTATTAATGCGCCCTACAACATATTAAGAAGGTCTAATAAGTTTATAAAAATGTTTGGAAGTAATTTGTTATAAAAACAATTATAAAGTTTAATAGAAGGAAATACTCCTAGGCCTCTATCGGGTCTGCTGTGCGCCTCAAATGGGAATCGAACTAAATAAATAACAAAAGGGTTATATAACCCAAGGTATACATCCATTCGGAAACCCAAAGATTTCATTCATGATCGCTAAAGAATTAGTTCTTCTGTTTATATTAAACTTCAAACTAAGTTTATAGAAAGTGCCAAACAATTTAGCAATTTCACATCTTCATTGAAAAAAGGTAGACAAACAGTCGCTTAGCTGTTCAGCTAAAGTACAACATATAAATATTAATGAGTTTCATAATTTATGTTAATTTAAATAAATTTTGCATTTTTGAAAATGGCATAAATATTTCAAAGTTTTACACCTTTTGAACAGAAAAAAAATTTACGACAAAACTTTAATTTATTCTAATAAGGTTTGACATATTATACAATCTGGGAATCAACATTACAAAATTTTGTTATTACAAAACTAAAATTAACATTTATAAACTTTAAATTTATACATATAACTTATTACACCAAACTCAAATTATCTTTAAATGAAATTCATTCATTAATTTTTTTCCTTTTAATTCCAGATCCTCGTGTCAAAGATTGGTTTATGATGTCATCACCTGTACCCACATTTTTATTATGTGTATTTTACGCTTATTTTAGTAAATCTTTAGGACCAAAGTTAATGGCCAAACGTAAGGCCTTGGATTTAAGACAAATACTAGTTTGGTACAATCTATTTCAAACCATATTTAGTGCGTGGATATTTTATGAGGTAAATTTATTTTTATTTTTATATTTAAAAATTTGCCTTTTTACTAATTAAATTTTTAATTTTATATCTTTTTTTAGTATTTAATGAGCGGCTGGTGGGGTCATTATAATTTTAGATGTCAACCAGTTGATTATAGTAATAATCCTTTAGCCTTAAGAGTAAGTTTCATTTTGTTATTTTTATTATATCTTAACTTAACTGATCTTTTATTTAAATCACACAATTTTCTTTTCATTTCAACTCACGTTTTTTGTGTGAATTTAATTTTTAAAACTCTTTTTTTATGTTTATTTACTTGAACATCATAAAATTGTCATGATAAATTGTAAATAAATTTGTTATGTTTTGTTTGCTTTTAAATTGCTTTTAAAAGATTTACAATTGCTAACATTTAGTGAGAAATATTTCAAAAAATGTTTTGCATTTTGTTTATTATCAAAGAGTGGGAAAAAAGTTCCCCTTGTTCACGATGTTATAGATGATAAAAGTGGCAATGAACCTGAAAGAAAAGAGAAGGAAATGTAAAAAAAGATTTATTTAATTTTATAAATAATTGAATTGTTTAAACAAGTGACAGAATTTTAAATCAGTTTATCCACTTGGATGCTTACTATACGTTTTTCGAACTTAGGAGGGATATTTCTGCGAATTGTTTTAAACGAACTCGTAAACATTAGGAGACATGTAAAAATTTGCCTAGTCTAGTCTATAGTCTAGTTTATAGTCTAGTCTATAGTCTAGTCTATAGTCTAGTCTATAGTCTAGTCTATAGTCTAGTCTATAGTCTAGTCTATAGTCTAGTCCATAGTCTAGTCTATAGTCTAGTCTAGTCCATAGTCTAGTCTATAGTCTAGTCCATAGTCTAATCTATAGTGTAGTCTATACTCTAGTCTATAATCTAGTCTATAGTCTAGTCTATAGTCAAGTTTATAGTCTAGTCTATAGTCTAGTCTATAGTCTAGTCTATAGTCTAGTCTATAGTCTAGTCTATAGTCTAGTCCTATAGTCTAGTCTATAGTCTAGTCTATAGTCTAGTCTATAGTCTAGTCTATAAGTCTAGTCTATAGTCTAGTCTATAGTCTAGTCTATAGTCTAGTCTATAGTCTAGTCTATAGTCTAGTCTATAGTCTAGTCTATAGTCTAGTCTATAGTCTAGTCTATAGTCTAGTCTATAGTCTAGTCTATAGTCTAGTCTATAGTCTAGTCTATAGTCTAGTCTATAGTCTAGTCTATAGTCTAGTCTATAGTCTAGTCTATAGTCTAGTCTATAGTCTAGTCTATAGTCTAGTCTATAGTCTAGTCTATAGTCTAGTCTATAGTCTAGTCTATAGTCTAGTCTATAGTCTAGTCTATAGTCTAGTCTATAGTCTGTCTATAGTCTGTCTATAGTCTGTCTATAGTCTAGTCTATAGTCTCGTCTATAGTCTAGTCTATAGTCTCGTCTATAGTCTAGTCTATAGTCTAGTCTATAGTCTAGTCTATAGTCTAGTCTATAGTCTAGTCTATAGTCTAGTCTATAGTCTAGTCTATAGTCTAGTCTATAGTCTAGTCTATAGTCTAGTCTATAGTCTAGTCTATAGTCTAGTCTATAGTCTAGTCTATAGTCTAGTCTATAGTCTAGTCTATAATCTAGTCTATAGTCTAGTCTATAGTCTAGTCTATAGTCTAGTCTATAGTCTAGTCTATAGTCTAGTCTATAGTCTAGTCTATAGTCTAGTCTATAGTCCAGTCTATAGTCTAGTCTATAGTCTAGTCTATAGTCTAGTCTATAGTCAAGTCTATAGTCAAGTCTATAGTCAAGTCTATAGTCTAGTCTATAGTCTAGTCTATAGTCTAGTCTATAGTCTAGTCTGTAGTCTAGTCTATAGTCAAGTTTATATCTAGGCTATAGTCTAGTCTATAGTCTAGACTATAGTCTAGTCTATAGTCTAGTCTATAGTCTAGTCTATAGTCTAGTCTATAGTCTAGTCTATAGTCTAGTCTATAGTCTAGTCTATAGTCTAGTCTATAGTCTAGTCTATAGTCTAGTCTATAGTCTAGTCTATAGTCTAGTCTATAGTCTAGTCTATAGTCTAGTCTATAGTCAAGTTTATATCTAGTCTATAGTCTAGTCTATAGTCTAGTCTATAGTCTAGTCTATAGTCTAGTCTATAGTCTAGTCTATAGTTTAGTATACAGTCTAGTCTATAGTCGAGTCTATAGTCTAGTCTATAGTCTAGTCTATAGTCTAGTATATAGTCTAGTCTATAGTTAAGTCTATAGTCTAGCCTATAGTCTATTCTATACTCTAGTCTAGTCTATAGTCTATTTTATAGTCTATTCTATAGTCTGTATTTAGTCTTAGTACTTAAAAACCTAAAAGAGTACTTTATTTGTTATAAGTTAGTACTATTTCAAAATTTCAATTTTCCACGCCTGATTAGTACTAAAACATAACATCTAGCTCCAAAGTTCTCAGTTCTTTTTTTCCTCTATAAAAAACCTATTTAATAGTTGGTCAAGGCAACATTATTGTTTGTTTCCATTAAAGCTAAATTTCATTTAAAGTTTTGTTTTTAACGAATTTATAATTTCTTTATTTCCTTTCTTGAAAGTGTTTTTATTTAAATAAATTAAACATAATTTAATCAATTGCTTTTATTTTGATACTTTTCTTCCAGATGGCACGCGTTTGTTGGTGGTATTACATTTCAAAATTCACAGAATTTTTCGACACACTATTTTTCATATTGCGTAAGAAAACACAACATGTCTCAACACTGCATGTCATTCATCACGGTTGCATGCCCTTCTCTGTCTGGATGGGCATGAAATTTGCACCAGGTAATTATTAAAATTAATTGAAAGTTTTAATAGGAAAATCACTTTTTATAGTAAATTAACCTTGCAAATATTGTAAACTTAAGACTGCAACTAATATTTCTCTATTTTAATTACAGGCGGCCACAGTACCTTCTTTGCCTTATTAAACTCATTTGTACATATTGTAATGTATTTCTATTATATGATTGCTGCTATGGGACCAAAATACCAAAAATACATCTGGTGGAAGAAGTATTTAACTTCTTTCCAAATGGTAAGTTATCTAAAGCAATGGACAAAGAGTCTAAAGCAAGTTAACGAAGTAAACTAAAATTTTAAATGAAATCTTTATAGTTTTTCTAAAATCACAGAAATTAGCACCTAAATTATCATTTATGCTTTATTGTTTCTATATTTTGTTCCGTTTTACAGGTTCAATTTGTCGCCATTTTCACTCATCAATTCCAATTGTTGTTCCGTGAATGTGATTATCCTAAAGGTTTTATGGTTTGGATCGGTTTACATGGCGTTATGTTCCTATTTTTGTTCTCAGACTTTTATAAAGCCAAATATACAAAGGGCGCTCAAAAAGTTAAAGCCAGCAGCACGGCCAATGGTCATATTAAATCATCGACAATATCCGAATCGGAGAAAGAACATCTTATGGCCAATGGCAATGGTAAATTATATACAAATGGTGATGTAATTTATGCCAATGGTAATAGCAATAAAGGAGCTTGTATGGTAAGTAGAAGATTAAAAGTTAATTAAGCAATTAATATGCTTTTAGCAAATAGAACATTTCCAAATTATTCTTGAATTTGTTTGAAGTTCTTGTTTTAATGACAAAACTTTTCCTTAAATGTGAGTTTTGCGATTAAAATTAAGATTATTTTGCAAACATTTTCAAATTAAGATTGAGGTTTATGGTCGCAAATGGAAAGTTTTTTTGCAAATTTTAGATAAATAATGGATTTCTTTCTTTTTTGTTGTAACTTCTTAGTCAAATAGTTTTTATTTTGAAATGACAATAATGTTAAGGCAATATTATGTTTGAAAAACAAAACTCGAACTCAATTTTAAAATTCTCATTTGAAAAAAATTTCCATGATTTTTTTTTCAATTTTCGAAAATTCGAACTTATGTTGGAAAATTTTTCAAAATGTTAAATAATTTTTAAATTTGAGGGCAATTTTTCAAATTTCGATAAATATTTTAAATTTTCATGATTTTAAAAGAATTGTAATATTTTTATGTTTTTTTTTTAGATTTGCGAAAATTCAAACATAAGTTTAAAAAATTTTCGAACTTAAGTTCGAATTTTCAAATTTATATAATTTGATCGCTTTTATAAATTTTCATGATTTAGACATTATTTTAATAGTTTTAAACATTTTTCGAATATAATTTCGTATTTTCGAAAAATAAAAAAGTAAGAAATTTTTTTCGAAATCATGAAATCAGTTTTGAATTAATTCAAATTTTTTTATTTTTATAAATCAATCTAATTCAAAGATTATTTTAAAATTTTTAAATTTTTTCGAACTTAAAAATTTTTTATTTTTATAAATCAATCTGATTCAAGATTATTTTAGAAATTTTAAAATTTTTTCGAACTTTAGTTCGAATTTTCGAAAATTCAAAAAAAAAAAAACGAAATTTGAAACTTCAAATAAAACTAAAATTATACTTTTAGATATCGATACTTTTAGTTTTCGATATTTTATCGAACTTTACTTCGAATTTTCTATACAATGACAAATGCAAACTAGTTCAAAGTTCTAATAAAACTTGACGTAAAAGAGGGCAATGACATTATTTGTTTACATTAAAACAATTGTAAAGCAAAAAGTTTCAAATACAATTTGTTAATTTCTTTTAAAATTAATTAATTCGAAATATGCAAAATATGCTATACCTTAGTTGTAAACATTGCAAAGTATTGCATAATACAACAGCATTTTAAAAACCCTTGTTTTTAGAACATTGACATTATTTACAAATAATTAACATAACAAATAAGTACAAAGAAAGGCTTACAAAGTTTATAACATTTCAATTTATTCTTTTAAATTTTACTTAAATTTGTTTTCTTTTTTTATTGAAAAACATTACTTGCAATTAATTGCGGAATATATAATTTGAATAACATTGTTTACAATTAATTTTACAATATTTAAAAAATGTCCACACAGTGTAGTAGGTACTAAACCTTTAGCCTGATACAAATATTTGCTAAAGTTAACTTAAGAATTTAAAAGGTTGGAAAAATTAATTAATAGCAAATAGAAATTATTTTTGTTTTTTTTTTTTGCATACAAAACAAATTGCATTTCAGTTTAAATATTGATTTTTATGCACATAATACCTTTTAGGACTTTGGGTCTTTTTAAAATCAATGTCAACATTTCCACTAATAATAAATTAAAAAACCTTACGAATTCTAAACTTTAAATTTTTATGCAAATAAATGTTTATAAAACGTTTGCATATGCTGATATTAGCAAATATCATTAATATTTAAAGCGAGAAAGAGACAGAGAGCAAAAATGTTGTTATCTATTTGTTTATATATTTAATTATATTTAATTAACACTTTAGTGTTAAACCGGACTTAAGTTCAAGTAAGAACTTTTAGAATTTTATTTTTCTAACCCTT
Organism: Lucilia sericata; assembly: GCF_015586225.1. NCBI lineage: Eukaryota > Metazoa > Arthropoda > Insecta > Diptera > Calliphoridae > Lucilia > Lucilia sericata. Next base: position 468,367 of record NW_023994141.1, on the reverse strand, counting down.
TCTCTCCTTAGCCTTAGCTACACCTATTTCCTCTAGGCAAAGACCGACACAATTGTTGTTCATTTAATAGTTTATTATTTTAGGTGTGTGTATATGAATATATTTGTGTTAATTTCAAATAATATTTAATGTTTAGTCGTCGTTGATAATAATAATTTTTAACACAAATATTTGTTTTCATTTTATTTCATTATAGTTAATACAAACCCTTAACGTCTGAATGTTAATGACCAGTATTTTGCCTAAAATTCATATGTAAATTCATGTGTGTAGAGTAGGCTATATTCCAGGGTTTATTATTAACTAGTTTGTGGTTGACAATATTACGTCAATTTTTATTTATATAACCATTTTGTGGTTAAAACAAAACCACTTCATATTTTGTAAGAATTTATAGTTTTTTTCCTCTTTCTTTAAATTGAACTGAAGTGTATTTTTTTCTGAAACTAGAGGTTTTCGTCAGTCTTTTAGAGGCTTTATTTGTTTTACATGAATTATAATGAGTACTTTTGTTGTTAATGTGATTGCAGACCGCAATTTGAATCATATTGAGAGTTAAATTTTTATTAATAAAAATATGTCAAAATTATCATAAGTCAACAAAAGATGGGAATCAAAATACATTTTAATGTTTAACAAAGCTAAAAATAGAATTTTCAAGAGGAAACGGAGATTTTTTAAAATATTTCACATACAAATGGCATTAGTATTATTTGAATGTAGACAAAATCAACTTTTTATTCGACTTTATCCGAAATAAGCTGAGTTCTAGTTCAGTTCTAGTTCAGTTCTAGTTCAGTTCTAGTTCAGTTCTAGTTCAGTTCTAGTTCAGTTCTAGTTCAGTTAGTTCAGTTCTAGTTCAGTTCTAGTTCAGTTCTAGTTCAGTTCTAGTTCAGTTCTAGTTCAGTTCTAGTTCAGTTCTAGTTCAGTTCTAGTTCAGTTCTAGTTCAGTTCTAGTTCAGTTCTAGTTCAGTTCTAGTTCAGTTCTAGTTCAGTTCTAGTTCAGTTCTAGTTCAGTTCTAGTTCAGTTCTAGTTCAGTTCTAGTTCAGTTCTAGTTCAGTTCTAGTTCAGTTCTAGTTCAGTTCTAGTTCAGTTCTAGTTCAGTTCTAGTTCAGTTCTAGTTCAGTTCTAGTTCAGTTCTAGTTCAGTTCTAGTTCAGTTCTAGTTCAGTTCTAGTTCAGTTCTAGTTCAGTTCTAGTTCAGTTCTAGTTCAGTTCTAGTTCAGTTCTAGTTCAGTTCTAGTTCAGTTCTAGTTCAGTTCTAGTTCCGTTCAGTCTAGTTCAGTTCTAGTTCAGTTCTAGTTCAGTTCTAGTTCAGTTCTAGTTCAGTTCTAGTTCAGTTCTAGTTCAGTTCTAGTTCAGTTCTAGTTCAGTTCTAGTTCAGTTCTAGTTCAGTTCTAGTTCAGTTCTAGTTCAGTTCTAGTTCAGTTCTAGTTCAGTTCTAGTTCAGTTCTAGTTCAGTTCTAGTTCAGTTCTAGTTCAGTTCTAGTCAGTTCTAGTTCAGTTCTAGTTCAGTTCTAGTTCAGTTCTAGTTCAGTTCTAGTTCAGTTCTAGTTCAGTTCTAGTTCAGTTCTGTCAGCTTCTAGTCAGTTCTAGTTCAGTTCTAGTTTTCAGTTCAGTTCAGTTCAGTTCTAGTTCAGTTCTAGTTCAGTTCTAGTTCAGTTCTAGTTCGTTTAGTTCAGTTCTAGTGTCAGTTCTAGTTCAGTTCTAGTTCAGTTCTAGTTCAGTTCTAGTTCAGTTCTAGTTCAGTTTCTAGTTCGTTCTAGTTCAGTTTCTAGTTCAGTTCTAGTTGCAGTTCTAGTTCAGTTTAGTTCAGTTCTAGTTCAGTTCTAGTTCAGTTCTAGTTCAGTTCTAGTTCAGTTCTAGTTCAGTTCTAGTTCTAGTTCGAGTTCTAGTTCAGTTCTAGTTCAGTTCTAGTTCAGTTCTAGTTCAATTCTAGTTCAGTTCTAGTTCAGTTCTAGTTCAGTTCTAGTTCAGTTCTAGTTCAGTTCTACTTTAGTTCCAGTTCAATTCTATTTTAGTTTTAGTTAATTTCTATTTCAGATTAGAACTACCTCAATTCTAGTTCTAGTTTTCTAAAATTTAATAATTTTACTAACTTTTTTACTTTTTCTCTTTTTTCCAGCCTGTTTTGGATGATGAAATCGAAGTAAAACCCTTAAGCAATGGTCATTTATTGAATGGCAATGGTCATTATCAAAATGGCTTTGCCAATGGTCACATACTCAAGGAGGGTGTTATCTCAACCAATGAAGCTATCTTAAATTCAGATACCAGTAGCTCTAGTCTTCACCAGAGAAAAGTCAAATAATAAACTAAAGTGTTTTTTCTTAGGATTTAAAATAATTTTATATATATACATATAGTTTTTAGCAACAAATTATATACAAAAACCAACAAAAAAAAAAACCAAGAAAAGGAATTAATTTTAGAAAAACAAAAAAGGGAGATATAATTTATATTTAAAAAAAAATTCTAAAAAATAAAAAAAATATTGAATGAATGTATGCAAAGAAACAAATATTATTAACTGTAATTAATGAACAAAACAAAAAGAAAAACATAAACAACAACTTGCAATCAAAACAATCAATCATTTATTTAATATTATTTTATTTTTATCATCATTATTATTTCCATTATCTTTTTTTTTTTGTTCAAAATATATAATAAGTTTCTCTGTACTCTATAATTATTGTAATAATTGACAAAAAAGCAAACATACACAAAAATCCTTAAATTTCATTGGTTCACATCTCCAACAATCATATATTTTTATAGATTATTTATTATTGTAAATTAAATTAAAAAAAAAAAAACAACAACAACAAAAAGTTACACTTACTCTTTACACATATACATTAATGCTTTACATTTGTACATCAATCAATAATATATTTTTAATAATTTTTCTCAAATGAATGACTAGAAAAACAAAAACAAGAAAATATTATTAGAAAATATTTTGCTAAACTTTAAAAATTGTTATATTTTTGTATTTTTTAATTGTAATTTTTTTTTTGTTCTTTAAGTACAAGCCTATTTTCAACTCTTACTTTCTGTTTGTCTTTGTTTAAAAGATTTATTTTGGGAGATTTTAAAATAGTATTTAAGGTTCTACGATTCGTGTGCATTTATTTGTTTTTTTTTTCGAGCGAAATAAATAAGATTGTTTTCAATTTTTTTTTTGTAAAAAATGATTTATATTAAGAGTGTTTTTATTTAAAATTTATTTAAAATAAATTTAATTGATGGTAGAGTTATGTGGGCAGTGCTCCAGGGGAATATGATCAAACTGAAGTTTTATTATATTATTGGTCCTTCGAGCCATAAAATTGGAACAAAAACATATAGTTAATGTTGTTTTTCTGTTGATAGTATAAAAATAGTTTAGAATTGAAATACTGTCTCAAAAATTTCTTCTTTACTAATAACTCCCAACAGAAAGGCTATTAAATGATTAGCAATAATTTATATTGGAGTCTTGTTCCGATTAGAATGAAAAAACCTTCGCTTACAAATTTTAAATATCTGAAGTGTGGATAAATTGGTATCTAAATACTACAATTTTGGAAAATTGTAGCTAAATTGATTTGAATTTACAGAATTGAAACAACTTCGAATAAAATCTGCAATGTTTCTTCATTACATATTTATGTCTAGATTCTCAAACAAGTATATTGAGAGAGAACTTTGTAATTCGAACGATTTGAAATCAATTCGATTGAAAGAATGTAATGATCATGAAAGTAATTTTCTTCGTTTGGCAACTCCGTCACTAAAATAATAGCTTACATAAATTTAGCTCCGATCCCAATACTAATGGTATTGCTTCTTTATTCTTACGATTTCGTTTTTTGTTGGAATACCTTTTTTCGATCGTTGCTTAATTGAGGGGATTAAGTATTTGTTTATATATAATATTTAATAAATTAATCGTATTATAGTCAATAAACTGGTCTATAAACTAAATTAGTCTATTGGCTAGTCACTAGACTAATTCGTCTACTAGTTGACAGATTAGTCTGCAGACAATTCAATAGACCAGTCAGTATATTCGTCAACAGATATACCTTAAAAAGTATTCTTTAGGAAAAAGTTGGAATAATATAGAAAAATTAATAATCTCTACGGGCGCGAAGGACCACTTTATTATTTTTAAGTTTAAAACAAATTTTCAATAACTAACTCTCTCAAATAGAGTTTCTTTACAGATTTGTCTTTTACTGATTTACTGCAGAATGTAGATTTTGACAGTGAACTATTAATTTGAAAGATTCGAATTTATGCTCGCAAAATTCTAATTACCATAATGATGAAAGTTTATATTATACATAATCTCTTAATCATGGGGATTTATAAAAGTAACGTTTCGAATTCGAATTTTTTTAAATAACTTTAAAACCTGGAAGAATATGAACATGTTCCATGCCTGCATTATATAGGACTAGTTTTGGATTATCAGTGAGCTGATACTGCTCAATGATCAGTAACCATGTTAACAAAACAAATTTCAATATGACCATTTACTAGGGTGATCGACTAGATTTTTCAACCGGTTTTAAAACCGTTTTTTTCTGCTTTACCAGTGTCGGTTTTTTCTAAATGTTGATTTTTCGAATATCGAATAACCCGGTTTTTTCACTTTTTAAAAACCGGTTTCGAATACTTTTATTTGCTTTGTATTCAAAGATTATTCAAATGATATTTTGAAGTAAATAATACAGCCCGTTTAAAAATATTCGAGTCCAGGAACTAGGATATATTTTTCTAAAGCACCATTGGTTAAACTTTTTTGATTTTCCTAATTAATTAAAAAATTTTATTTGTAAAATTGATAACTGTTTAATAAAATTTTATTAATCTTAAGATTATATTCCAATTACAATAATTAATTTACCGCTGAAATATTATGGAAGTGTTGGAATGCCTATGAAAATTTCCTAAAAGGGCTTTAGAATAAGCTAGGATTACATAGTACCTTATGTTTAACAGAAGTGTCCACTTTTTTCCTAATTTTTTTTTATATTAAAGAAATAATGTAAATCAGACGACTAGATCTAAAGTTATAATCTGTTAAACTGTTAAAAATCATTTCGGGCCATGTTTTATTCATCAAACTTAATCATAAACATTAATTTCTTCAAATTAACATATATTTTTTTATTTATTATGAAAAACCGGTTTTTTCTGAATTTGAAAAATATCAACCGGTTTTTTTGAAATGTCAACTATTCGAACTATTCGAAAATCGGTTTTTGGAAAATGTCGAATAATCGATCACCCTACCATTTACATCTAAAATTTTCTTTTGGTGAAGAGAATTTTTAACCCAGAGACCAAAGTTGAGTTTCGACTTTTTTTTTCAAATTGTGTTAGTCTGTTTCAGGGTTGGCAAATGGAATTTTCAAATTGTACGATTGTACCCAATATATATATATTTGCAAATTTATATCAATATAAAGAAAAAGCATTTGAAGCCGACTTCTTCAGTCAGTAATCTTATCAATATTTTTATGTATTAAAAAGCAAATTCATTAGTCCATTGAATAGGCAAAAGGCTTTTATATAGTATAGACGGAATACTATTCTATAATTAGATAATAAACTAGTATATAGAGTTTTTATACTAGTACAAACACTAATTCATAGAATAGTCCCTAGAAACATTTTAAATGTCTAATTTAAAACTATAGATTACTCATTAGACTAGTCAATAAATAAGACCGTTTATTCATTAGATTGGTTCTTAAACTACTTAATTAATAGCCTATGGACTCTATGGACTACATAGTAGATGGAGTAGTTATAAACTAGACAATAGACTAGTCTATAGATTAGACATTAGATTATTGTTAGTGTTAGAATAGCCCATGTACTACTTAGTTCAAAGACTAATTCATAGAATAGAAATGCTATCGGATTAAACAATCGGCCCTATTCTGCTTTTCAATTCGAATCGAAATTTTCTCCGTTTGACAACTTTGGTATTCTGCATTTCGATTCAAGTCTCCGCCACATAAACAACAACTTAGTGCCGGTTCACACAGGAAAACTTTTTCTGGGGAACTTTGTGTGTGAGAAAAAGAGATGGTTGATATTTCTTACTCTTTCTCTCTCACACAAAATCAAAAGTTTCCCAAAAAAAAGTTTCCCTTTTCTTACGATTCAGTTTTATGTTGGAATACCTTTGCGTAAACGTAATCGAAATGCAGAATAGAGGTAAATAATCCTAAAAAAGGTACTCTCTTTGTTAAATGTTGCCTGATTATAATCCTTTATAGGATTCTTTACAATATCCTATTCCGAAATTTAGTAAAAATTTGACCGAAGTCGGTAGTTCTTTGAACTATTTTCAAATTATTATTGGTAGGGTTCTATAGTTGAAACGAAAAGTCGACTTTTCGACTTTTTCCATTTAGTTAAAAGTCGACTTTTTGTATTTTATGAAAAGACGATTTTTCGACTTTTTTCATTTAATTAAAAGCCGACTTTTAGACTTTTCGACTATAAGTATTTTATAAATAGTCGACTTTTCGATTTTTTTCGACTTTTTGACTATTTTCTGACGATTTTTTGACTTTTTTTCGAGTTTTTCCGAATATTTTAGAGTTTTTGACTTTTTTTCCACTTTTTTTAAATTTTCGACTATTTCATCTTTTTTCTACAACTTTCGAGTTTTTCGACTTTTTTCGACATTTTCCGACTTTTCGACTTTTTTCGATTTTTTACGACTTTTCGACTTTATTCGACTTTTCGACTTTTATAACCAAGGTCGACTTTTCGACTTTTTTCACAGACGATAGTCGAGTTATCGACTCTTTTGGAAGAAAATAATCGACTTCGACTTTTTTCGACAAAAAGTCGATTATTCGAAAGTCGATTTATAGAACCCCAGTCATTGGTGTACCAATGTACTTTTGAAGATCGAATTGTATCAAAAAAAGTACAATTGTACACATTTTACTAATCCTGGCCTGTGTTATGAATGTTGGTAATACGGTTCTTTTTAGGTTAAGATTTCATTTCAAAACTATGTTAAAAAATTATTAAATCGTGATAAATATTTTATAAATTTGAAAAATAAAATAATGAAATTTTGTTTAAAATGAGTTTAGCACAAAATTTAGCTGATGCGCATTTAATGTATAAAATGAGTAAATCGAAATAAAGCCCGAATCGTGATATTCAAAATATATGATTATATATGCACGTGTCTTGAAATAGGAATCTAACTGAATACTCAATTTCTTGCTATTTAGATTCTAAATAATTAAATTTAAAATCTTTGATATTAATTGCCAAAATTATTCTTTATCTACAAAAAAAAATTTAAGCTCAAAGACCTTTAATTAAGAGTTGAATAACTTTTATTAATTACAAAATAAATAAAATTTCATAATTTATAAAAAAATAATTTTATTTAGTTATAAATTATAATTAATAACAACAACAGAATAGAACAAAGCTTAATAAACTTTTTTAATTTTGTAAAATGGTTGCCTTTTTTTCTTCTACATATTACTTAAGTTCAAAATAGTTAAATTTCATTAAATTGTATATAAAAATCATACTATAACTATTAGAAAAAAAAAAAAAAAAATAAGTAACTAAAAACCACCTTTAAAATATTTATGTCTATAAAAAAAATATTTTTTTAAAAAACTAAAATTTTTGCATAATTTTGTGAAAAAAAATATATATGTTTTATTTAAATTTAATTAAAATAATTTTTTTATAACAATATTTTTTTTCTTAAAAAAAAAAAAAAAAAACAACCAATAAAACTATTTAGCTAAGAAAATATAACCCATAAGTATAATAAAGGTTTAAGGACCAGAACCAGAAAACTACAAAAATATTTAGGAAAACAAAAACAAATATTTAGAGAAAACAAGTCAAGGAGTTGGTTTAAGTAGTCATTTGTTTGTAGTTAAAAAATATATTAAAAAAAATTAATAAAACACAATCATTAAGTTTAAAAAAAAACAAGCTTTTTTGTAAAAACTAAACTTAAACAAACTTAAGAAATTATTAAAAAAAAATGGTACTAAATTTATAAAAAATATATAAAAATAAAATTTACTTGTAAAATTTAGTAAACATTTAATAAAGAATCTTAAATTACGCAGTAAGACTGCTTTATTGTCTTTAAAAAAAAAAACAAAAGTTATAATAAATATTGCAAATTTTGTTTAAAATTTTTTTAATTTGTTATTATTAAAAGAAACAAAACAAATGTAATTGCTGATAAATTTAAAATTTTTTGAAAAGTAAACAATTTAAATATAAAAAATTATCTAAAAAAAAACAATATACTGTTTTGATATAAATAAAAAAATTAAAAAAGTTAAAAAAACAAATAAGAGTTGTATAATTATATACCCTTCACCGATAGTGTATTAAAAAAACACTCAATACGTATTTTATTACAAATCGAAAAAATATCAGTTGGAAAACGAAAATAACCAGAATATCCCCTATAGATTTTCATTCCATCAGTAAGTAAATCCCCAAGATATCTGGGGTCTTCAGAAATTTGATTATTCCAAAAGTTCCAGTTGAAGAAGAAAAAAGTACCAAAAAGGTTTAATCTTATTTGATGCTATTTGAATGACGAAAAAGTTCCAGAAATTCCTAATTTATAAATTTTCATTCAATCAATATGCTGCGTGTTTAATTTTGTGTTTCTAGATTCAATATTATAAAGGATTCAAAAAGTACCAGTTGAAGAACATAAAAGTACCAAAAATTCACTCCACTAGATTTTCATTCCATAGATTAAAAAATTCAGAAAATGATAAAAGTACCAATTGAATGAGGAAAAAGTACCAACGGTGAATAAGTGCTCCGTGTTTGTTTTTGGTTCAATGTTATATTAGATTCAAAAAGTACCAAAAAATTCACTCCTATAGATTTTTATTATAGATTCAATAATTCCGAAAATCGTAAAAGTATAAATTGAATGAAGAAAAGTTCCCTTTTTATAGATTTTCATTCAATCAGCATGCTGCGATATTAATAATATATTCAAAAAGTACCAATTAAATAACTTAAAAGTACCAACAAATACAAAGATGTCATTCTATCAGGATCCGATATGTCCGATTTTATTTTTCTAGATTCAATAATTCAGAAAATCAAAAAAGTCCCAATTGAATGACGAAAAAGTTTGTTATAAAAGATTCATAAAGTACCAGTTGAAAATCGAAAAATTTCCAAAAAATTCACTCATATGAATTTGTATTCCATCAGAAAATCAAAAAAGTACCAGTGGAATGATTATCAGTCAGTATGCTGCGTGTTTTATTTTGCGTTTCTATTATAAAATATTCAAAAGGTACCAGTGTAAGAACTTAAAAGTACCAAAAATATTACCAATTGATTGACGAAAAAGTACCAGAAAAAAGACGATTTTATAGATTTTCATTCAATCAGTATGCAGCGTGTTTAATTTTCCGTTTCTAGGTTCAATAATTATACAATAAGAGTCAAAAAGTACCAGTTGAAAAACGAAAAAGTACCAAATATACTTTTCTATAGACTTTCAAGTACCTTTTCAAGAATGAAAAAGTACCAAAAAGTTTCCTCTTATAGATAGATTATCATTTACTCCGATCTTATATAGAAAACTCAAAAAGTACCGGTTAAAAAACGAAAAAGTATCAAAAAAGTAGTTCTTGGTATCAAAGTTGCAAATAATACCCCATTAGCATATTTAGAATTATTGAAGAATTGGATTAACAAGATATCGGGGGTCTTCAGAATATGTTAATTTAACAAAAAACATACTGAGGACATATAGGAGAACATAGCTTATTATTATACATACATAATTTAGTATCAGTTGCAAAACGAAAAAGTACCAAATATACTTTTCTATAGACTTTCATTCACTCAGGATTCTGAATGTTTAATTTTATATTTCTAGGTTCAATATTATAGAAATTTAAAAAAAAGTACCTTTTCAAGAATGAAAAAGTACCAAAAAGTTTCCTCTTATAGATAGATTATCATTTACTCCGATCTCATATAGAAAACTCAAAAAGTACCGGTTAAAAAACGAAAAAGTATCAAAAAAGTAGTTCTTGGTATCAGAGTTGCATATAATACCCCATTAGCATATTTAGAATTATTAAAGAATTGGATTAACAAGATATCGGGGCTCTTCAGAATATGTTAATTTAACAAAAAACATACTGAGGACATATAGGAGAACATAGCTTAATCAAATCCGCTATCTATAAGGATACAGAATATACATACATTATTTATGGGGTCGGAATATTATATTTTAGAAATTACTAATGAAATAACGCCCCCGCGGTATGATGGTAATGATCTTTCCCATCTTGGTGTTATTACAATCCGGGGAAAAGAGATGCCACCAATACCTCTAGTCTGCTGGGACTATAAACTGTTAGTGTCAAATGTATCCTCGGCCTTTCGTTGGAATAATTTGACCTTTGGTCGAATGGAGTCTTATAATCTACTACCAGCGCAACCGGTAGCCCACATGGCAGAGTTTCGGACTTAGTATTGTTCCGGTTATTAGAGTGCTCCCTTCGAGGTGCACGTTGTAGCTGTGGTTTAAACCCAAATTTGAGGAAAGAGAATGTTGGTTAAGACTAATACATTGTGAAATCTATATTTCGGGATAATTTCGATGCTGTCGCCGAGACAACAGATACCACACAGAGGAGTGACTTTGGGGCTAAGCGAGATTACATAGCTCGAGTACTTGATCAAAGTGCTTCATGTATATACATATGGACCGACAGAATTAACTTCACGAAAGTGAAGGGTATAAAAATAATGTAAAAAAACAATATATTGTTTTGATATAAATAAAAAAACATTAAAAAAAATAACAATCATTAAAATTTGTAAAACCGCTTAGAAATTTTTACGTTTTTTTTATAACTTTTGTTGTTTTTTTTATTTTTAGATATTCATTAAACACAAAATTAAATGAATTGCATTTATTTTAATAAAAAACAAACAATAAAACTCCATAAAAACGTGTCTCTTATTGTAATATTAAGATTTTTTCGGAACAAATTCCTTTTTTAATGTTTATTAACCCCTGTTCATTGAAATGCATTCCACAGCGACTGAGGGAGTTTAATGATTTAATGAACGTAACAAAACAGAAACAAGTTGTCATTATTTCAATGACAAATTAATTCAAATTTCTAATTAACTGTTATAAATTATAAAAGTTGACAGTGGACTGTTATATTGGCATATAACTTTCAGACTTAATAATACTACGTATACATTTATTTTGTTATTGACCTTAATAAAAGTTTTTCATTTGTTTATTAATTTTAATTTTATTGCCTATTTTTAGGTGTGGAAAATCGTTTACTCGCACAATTTTTATTGTTTTATAAAATTTATTAATAAACATTTTTAATAGCGTATTAATGTTTGGCATAAACAATTAGCTTTCAAACTGCTAATGCAAATTTTTTAGTTTCTTGAACTCGATCAAACCAATTGGTTTTGAAAAGAATATATGGATGATCTCACAATAAAGCCTCCTTTTGCAAACCAATGAGTGATTGCGACATTCCGCTCATAATCATCGAAATATTGGTCTAGACCCATATGATTTAATATAATCCTTGATTCTTATTAGATTCTAAACTAACTACTAATAACTAACTAACTAACTAACTAACTAACTAACTAACTAACTAACTAACTAATAACTAACTAACTAACTAAACTAACTAACTAACTATAACTAACTAACTAACTAACTAACTAACGTAACTAACTAACTCTAACTAACTAACTAAACTAACTAACTAACTAACTAACTAACTAACTAACTAACTAACTAACTAACTAACTAACTAACTAACATAACTACTAACGTAACTAACTAACTAACTAACTAACTAACTAACGAACTAACTAACTAACTAACTAACTAAACTAACTAAAACTAACTAACTAACTAAAACTAACTAACTAACTAACTAACTAACTACTAACTAACTAACTAACTAACTAACTACTAACTAACTAACTAACTAACTAACTAACTAACTAACTACTACTAACTAACTAACTACTACTAACTAACTAACTAACTAACTAACTACTAACTAACTAACTAACTAACTAACTAACTAACTAACTAACTAACTAACTAACTAACTAACTACTAACTAACTAACTACTAACTAACTAACTAACTAACTAACTAACTAACTAACTAACTAACTAACTAACTAACTACTAACTAACTAACTACTAACTAACTAACTAACTAACTAACTACTAACTAACTAACTAACTAACTAACTAACTAACTAACTAACTAACTAACTAACTACTAACTAACTAACTACTAACTAACTACTAACTAACTAACTAACTAACTACTAACTAACTACTAACTAACTAACTACTAACTAACTAACTAACTAACTAACTAACTAACTAACTAACTAACTAACTAACTAACTAACTAACTAACTAACTACACTACTACTACCTAACTACTAACTAACTAACTAACTAACTAACTAACTAACTAACTAACTAACTAACTAACTAACTAACTAACTAACTAACTAACTAACTAACTAACTAACTAACTAACTAACTAACTAACTATAACTAACTAACTATAACTTATTAGATTCTAAAACAATCTAGTAATGTTCGAACAATCTCTCTATTAAAAACTCGAAATCAGCTACTGGGCTGAAAATTTCCTAGCGAATTTGAACCCGATCGCTTGATAAATGACCCTAGGGTCCCCTTCGGAAAATGACTTAACGTTCAATACTGGCATAAATAATTTGAGTATAGCGATGAAATTTTCCATAAAAAGTTTTGTTTGAAACAAAAAACGCTGTTCTATATTTATAAGGAATCGGTTCATAATTGACCCTTCCCCCTTTAAAGAAGACCTTCTGAATATTACTTTATCGATCATTACTGGCTTAAAGTACTAGTACAGTGATGAAATACGCCGCAAACAACTTTGATTGGTTCAAATGTTTTGCCGATCGGTCCATAACTGACCCAACCTCCTAAAGATCCCCTTCAGAAAATTACTTTAACTCTCATTACTTACTTTAAAGTTCGAGTATAGCGATGAAATTCACCGCAACAAAGTTTTGAATCACTCTCTCAAATGTTTTGACGATAGGTCCATAACTAATCCTAACCCCGTTTAAGGTCACCTTCGGGAAATTATTTTAACTTTCATTACTTACTTCAAGGTACGAGTATAGCAATGAAAAAATTTTATGATGATCGGTCCATAACTTACTATACACCTCATATAGGGTCCCCATTAAGGACCATTACTGCCTTAAAAATACAAGCGCAGCACTGAAATTCGACATAAACAAATTTATGACCAACGAATTTGTTGAGTATCGGCCGATAACTGGCCTAACCCTATATAAAGGTTCCCTTCAGAAAATTATTTTAAGAAGTTAAAACAATGCGATTCCAACGATCAAACCATATAAATCCTAGCCCACAGTGTTTCTTAGCTAAAGAACAACAACAACAATAATTCTTAATTTTAGATTGTTCATGGATAAAAGGAAATAGTATATTTGTTGTTATCAAAATTACTTTTACTTTTCAGACCTTGAATAGTAATACATTAAAAATAACCGAAAACATTAAAAGGAACATTTTTGCATGTTACAATTACAAAAATTAACTTTTTAATGACAATGAACTAGGACAATTCTCTGTACAATTCCATAGTTTAATGCACTAAATTTAACATTCATAGCGAATGCATTATTGGCAGCCACAAAATTGAAAGTTCCTTTCACAAACTTCTTACTAAATTAAAATATGTCTAGAAATCCCTGATGCAGGTTTTTCTTGTTTTATTCTTCAACAGAAATGGTAATTATAGCAAATTAAATGGAGGTCAATGAGCCATCATCGCCATAAAAACAATAACCTTGTTTTTAAAAGGAACAATTTGTATTTGTTCAACAACGCAAAAGTCAGTAAGTAATCAGTTCATGCGGATGTAACTTGATTTGATTTAAATCGTAACCAGAGAACTGTCTTAAACAATACGTTGTTGTAAAACATCAAAAAAACAGGTCCTTTTTTTTATTAAAGCCATAACCAGGATAGAAAGAGACGTAATAAATATTTAGAATGGAAAAATATAATTATATATCATATTAATGTGCGGTTAAAGTTGTCTAAATTAGTATGTATTATTTATTATAATGATTGGTTGCTTGTTTTGAAAATTTTCCGTTTAGGAAGTTTTTTATTGAGATTAAAAATATTCTTGAATATTTAAGTTGTACTTAAATGCATTGACGCAAGCGTGTACTTGTATGTACATTGTTTTAATTTAAATGGTGTTTTTAAGTGAAATATTATAAATAAATAAAACAATACTTTATCGAACAACACCAACAAAATTACAATAAATTTAACATGATTGACAATAATTGAAAGAGTATTATGACGTAATTGTGATTATCGGCATCACCAATATCGGTATTATCATCACTTAATGGATAACCAGTTTAAATTGGAAAAATTAAAACTTTTTTTTGAAGCCTGCCAAATTTTTCTTATTTTTTTTACTTATCTTATCAAAAAATATCTTATCTTATCTGGTAAAGCGAATAATTAGAGGCCTTAGGGTCAAACGATCTTAACCTATTCTCAAACTTTTAAGGGGTAAGAACATCACCTTTCTTGGTTTGAAGGTTGTGATATAATGTGCCCAGTGGGCCACTTTTGGTAAGCAGAACTGGCGCTGTGGGATGAACCAAACATAATGTTACGGTACCCCAAATTAACTTTATTGAAACTTCATGGATCCTACAGATCAAAATTTAAATTTGTTACGGTTTGAAGGATTCCATCGAACTAACTAACTAACTAAACTAACTAACTAACTAACTAACTAACTAACTAACTAACTAACTAACGAACGAACGAACGACGAACGAACGAAAAAACGAACGAAGAACGAACGAACGAACGAACAACGAACGAACGAACGAACGAACGAACGAAGAACGAACGAACGAACGAAACGAACGAAGTAACGAACGAACGAACGAAACGAACGAACGAACGAACGAACGAAACGAACGAACGAACGAACAAACGAACGAACGAACGAACGAACGAACGAACGAAAACAACGAACGAACGAACGAAGACGAACGAACGAACGAACGAACGAAGAACGAAACGAACGAACGAACAAACGAACGAACGAAGGAAGAAAGAACAACGAACGAACGAACGAACGAACGAACGAAACAACGAACACGAAACAACGAACGAAACGAAACAAACGAACAAACGAACGAACGAACTAACGAAACGAACGAACTAAACGAACGAACGACGAACGAACGAACGAACGAACGAACGAAGAACGAACGAAAGAAACGAACGAAACGAACGAACGAACGAACGAAAGAACGAACGAACGAAACGAACGAACGAACGAACGAACGAACGAACGAACGAAACGAACGAACGAACGAACGAACGAACGAACGAACGAACGAACGAAACGAACGAACGAACGAACGAACTGAACGAACGAACGAACGAACGAACGAACGAACGAAAACGAACGAACGAACGAACGAACGAACGAACGAATAACGAACGAACGAAACGAACGAACGAACGAACGAAACGAACGAACGAACGAACGAACGAACGAAGAACGAACGAACGAACGAACGATACGAACGAACGAACGAACGAACGAACGAACGAACGAACGAACGAAAAACGAACGAACGAACGAACGAACGAACAACGAAAGAACGAACGAACGAACGAACGAACGAACGAACGAACGAACGAAAAGAACGAACGAACGAACGAAACGAACGAACGAACGAACGAACGAACGAACGAACGAACGACGAACGAACGAAACGAACGAACGAACGAACGAAAACTAACTAACGAACGAAAACTAACGAACGAACGATAACGAACGAACGAACGAACGAACGAAAGACGAACGAACGAACGAAACGAACGAAACGAACGAACGAAACGAACGAACGAAACGAACTAACGAACGAACGAACGAACACTAACGAACGAACTAACGAACGAACGAACAAGAACGACGAACGACCGAACGAACGAAACGAACGAAGTAACGAACGAACGAAGAACGAACGAACACGAACGAACGAACGAACGAACGAAACGAACGAACGAAACGACGAACGAACGAACGAACAACGAACGAACGAACGAACGACGAACGACGAAGAAACGAAGAACGAACGAACGAAACAACGAACGAACGACGAACGAACGAACGAACGAAGAACGAAGGAAGAACGAACGAACGAACGAAAGAACGACGAACGAAAAGAACGAACGAACGAACGAACTAAGAACGAACGAACGAACGACGAACGAACAACGAACGAAAACGAAAAAACGAACGAACGAACGAACGAAGAAGAACGAACGAACGAACGAACGAAACGAACGAACGAACGAACGAACGAACGAAAACGAACGAACGAACGAACGAACGAAGAACGAACAAACGAACGAACGAACGAACGAAAAGAACGAACGAACGAACGAACGAACGAACGAACACTAACTAACTAAACTAACGAACGAAACAAAACGAACGAACGAACGAACGAACGAAACGAACGAACGAACGAACAAGAACGAACGAACGAACTAACACAACGAACGAAGAACTAAAACGAACGAACGAAACAAACGAACGAACGAAACGAAACGAACGAACGAACGAAACGAACGAACGAACGAACGAAACGAACGAACGAACTAACGAACGAAACGACGAACGAACGAAACAAACGAACTAAAGAACGAACAATAACTAATGAACGAAACGAACTAACGAACGAAGGAATACGAAACAGAACAAACAAACAAACAAACGAAAACGAACGAACGAACGAACGAACGAACTAACGAACGAACTAACGAACTAACTAACGAACTAACTAACTAACTACTAACTAACTAAACTAACTAACTAACTAACTAACTAACTAACTAACTAACTAACTAACTAACTAACTAACTAACTAACTAACTAACTAACTAACTAACTAACTAACTAACTAACTAACTAACTAACTAACTAACTAACTAACTAACTAACTAACTAACTAACTAACTAACTAACTAACTAACAAACAAACAAACAAACAAACTAACTAACTAACTGGGAAATCTACTGATTACTTTCCTTTTTAACACTTCACCTCAAAATAAACCGTTTTCCTCTGGATATCATGGCCATGAAATCTACAGTAGTTACGTGTTAGATATTCCAGTAACACAATTTTTAAAAATGTTGACCCCCATTTTGGATCTGCCGTTTTGAATTTTGGAATTTTTTCTTGCGAAATCTTAATTAGTGTTTCCGAAAACCTTATATGTGATATTTATTTCTGACGTAGATCCAATGCTCTAGTTTTTGGTTATGTTTGATCAGCCATATTGGATTCAGTTTATTATATTTTATAGATATAAATTCGCATTTGTAATTATTGACTTAGCTTCCCTGAAAACCTTATACATACTACATACATATGTAAAATATATTAAAGTTCTGTAGAAATCGATTAATAATTATTCCAGTCACTATGCGGGGGATTTCGAAGATTATTCTAATAGTGATTTAAATCTATATACATAGTTAACTCTTAACCGGTCGATTCAAAAATGTTAAAGCAATCCCGATATATAATACATTTTCCCCACTGGTGGCAACACAGTTTTACGATCTTTATTACAACGCTAATTTTTGAATAAAAAACAACATTGTAAATCAAAAGGAACATAAAATATTACTTAAATATAACTTTTTGACATAAAACAAAAAGTAAATAATATATTGTTAAGTCATTATAAAAACTCAATTATTTTTTTATTTTTGAAGTGATCATACAAGATCAATAGGGTTGAAAAAGCGAGTTTACAGACCGAATGACGCGCGACTTAATTCAATAATTACAAAAAAAAAATAAAAAAATTGTATTCATTGTTTTTAATGTTTTTTCAGTTTGACCGGCATGTACGGTCGGTCAACTATACTTGTCGACTGTCAAAGTTCTAGACAGAGAGCGTAATGATAATAATCGTTACAAAACACAATAAGAGCAGTGTTGCCAACATTGGTCAAGCAAAACGCGCGCAAAAAAATTAAAAAGGGGTAAAAAAGCGTAATTTTCTAACTGAAAATGGGTAAAAAAGCACTAGCGTTTTTTTAGTCAAATATTGTTTATTTTAATAAAAATTGCACATTATTTCGCTCATTTCCTACAAGACTCCAAAATTCGTTTTTTAGAACATTGGGCTACAAAACAAAACATGCGTCATACTGAAGTCTTTCATCTGTGTGAGTTAGATTTTTAGTAACGTAAGAACTAAAACTAATGTTTGACGAATATTAGATAAATAAGATGAGAATTTTTCAAATTCCTTAATTTGTTTAAAAGTTATTTTAAAAATAGTAAAATGTCATTAAACATTCAAACTGACAGGCACACTACCAACTGGCCAACCGATGTACCCACACCCAAATTGTAAAATTGTACAAAACTTATGAAATATATATTTTTTTTTTTTGCAAAATCTATATATATTATTTTTAATTTCACTGATAGTGAATAACATAACTTATTTTAACGTATTTTGAATATCTTTTGTTTTTTGTTTTTGAAGAATATTTGCTTTTTAAACTTAACACAAATAAAAAAAACTTTGGAGTACCCGTGTAAAAAAATTTAAAACAGTTTTTAAGAAAAATTTAGTCCTTAGTGTAAACTATTAAACTGATCGTATTCTAATAAACAACAAAAAGTGGTATAAATAGAAAGATCAAAGAATGATCCCTCAGTTTTCTTAACATTATAGAGAAAATGTTTAATATTAATTAAATAAATTACCTCCTGAAATTCACAAATATTTTAAAATATTTTAACAAATAAGAGTGTTATATTCGGCTGTGCCGAATCTTATATACCCACCATCAAATCTTATGCCGTAAAGGGAATGCTCCTCTGTAAACATCAGGGAGATAGGGCTTAATTCAATTATGTACGTGATCTTCGAATTAACAAAATATTAATTTTTAAAAACAATTTTTTAACCATGAACATATATCAGAGGTAGTGTCAATTATGAACTGTTTGTCGTAAAATTTGGTAGAAAGATTTCGTATAACACTTATTCGTTTCGAATTTCATTGCTGTTCTCGAATTTTTAATTCAGTCATAAGCGTAAAAGTTATTATCTAAAGAGGAACTTATATGGGGTTGCGATAATTATATATCGATACCCATAAAATTTTGTACATAGATTTTGTTTTGTTGGTCAGTTATAGACCAATCGTTATAAAATTCTGAATAAAGAATTATAAAAAAAATCTTTTTATTGCGAGTACAACGATGAAGGCTTTATAAGTATATGAGGGATAGGTTCAATTGTGTAATATTGTATAAAACTTATTTTTTGTCAATTTTCATCGCTGTACTCATATTTTTAAGGGGACCTTAATAGGGGGTAGGATAGGTTACAGACAAATCCGAATTAAATTCGGTAGGAAGATTACGTTTGTATATAAGTTGTTTATTTCGTATTTCATCGCTATACTCGTATTTTTAAGTCAGTAATGACCGTTTAAATCATTTTCTGAAGGAGACCTTATATGGGGGGTAGGATCAATTATAGACCAATTTCTATAAAATTTAGTAGAGATTTTGGCTTATATAAAACTTACTTATGTTGAATTTCATTGCTATACTCGTATGGGGGTAGCGTCAATTTTGGACCGATTCCCATAAAATTTGGTACAGAGATTTTGACGCATATAAAACTTATTTATGCCAAATTTTATCGCTATACTCGTTTGTTTAAAACAGTTGTGACTGTTAAAGCTTGTGAAATATTTGTGGAAAAATTTAACTCGCTTGCTCTTTCCGTTCTAACCCTATCGTGCTTTCAACAGACAGACGGATGGACATGGTTAGATCGCCTTAGAATTTAATAAGGACTCAAAATATATCTACTTTTGTGGGTCTACGACCAATATTTCGATGTGTTACAAACGGAGTGACAAAATTAATATACCCCACTCATCTTTTTTGATGGTGGGTATAAAAAGCACTAAATGCACTGTCATAAAATTAGAAAGCACCACTGTAGTGCCTTTTTGAAAAAAGGCACCATGAGCAAAATTTTCCGCGTTTGGCACACCAAAAAGCACCGCAAATAGTGCTAAAAGCACTAAGTTGGCAACACTGAATAAGAGTAAAGTGCAAAAAATCGAAAAAATTGTATTAAGTAAAAAATATAAATAATAAAAAAAATCACACAAAACTTGTTCTCATCACACTATTATTATTGTTGTTAATTTTTGTTCTGTTGTTTAGTTTTTTTTTATGATTATTTTTCTCGTTTCATTTTACTGTTGTTGATGAGCAGTTGCTGCGACTGCTGCATGAGACGATCGATCGATGCTTTTAGTAAAAACAACTAAAAATTTACAATTTAGTAGGTGTTTGAATGTTAAACGTTTCCGTTGTTTCTGAAAAAACTAACTGAGAGATTAACAGTGAGATTTTTTGCAAACAATTAAATTAAATAATTTTATGTGTAAAATTATTTACAAGTTTGAATTATTGTAAATATTTGAAAAAAAAAAAAAACTAAATATTTAACTTAGAATAAATTGAATTTGAAACACTATTAACTTAATTAAACGTCAATTATAACCCTACGATTGTGTGTTTGTTGTTGTTTTTTTTTCTGTAAAAGGTAAGTCAATTTTTATTTATTTTTATTGACATTAATTGTGATTTTCAACAATGATCGTGTTGTCTATTGGAATAAGGTTAGGTTGAATGAATGATGATGCTCTTTAAAAAAACTATTGTTTACATTTCTAATAAAATGCTGTTTTTGATTTGTTACTCTTTGGACTCTCTCTCTGTGAAGTAACGTTATATTTTGTTTGTTTACTTTTAAGTTAGTGTTACTAATTTGGCGTTTATTTAAGCAGTCAGAGTTCGAGAAGTTTTTTCTTCTTTTAGCAAGAAGTTTTTATTTAAATATTAATTCCAAGAAGGATTTCTTGTATCAATCACTTGTCACTCCTCATTTCTCAAAATAGGTACACAGGATTGTCAGATCTTACAACTTTGGCAGATCGGTAAATGTAGATTACAATTTCATTGCCAGACAATAATTGTCATTTCACACTGTTGTCAGATTGTTGTATAGCAAAAGTTGACACCTCTTATTTTAGATGAAAATGTTCATTTAATGCACCGTGTTTCCAAAAGAAAACATTTATCTGACAATTATCTGGCAACCTAATGTGTTTACGCGATAGTTAGAAGTCTGACAATATTATAGTTTTTTTATAATTCACACGGTTAGACTTCTTCTGAAAATTTTCTGCCAACGTTGTAAGATTTGATAATCGTGGACACAGAAGTAAAATTTAACATCTAAAATATAACATCGAATATAGTACTTGGACTTGGAGTTACCTATTTTGGACTAAATTATATTAACGTATTACTATATCGATACTTTTGTTATCTCCCAGCTAGCATTTGGAAGATTGTAGGATGATTATTCAGTAAACTGAGTTTTTTTTGACTCCCTTTGATGACCTAAAAGTGATTAATAAGTTACGCTCTTAAAAACTAATTCGAAAATTATTGTATAGCAATCACAAATTTATCATTGTGGTGTTTAAAATATGATAATTTTCAATCATATTTCAAGCATATTTCATTAATGACACAAAAAATATTCATAATTGAGTTATAACTGATCAGAAAAGGGGGCTCATAAAAGACACTTTTAGAGGAGGCGTGGAATGGGTACCATTTTCACTCCACGAAAATATCATTTATGATCAGAAAATGAGCGCATATATGTTCATTTGAAACGAACAGATGTGTCATAAATGACTCGAATGTGATCATAAATTTCAAAAACTACTAGCTGGCGTTATTACTAGGTTTTATATACACATTTCTGGAATTTATGCAGATTAATTAATGACCCTAAATAAAACCTTATATGGAGTCTTGGGTACCATATGAGACGATATTTAACTAACATATTTATGAGTATTTTATCAGCATTTCGGGGCGTCTCTTGTATGGGTTCTAGGAAAAATCGTGGACCGTTATTAACTATTTTCAAGTTGCACAAACTTTAACTCCTTCTTCTCGGAGACTGACAATGTCCATTTGCCAGGCTAGGTATTGGAAGAAAGAAGATCTCTTTGAGTATATATACCCGATATTCATAAAGGCTTAATAAAGTTATTGATAGTTTATTGTAGGAATTTTGAATAGGAAATATGTATGAACTTGAACCTAAATAAACGATTAATATCTTTATGAATGGCCCAATATAATCCGAACTCTATGCCAAAAAAAGTAATCGAATCCATTTATTTACATTGTCCGCTGCTGCAATACGACTAGCAAAATCATTATAATTAAATTAAAGTGTTAATACAACAAACCATGTAAATTTTTGTCAATTGTAGATATTTAATTAATTGGGAATTTTATTGTAACACAATGTTTATTTACTCTCAACAACTCATCACTAATAAAAAAAATCAATGTCAAGTTACTTAGTTAAATAAATAAAAAAAAAAAATTATTTTAATTCCGCAACAATTTTAAGTTGTTTTAAAAATTTTTTAAACTTTTTAATCTTCCTTCATCGCCTCCTTCACTTTCATTGTAATTTGTTATTTTCTCAACAGGCAGATCTTGTTATATTTTTCCTATTTGTTTAATTGACAAATTTGTCAAATGTAAATACAAAATTTCAAAACAATAAACAATATTACATACAACTGTATTGAAATGACCCTGATCTTTAGAAAACAAATGTACGATTTGTTAAATTTTGTAAAGTGTGTAAAATTAACGAAGATCTGTTAAAATATTTGTTAATTGCGGTTAATGCATGTGTACAATATGTAATATTTGATATTGGTAACTGGTTTTGAAATTTACACTTAAAGTTTTAGCGTTTTTTTTATAAATAAATTAATTTTTGGAAAAAAATTATTTAAACCCTTAAATGAAATTAATAAAACTGTGTGATCATGCAGTATAATTAAGAAATTTGAAAATATATTTTATTTTACAAAACATTAATGTTTTAATTACTTTTATTTATATTTTAATTTTAATCAAAATGTTAAATTTTTAATAAAATTTTTTTTTTTAGTCAAAATTTTAATATTTTGCTATAACAATTATTTATAATTTATTTAATAATAGAGGTTATCTCTGCATTTATGCTAAATATTTGTTTTAATTGTCACAAATTATTAGTTTGTTTAAATGAATCAGTCAAATGAAAAATTAATGAAATATTAAAAAAATACCAATTGAAAAACGAACAAGTTAGAAAGCATAGTCCATATAATACCCTATACTTTATATGGGGGCTAGGGGCTAATATGGACCAAAATTTGGTGAATATATTCATATTAATATATATTTGTGCTTAATTTCGTGGCAAATTAGTTTTTATAGTTTATATAGATCTTACAACGTTGGCAGATCTGGCAATGTACTTACAATGAAAAATTGTTAGTAGGGTTCTATAAATCGACTTTCGAATAATCGAACAATCGATTTTTTGTCGAAAAAAGTCGGAAAGTCGAAGTCGACTATTTTGTTCCAAAAAAGTCGATAACTCGACTATCGTCTATTAAAAAAAGTTGAAAAGTCGACTTTGTAAATAAAAGTCGAAAAAAATTGTAAAAAGTCGAAAAAAGTCGGAAAAAGTCGAAAACTCGAAAATAGAAAAAAATCAAAAATAGTCGAAAATTTTAAAAAAGTGGAAAAAAAGTCAAAAACTCTAAAATAGTCGGAAGAATTCGAAAAAAGTAAAAAAATAGTCGAAAAAAACGTCGAAAACAGTCGAAAAAAATCGAAAAGTCGGAAAAAGTCGGAAAAAGTCGAAAAAAGTAGAAAAGTCGACTATTTATAAAATACTAAAAGTCGAAAAGTCTAAAAGTTGACTTTTAATGAAAAAAGTCGAAAAATCGATTTTTCATAAAATGCAAAAAGTCGAAAAGTCGACTTTTCGTTCCAACTATAGAACCTTAATTGTTAGCAACAGCAAAATTGGCAGTTCAGGCGGTTGTATGAAAACCTTACAATTTCATTGTCAGACAATAAATGTATCTGCCAACAAAAATTGTCTGTTCACATTGTTGTCAATTGTTATATGCCAACTTTGTAAGATATGAGAATCGTGTATATATAGTTTAAGTGTATTTAAGAAGGGGACTTTGTATGGGAGCTAGGGTCAAATGAGACTCGATCTTTGCCGAGGTCATCAAAGCTTGTATTAAACCTAGTTGTACCGATTTTATATTATTATAAATAATTATGAGTTCAAAAGCCTTTTTCTGGGGGTTCTGTTGTATGGGGGCAAGGTGAAATAATGGATCGATTCATTCAATGGGCTTTGTCTTTGGGTCAAAAAAAGCATATGTGCCAAATTTCATCCATTTCAATTATCTTGAAAATTTCGATATCTGGGGTCTTTAGAAAATTGATTTCAACAAACAGACAGACAGACAAAAAGACTGACATACAGACGGACATAGCTTAACCGGCTTCCAAGTATATCCACTTCATAGGGTCGGATAATTATATTCTAGAAATTACAAACGAAAAGACTAACTTATATATAACCTTCTCACGAAGGTGAAGGTTATAAATAGAAAAACAATTTAAAGAATTAAAAAAAAGAAGAATTTTCCATTAAATTAAAATTGCAAAAGAAGTGTTTCTAGCCTTACTTAAAAATCACTTATTATAAGATATTAAGCAAATAATAACACTTTTGTTTTATTATTCCCCTGCCATAGATTAATTTGAAAATTTTAAAAATAAAAAAAAATTAACTTAAAAACAAATTGCGTATGAGTTTTAGGAATTTCTTTTTATTTTATTTTAAAATTCTAAAATAATTTTATGCTGACTTTAATTTAATGTTTTACTTACTGTATTCTGCCGCTCATAAAATTTCATTTAATTTTTTTTTTTTTTTGTAACCAAAACCAAGCCCATTAAGGAATTTCCCCGAATTTTAAAGTCTTAAGGTAGACGATGTCGTATCAAATGGAATAATAAAATTGTTAAGAAATAAATTAATTTATAATTATCATAATTTTGATGGCAAATTTGTTTTTTTTTTCTTAAAGCACAAGCTATTTGGTAATAATTGCACGTTTCAATTGTATTTTAAACAGATTTTAAGATGTTTGTTTGTAAATCTGGACTCACGATCTTTTGATTTGTTTATGAAGTGAGGCCAAAGAACGGTGATGTACCCGTATGAGTAGTTGGTTTAATAAATTTTAAATTAAATGTTCAAAGAAATGGTTTTAAACAGTAAAGGGGAATTTTTATTAAAAAAAACTACCGGGATCATTATTTATTCGAGAGATAATTAAGGAATTTTTTTCTCTGCAGTTTATTATACAGCAGTAAGTGATAATAATACATATCAATTACATATCATGGAAAATTCAGCACTATTATACGCAGTAGGTATCCTACGGCATATTATGTACTTTTCTTTTACTAAAAACTTTATTAAGTAGTCCATACATTTGTCAATAGATTACGGTATATTTATAAGTTCTAGTTAGTTCTAGCTAGTCCATAGAATATATTCGGAAAGTGAAAATAATTTCATAAAATAAATGAAATATATATCATAATAAAATTATAGAGTTTCATTAATATTATTACAATAAATTATCAACAGGTAGGTAATGTACAAGTTATCTATTTTCATAAAAAAAAATTGATCATTGCACACATGAAACAATTGTTGAGATCAATTTTGCAAAGAAATTTCTTCATTAGATTTATGAAATATTTTCATTGAATCAATAAATTATTTCATACCATCAACGAAATAGTTTCACAGTGAAACAAATGAAACGTTATCCATTAATGCAATGGAGGGCTACTTTAGCTAGTAAGCAATGATAAATTTCATTGATACAATGATGAAATTCATGCCTGCAATGCAGCAGAGTAGTCAATAATTTAGTTAGAAGAAAAATACATATACTTGGCAATAGACAGCAGTGTTGCCAACATTTTTTCCACCATTTCCCGTTAAACCATGTCAAAAAACCCCCCGAAACTGTCAGATTGAGGTTTTTACAAAAACCGCTAGAAAACGTCAAATTTAATTTCAATTTTGTATTTTACATTGAACTTGTCACAAATTGTATGGGATTTTACCTCCACAACACTAGGGTTCTATAGTTGAAACGAAAAGTCGACTTTTCGACTTTTTGCATTTAGTTAAAAGTCGACTTTTCGGCCTTTCGACTTTTTCCATTTTATGAAAAGTCGATTTTTCGACTTTTCGACCTTTTTCATTTATTTAAAAGTCGACTTTTAGACTTTTTTCGACTTTTCGACTTTTTCCGACTATTCGACTTTTTGATTTTTTACGACTTTTTGACTATTTTCGATTTATTTCGACTATTTTAGACTATTTTTTTACTTTTTTCGAGTTTTTCCGACTATTTTAGAGTTTTTGACCTCTTTTCCACTTTTTTAAAATTTTTCGACTCTTTTCGACTTTTTCCGACTTTTCGACTTTTCGACTTTTTCCGACTTTTCGACTTTCTTCGACTTTTTTCGACTTATCGACTTTTTTTGACTTTTCGACTTTTTTCGACTTTCCGATTTTTTGACTTTTCGACTTTTATTTACAAAGTCGACTTTTCGCCTTTTTTCATAGACGATAGAACAAAACGATGGAACAAAATAGTCGACTTCGACTTTTTGACTTTTTTCGACAAAAAGTCGATTGTTCGATTATTCGAAAGTCGATTTATAGAACCCTACACAACACTGATACATTTGATCGCCCATTTGAACTGATAATTTGAAAATAAATTTTCTCTTCTAAATAATACAAATGTGCAAGTTTGCCCACGTATTTTATGAATTTATTGAATTTCGACTATTAAATAGGCTACCGAAAGTAGTCCAGACTATAGATTAGGCTTTAGATTAGACTATAGATTGAACCATACACTATACTATATAATACACTATAGACATTTGTAATTATTCCATTTTATAAGTGAAAAAAACGTCAAAAATCTCCAAATGCTGGTTAAAATCGCCAAATTTCCCGCTAACCGCTAAAACGCATTTTTTTTTTCGGCAATTGCCATTTTAAAAACGTCAGATTTGACATGTCAATATAATATTCAATAGCCAAGTCCATTTACCGAGCAACAGATCCGTCGATAGATTAGTCAATAAACTAGATCATAGGCGAGTCATTAGACTAGTGTATAGAATCTGGCCTTAGATTTTCTACCTCATATCTGGGATTTGAGATATCGTGAAGTTTGAAAACTTGACATTTTTGGCTCTTTTTGTGACGTTATAACAGCACCAAGACTACCTTATTTATAAAATGTTGTATGTCAACAGAAAGTCCAATCTGTCAACTTTAAAATGAAGGCTTAATATTTGACATATCATCTTTCTTTTTCGAGATATTTTCACCTAAAGTTTGAAAACTATGGTTTTCGGCAAATTCACCGTATTTATACCCTACACTACTATAGTGCGAAGAGTATTATGTTTTTTAAACACCGTTTATAAGGAACAAAAATATTGGAACTACACCTACCAGAGGATGTTCCAAACGACTCTAAAACACTTTCTGATTCGACATAACGATGTCTGTCCGTCCGTCAATTTCAACGCATGATATCTCAGCAATTATTGTTGGAATTTCTCCATTACCTCTTTGTTTCGAGATATCATGTCCTGAAATTTTTGAGACTAAAAACTAGACTAAAATCTAGACTATAGACTTGACTATAGCCTTAAGAATAGAATAAACTAAATACTAGACTATAGACTAGACTATAGACTAAATTATAGACTTGACTATAGACTTGACTATGGACTTAAGAATAGAATAAACTAAAGACTAGAATATAGACTAGACTATAGACTAAACTATAGACTTGACAGCGCCAACTGTTGTACACCATCTGAAAGTCCATTATGTCAGCTTTAAAATAAAGAATTAACGTCTGACATATCATCCTTCTTCTTCGTTGTCTTGGCGCTGTATAACGTCTTAAAAAGGTCCAACAATGGAGTATTTTATAAATTTCAGGACACGATATCTCGACACCTAGATGTAATGGAGATATTTAGATTAAGATTCAGCACAACTCAATCCTCAATATTTTGACCTCTGGGTTCAAAATTTGTAGGCCTGTGTAATTTTCTGTTGCAAAACTATGTTGAAAATTGGTCTAATGGTTTTCGATTCAGATGTGATGGAGTATAAATCGTTAAGAATGGGTCGGGTACTCACAACCATCCTAAGGAACCAGTCAGAGAAGTAGTACCGCATACTATCTAGGGATATTTCTTATTGTAAGTTTGGTGTTCAAAAAAAAGCCTATAAATTTAAAACATTCAGAACAAAATGTATGTAAATACATTCTTAAGTACGATTTAAAATGAACTGATAAATAAACTTTGAAAAAACGGTCAATGATCTAAAGCATGTTTTTTTCTTCAAATAATGGTGGTTATGAATTTTTTTATGTTATACCGGTAGACGAGGAGCGAGTGAGTTAAAAGAAACTTTTTTACAATTCTTTCTTTTTTTTATTTGTTAATAAACGATCTAATCGTATGAGTTGCAAATGAGTTGGTATGTGTTAAATTATAATAAAATAGTTAAACATACATGTATTTATTTATTTCACTTGATACCACACGTTCACTCACCTATAGTCTGCTAATAAAAAAAAACTTCATTTAATATGCAACTCTTAACATGATGAGTAAACTTAATGACTTTATAATAAATTAACATTTCAGACATTATTATCATTATACCCTACACCACAATAGTGGGAAGGGTATTATGTGTTTGTGCTGATGTTTGTAACACCCCAAAATATTGGTCCTATATACCTTAAAGTCGATTTAGCTATGTCCGTCTGTCTATATTTCTGTCTGTCTGTGTGTCCATGTGAACCTTGTGCGCACTCTACAGGTCGCAATTTTCAAGATAATTTTATATAATTTTTGGCAAATACTCTTCTTATGACCCAAGCCTATTGAAAATGGTTAAAATCGGTCCATTATTTCGTATAGCATACATACAACCTTATCCCCCGAATAGGGCTTTTGAGCTCATAAATTTGTTAAATGTTCTTGTATCAGTTCAAAAATTGGCAAAACTTAGTTTTATATAAGTCTTAATGATACTTCTGATTTTCGTAATGATCGGCCCTCATTTGACCCTATCCCCCATACAAAGTCCCCTTCAGAAAATTGAAAAATAATCGACATTTTTAACATAATCACTGGTGTAGGGTATCATATGGTCGGCCATGCCCATGACTACAAATTCTTACTTGTTTTTTTTAGACTTATATATATAAATACTTTTATTATTTTATTATTATTTTTAAGATAGATTTTAATTCAAAACATCGTATATATATTTGCAAATGTAGTCGTTAATCATTAGAGAACATTTAAACCCTAACTTGAAAATATTTACAACTATTTGGTTTTATTTTTATTTGGACAGTCAACCGGATTAAACAAATTATGTATTTATAAGTGTGAAATATTTTAAAATTAATTCTTTACATAATTTTAATATCAATGGGAGAATTTGATAAATTCCAAGAGTTCACAATGGGGCAGAATTGAGAGTTTTTCGGCTGCTAAGATTTGGTTAAATTTGTACATGGATGTGAATTAATAGTATTTAAGTTAAATTATAGAAAATGAATCACACAAAACCTAATGGACTGAACTATTGGTCATGTGGATCCACTAAGAAGGAGTAAATTTTATATTTTTTTATTCAAAAAAAAAAAAAAAAAAAAAAAAAAATAAGCGGACAGATGTCTGGTACTTCAAAGATATTGCATCTACATAAAAAATCCAAAATATATTGAATTTGGGAAAAAAACATCTGGGTAATTTTATAAACTAGTTTTCTATTAAAACCCAAACAAATAAAATTGTCAAATAAATTTAGCAAAATTTATTTGAAATTAAAAATATAAATCCAGCTTTAAATACAAATCTAAATAAATTTTAATTTATTCGCCAAAAGCATCAAATGTCTGTCTATACATTTGAATTAACCAAATAAAATAAATTATATTTGCAATTAGCATATTAATTAATGAAGTCATTATTTAAAAACTCTGCTTCTTTATATAAAATGATCATAGAAATTATCGCGTGAATGTAAGTACATACATATGTATGTGTTAGACAGTCCGCGTGCTTGCATGTGTGGACTTATTTTTTTTTTTTTGAAGTATGTATTTCTCTGCTCTCTTGTTCTCTTACTAGATTAAAATCGTTTAAG
Organism: Lucilia sericata; assembly: GCF_015586225.1. Taxonomy (NCBI): domain Eukaryota; kingdom Metazoa; phylum Arthropoda; class Insecta; order Diptera; family Calliphoridae; genus Lucilia; species Lucilia sericata. The sequence goes on along the minus strand of NW_023994141.1, from coordinate 437,881 downwards.
TTTCAGACATTTATTCTAAAGTAAAATTATATGGCACACCCTTTCTTAACGCATAATTTCTAATTAATAGTCTAAACAAGTTTAGATTTTTATACCCAACACATATACATACATTTATCAATATGTATATAAATATTTAAACGTGTGAACCACTACACTAACAAATATGTAATATTATAATGATAAATTTTTTATTATTATTTGAATCGACTAAAGAAATTTTATTCAATACACATACAAACACGTGTGCATATACACCTGTATATGGGCATTAGGAGCGTCCCCGATGTAGGGAAAGATTTTTAAGCAAACATTAAAAAGTATGAAAATTATAATAAAGAAAATTTTTTGGTCCTTCGATCCAAACATTTGATTTTACATTTTGTTTGACTAACTATGATATCTATAAATTTTGCTTAAACTTGTTCCACAATTTCATCTACACCCTAGAATGGTTTCCAGCGAAACTGGCTCTTTTTAAGTCATATACGTGTGTATAATTGGAAAACATATTAAGGTTAACAGTAGTATAAATACGACTCAACATAAATAAATTTCATATATCCGGAAATCATATTAAAGCCCCACTGACAATTAAGTATACCAATCGGCTCAGAATCACTTTCTTAGCGCTATGCCCGTCTGTGTGTCCATGTAAATCTTGTGCACACTCTTGCACACACTCTTCATATCTCTTATGACCCAAGAACGAAGCCCATTCAAAATGATAAAAATCGGTCCATTTTTTCGTATAGCCCCCATACAACCGTACCCCCCCGAATAGGGCTTTTGAGCTCATAAGTATATTAAATGTTCTTGTATCACTCCAAAAATCGGCAAAACTTTGTTTTATATAAGTCTTAATGATACTGCTGTTTTTCGTAATGACCGGGCCTCATTTGACCCTATCCCCCATACAAAGTCCCCTTTAGAAAATGACTTGGTAGTTAAAATTCACTTATAAACACTAATATCATGATGATATTCCACATAAATAACTTTAATGTAGACCTAATCCCTCTACCAAAATTTATAAGCATAAGACTATATTAATCCCCTGCCCTCCTGTCCCTTTTTTGTCAACATATTGTTAAAATATTTCTGAATTAAGGTAAAAATTAAATTAAATACTTTATTATTTAAAGTATCATATGGTCGGCCATGCCCGACTATAAATTTTTACCCCTAAAAATATATATGTTTTGGATTCTTATCTAGCCATGTTCAACCGTGTGTTCGTTCGCCTGTTTAAAACACGATAGAACGGAACTATTTTCCCAGGTTGTTTTGCATTGAATATGGGCAGTATCGGTTAACCATTTAATCGAGATCATCCTCATACAAGTCCTCGCCCAGAATACAGTTTAAAGATACCGATAAGATAAAGATATAGCAATGATTTTCGACAAAAACAATCATCATTTTCATAGTTGATCCTATTCTCTATATAAGATCGCCTTCAGAAGATGTCTTCAACGCTCATTACTATAATTTTTATAGAAACCTAAATCTCTTAACAAAATGTTATAAGGATCTGTCCATAATTGAAACCAACCCAACTCCCCTTTTCATAAGGTCTCCCCATCATAAGGAAATGACATTAACAATCATTAATGGCTTATGTATCAATAAGAATTCGACAAAAACAACTTTTATAGGTCCCTAGCGGATTGGTCCTTAATTGACCCTATCACCCATATAACCTCTCTTACACAAAGCCGTTTACTATTGATAAATAGTTCCAATACAAGACATACTTTGATAGTGGGTATATAAGATTCGGAATACGATATATATTTTCGGGGCCTTACTACTTTGTTTGTACATATGTATGTATGTAAAAAGAGTTATATACAAATACATATACCCGTGTCTACATAAATATTAAAGTTTGCATTTAAGTACTTACTTGTCCAAATGTTATATGTACATACATACATATTTACATGTTACAATATTTATACATATTTAAATGTTTAACAGCAAATCGAAAGTAAAATATGTAAAAATACAAAATTATTTTTTCGAAAGTCAATGTTAAGGTTTGTAGGTTTAAGAACAGGTTGGCAAATAAATATCTTTTGATAGGGTATACCTTTTGAAAAAATAACTTTAGCAAAATAATTTACAATAATGAAAAAATATAGGAAATCTCCAGTTAAATCATTTTGAGAATTTCAACAATCCAACTATTTAAATAATTTAGTTTAAATAAAGATTTAAAAAATAAAATTTTCATATTAACTAATTCACATAGGGTACACCCTATCAAGTCCTTAAATATCTGTTATTCTAGAAATTAACATTTACAATTTGTGTGGCACGCAGTGTGAGAAGAATTTTTTTAAATCCCCAGACGTCAGCTTTAATTTATTACACTTCTAGTGAAAACAAATAATTGCAATTATAAACAATTTGAACAAAAGAATTCATTTGAGATATTTTGCACAAGATTTTTGATAAAACTAAACAGGATTTAGTGTAAAATTCCCTGTTTATTTGAGGTTCATAAAGCGTATTATTTTATATAATTGTTTTGTTTAAATAATGTATTAACAGGTCAATGATCTTACTGGATTGATTTAAACGCAAATAAGCAAATTCCCATAAATTAAATTTACAAATTGTGGGTTTTTGGAAATGACGGTAGTAAATACATATACAAAATTCTTAGATATTTAAAGAAATAAAAGCATTGTTAGGGATTCGTTCCCAAAAGGCGTTGGGAAAAAAATCCCGGGAAATATAACGATTTTCAATTTAGTCGGAAATCCCGAGTGTGAAAAATTACTAAAAATTTAAATTGTTACACATTTAATACAACAAAAATTTAATCATGGGAATTTAAAAACGCCGGGAAGTTGGAAACTATATTCTATGGGAATAGAATATATACTATAGCCTAGTCTATTGTCTAGTCTATAGTCTAGTCTATTGTCTAGTCTATTGTCTAGTCTATAGTCTAGTCTATAGACTAGACTATAGACTAGACTATAGACTAGACTATAGACTAGACTATAGACTAGACATAGACTAGGTCTATAGACTAGACTATAGACTCGTCTATAGTCTAGTCTATAGTCTAGTCTATAGTCTAGTCTATAGACTAGTCTATAGACTAGACTATAGACTATAGTCTAGTCTATAGAATAGTCTATAGACTAGGACTATAGACTAGTCTATAGTCTAGTCTATAGTCTAGTCTATAGTCTAGTCTATAGATAGTCAATAGTTTAGTCTATAGTCTAGTCTATAGTCTAGTCTATCGTCTAGTCTATAGTCTAGTCTTATAGTCTAGTCTATAGTCTAGTCTATAGTCTAGTCTATAGTCTAGTCTATAGTCTAGTCTATAGTCTAGTCTATAGTCTAGTCTATAGTCTAGTCTATAGTCTAAGTCTATAGTCTAGTCTATAGTCTAGTCTATAGTCTAGTCTATAGTTAGTCTATAGTCTAGTCTATAGTCTAGTCTATAGTCTAGTCTATAGTCTAGTCTATAGTCTAGTCTATAGTCTAGTCTATAGTCTAGTCTATAGTCTATCTATAGCTAGTCTATAGTCTAGTCTATAGTCTAGTCTATAGTCTAGTCTATAGTATAGTCTATATCTAGTCTATAGTATAGTCTATAGTCTAGTACTCTAGTCTAGTCTAGTAGTCATAGTTGTCTATAGTACTAGTACTATAGTCTAGTCTACTAGTCTAGTCTATAGTCTGTCTCTAGTCTAGTCTATAGTCTAGTCTAATAGTCTGGTCGATAGTCTAGTCTATGTTCTAGTCTATAGTCTAGTCTTATGGTCTAGTCTATAGTCTAGTCTATAGTTCTCGTCTATAGTCTAGTCTATAGTCTAGTCTATAGTCTAGTCTATAGTCTATCTAATAGTTTAGTCTATAGTCTAGTCTATAGGTCTAGTCTATAGTCTAGTCTCTAGATCTAGTCTATAGTTCTAGTCTATAGTCTAGTATATAGTCTAGTCTATAGTCTAGTCTTATAAGTCAGTCTATAGTCTAGTCTTAGTCTAGTCTATAGTCTAGTCTATAGTCTAGTCTATAGTCTAGTCTATAGTCTAGTCTATAGTCTAGTCTATAGTCTAGTCTATAGTCTAGTCTATAGTCTAGTCTATAGTCTAGTCTATAGTCTAGTCTACAGTCTAGTCTATAGTCTAGTCTATAGTCTAGTCTATAGTCTAGTCTATAGTCTAGTCTATAGTCTAGTCTATAGACTAGTCTATAGTCTAGTCTACAGTCTAGTCTATAGTCTAGTCTATAGTCTAGTCTATAGACTAGTCTATAGTCTAGTCTACAGTCTAGTCTATAGTCTAGTCTATAGTCTAGTCTATAGTCTAGTCTATAGTCTAGTCTATAGTCTAGTCTATAGTCTGGTCTATAGTCTAGTCTATAGTCTAGTCTATAGTCTAGTCTATAGTCTAGTCTATAGTCTAGTCTATAGTCTAGTCTATAGTCTAGTCTATAGTCTAGTCTATAGTCTAGTCTATAGTCTAGTCTATAGTCTAGTCTATAGTCTAGTCTATAGTCTAGTCTATAGTCTAGTCTATAGTCTAGTCTATAGTCTAGTCTATAGTCTAGTCTATAGTCTAGTCTATAGTCTAGTCTATAGTCTAGTCTATAGTCTAGTCTATAGTCTAGTCTATAGTCTAGTCTATAGTCTAGTCTATAGTCTAGTCTATAGTCTAGTCTATAGTCTAGTCTATAGTCTAGTCTATAGTCTAGTCTATAGTCTAGTCTATAGTCTAGTCTATAGTCTAGTCTATAGTCTAGTCTATAGTCTAGTCTATAGTCTAGTCTATAGTCTAGTCTATAGTCTAGTCTATAGTCTAGTCTATAGTCTAGTCTATAGTCTAGTCTATAGTCTAGTCTATAGTCTAGTCTATAGTCTAGTCTATAGTCTAGTCTATAGTCTAGTCTATAGTCTAGTCTATAGTCTAGTCTATAGTCTAGTCTATAGTCTAGTCTATAGTCTAGTCTATAGTCTAGTCTATAGTCTAGTCTATAGTCTAGTCTATAGTCTAGTCTATAGTCTAGTCTATAGTCTAGTCTATAGTCTAGTCTATAGTCTAGTCTATAGTCTAGTCTATAGTCTAGTCTATAGTCTAGTCTATAGTCTAGTCTATAGTCTAGTCTATAGTCTAGTCTATAGTCTAGTCTATAGTCTAGTCTATAGTCTAGTCTATAGTCTAGTCTATAGTCTAGTCTATAGTCTAGTCTTATAGTCTAGTCTATAGTTCAGTCTTAGTCTAGTCTATAGTCTCGTCTATAGTCTAGTCTATAGTTAGTCTATAGTCTAGTCTTATTAGTCTATAGTCTAGTCTATAGTCTAGTCTATAGTCTAGTCTATAGTCTAGTCTATAGTCTAGTCTATAGTCTAGTCTATAGTCGTAGTCTATAGTCTAGTCTATAGTCTTAGATCTATCCTAGTCTAGTCTATCAGTCTAGTCTATAGTCTAGTCTATAGTCTAGTCTATAGTCTAGTCTATAGTCTAGTCTATAGTCCTAGTCTATAGTCTAGGTCTATAGTCTAGTCTATAGTCTAGTCTATAGTCTAGTCTATATCGTGAGTCTAGTCTATAGTCTAGTCTATAGTCTAGTCTATAGTCTAGTCTAGTCTAGTCTATAGTCTAGTCTATAGTCTAGTCTATAGTCTAGTCTATAGTCTAGTCTATAGTCTAGTCTATAGTCTAGTCTATAGTCTAGTCTATAGTCTAGTCTATAGTCTAGTCTATAGTCTAGTCTATAGTCTACTCTATAGTCTACTCTATAGTCTAGTCTATAGTCTAGTCTATAGTCTACTCTATAGTCTACTCTATAGTCTAGTCTATAGTCTAGTCTATAGTCTAGTATAGTCTAGTCTATAGTCTAGTCTATAGTCTAGTCTATATCTAGTCTATAGTCTAGTCTATAGTCTAGTCTATAGTCTAGTCTATAGTCTGGTCTATAGTCTAGTCTATAGTCTAGTCTATAGTCTAGTCTATAGTCTAGTCTATAGTCTAGTCTATAGTCTAGTCTATAGTCTAGTCTATAGTCTAGTCTATAATCTATTCTATAGTCTAGTCTATAGTCTATTCTATAGTCTAGTCTATAGTCTAGTCTATAGTCTATTCTATAGTCTAGTCTATAGTCTAGTCTATAGTCTAGTGTATAGGAAATGTTGCAGAAGCTACTAAAGTTCTGTTTATACTTATATACACACCCTTTAGTTACGAGTGCAATACAATGTTCACATCAGAAGTAGTATACATATACATATACATTAATCTATTAATAGATTAACAACTCAATCGATTTATTTTTATATATAACAACTTGACCCCACTTATTTCTGACACCAGACATATTAATTAATTCATTTATTAATTAAATAATGGAAAAACTTTTAAAATAATATAACAACTACAACGTAAATAATTAAATAAATATTTCCTTACTTTTAAATTTAATAATTTTCCTCTAACATCAGGTGGTACAATTAAAAGTATCAACTTGAAAATTGTTAACTTTATTTAGAATTGGCTTTCAAAACTAAATAACTGAATAGTTTTAATTTGCATTTCCGGTTGATTTTCTTTAGTTTAAAAGTTAGTGGATGGAATATTACAACTATTTTAAAGATAATTAAAAACATAAAATATTATTGTTTTTTGCATTTGTTGCTATTATAATAAACATTTCATAGAGTGAGTAGTGTAAATATTTGCCAATTCCCAACACGTTAAAATTGTATTTAAACAATTGCTTTGTTTTTATTCGGAGATTTGTGTTCTGGTCGGGAATGAAAAAAATAAATTTTTTTTACAGGTTTTTATAAAACTATAATACACTTGAGCATTGTTATACGGTTAGTTTAAATTTCCCTGTCACTCCCCCATATTTTGTGCAGTCTATAGTCTATAAACTAGAGTTAAAGTCTATGAACTGTAAAGGCTAGAAACTATTGCCTATGAATTTTATTATGTGGACTATATAGATCACAGTCTGTGAACTATTATGACAATAATTTTTTGGATTTTTGAGACTTCAGTTTGTTGGACAATAAATAACATAAACAATGGACTTGTAAAAGTCTGTGGACTAGTTGGTAGACTTCAGATACTGCAGTTTATATTATATAGTTATTATAATCTAAAGTTCTTTTCTCAAGACCTTGGTGTAATTAATGCTAAACATACAAGTAAGTAATTTTATTTCATTTTAACACATAGAGAAAAAACAGAATCTAAACAGCAATTAAATAATCAGATTGTTACAATCTCAGTCGTTTTGTTGTTGCATTTGTTGTTTTTATTTTTTAATTTAATTTAAAAACCAGTACCTCAATACTCGTATTAATACTTACTACGTATTTTGTATATTTTACAATTAAGATCTCATTAATTATAAACGTGAATAAAATTTATTATTAATTTGTTTCGATAATCGTCAACAATTAAACGGTAAATTTTAAATAATGGTTTTAATTCTTTAAAGTTACGCTTTAGAACAATAAAATTGTTACGATTAAAGTAGAAAAATATTATAAGGTAATAAATCATTGAAGACTTTAAACTACAAAACTAGTTGTGTCATCAACAACATGACTCAGATTTCCAAAAAATATCATAAACTTTTAAAATTCATAAGAAATTGCCAAACAAATTAAGCCAGTATTTACCGGTTGAAAATTTAACTGAACAACTTTGTATGCATTTATCTAATTATTTCATTATTTAATAAAAATTTCATTAATATTCATTAGTATCTGTTAAATAAATACCTTAGAATTATTTTGTATATATATTTTTTAAACTGTAAATATTATTTTAAACCATGACCTTGTAGATTTGATAATGATGCAACAACAGCCTCTATGGCTTAATAACTATTAAATCGTATTTTGTTGTATTTTATTGCATTCATTTCCTTGTAAACGTTTTAACAATTAATGGAAAAAATGCATAAAATTATCAGCAGATATAAAATTAAATTGAAAGATAAACAAAATTAGTTATTAACAATTTTAATTTTGTATTTTACACAATCAATATTGATATTAAATATTTAAAAATTATATGTATGTATGTATGTAGGTAGTTTTGTTGTATAAAAACTTAATGTGATAAATATTAAGAGTGTTCATAGATGGTACTAAATCATTATAAAAATTTAGTGCAGCTCAAGCCAAGTTTAGTTCAGGTCTAGTTCAGTTCTAGTTCAGTTCTAGTTCAGTTCTAGTTCAGTTCTAGTTCAGTTCTAGTTCAGTTCTAGTTCAGTTCTAGTTCAGTTCTAGTTCAGTTCTAGTTCAGTTCTAGTTCAGTTCTAGTTCAGTTTTAGTTCAGTTCTAGTTCAGTTCTAGTTCAGTTCTAGTTCAGTTCTAGTTCAGTTCTAGTTCAGTTCTAGTTCAGTTCTAGTTCAGTTCTAGTTCAGTTCTAGTTCAGTTCTAGTTCAGTTCTAGTTCAGTTCTAGTTCAGTTCTAGTTCAGTTCTAGTTCAGTTCTAGTTCAGTTCTAGTTCAGTTCTAGTTCAGTTCTAGTTCAGTTCTAGTCAGTTCTAGTTCAGTTCTAGTTCAGTTCTAGTTCAGTTCTAGTTCTAGTTCAGTTCTAGTTCAGTTCTAGTTCAGTTCTAGTTCAGTTCTAGTTCAGTTCTAGTTCAGTTCTAGTTCAGTTCTAGTTCAGTTCTAGTTCAGTTCTAGTTCAGTTCTAGTTCAGTTCTAGTTCAGTTCTAGTTTCAGTTCTAGTTCAGTTCTAGTTCAGTTCTAGTTCAGTTCTAGTTCAGTTCTAGTTCAGTTCTAGTTCTAGTTTCAGTTCTAGTTCAGTTCTAGTTCAGTTCTAGTTCAGTTCTAGTTCAGTTCTAGTTCATAGTTCTAGTTCAGTTCTAGTTCAGTTCTAGTTCATTCTAGTTCAGTTCTAGTTCAGTTCTAGTTCAGTTCTAGTTCAGTTCTAGTTCAGTTCTAGTTCAGTTCTAGTTCACTTCTAGTTCAGTTCTAGTTCAGTTCTAGTTCAGTTCTATTTAAGTACTAGTTCATACTATAGAGACGAAATTTAAGTTTACGTAAGAGACAACAAACTGTGATACCCCTGAATAAAATATTTGCATATTTAACAATAATCGTATGATAGGTTGCTGTGAGAAAATAAATACCTACAGCAAATTTACACAGACCTAAAAAATTAATTTTTATTTAAACTGCCAAATCTTACACATTCAAACGATGTAAAAATACAAAACCTAGAAAATACATAAAAATCATTAATAGTTGAAGTAAATTGGATATGTGTTACTATGTCACCTATTAAAATACACAAAGACACAAATACTACTTACAACATACAAATACAAAACAAAATCAAATTTTGATCTCGACATCATCAACGGCTTGTAAAACACCATCAAACATTAATAAAACAACTTAAATTACAAACAGTTTTTGGTTGTTTTACTCTATTGACTTCAAATAAAAAATTTACAAAAAAAAAAAAAACTACAACAAAACATTGGTAATTACATAATTAAAACTGGTTTACAAATGTTTTTTTTTTTTAATTTTTTTAATTTAAAGCTCTTTTTCATTTTGCTTTTATACGAAATTTTTTTGAATGAAAAATCTGATGTTCGCACAAAAATTGAATAATGAATACATGTATAAACAATGTACGTAGGTATCTATGAAGTTCGTAACGTATGTTCAAGTATGTATTCATGTACCAACTTAGATCCGTCTGACTGTCGATCTATTCAGTTCATTTGCCTGTATGTTTGACTGGTATAAACAACATGTTGTTGCAGTTGCTGCTTCTGCTGTTGTTTATATTTGGTAATTGACCAACAATTAAAGTGTTAAAATAAATAATCATCGATAACAGCAGCAACAAATATACTTATACGTACATACTACATACATATTTACAATAATAGCTTCAGTATTAGCAATGCGAATGAATGATCTTGCGACAAATCGTTTAACTCCAATTTTACACATTTTTTATTTCTAAGTGTCAAAGTACTCAATTGACACTTGTGTGTCTTATTTAATAATAATAATAATTATTATTATTATTAACCAACAGTTGTTTTCATTGCAAAATTAAATTTTGTATAATATATTTTTATGGATATAATCGTTTTGACACATAAACTTGATCTATTTTTTGCTATTTTTTTCATTTGAACCATTTTTTAAGAAATAATTTTATGGAAAGTATTTAAGGTCCAGTTCAGTTCTGGTTCAATTTTAGTTCAGTTCTAGTTGAGTTCTAGTTCAGTTCTAATTCAGTTCTAGTTCAGTTCTAGTTCAGTTCTAGTTCAGTTCTAGTTCAGTTCTAGTTCAGTTCTAGTTCAGTTCTAGTTCAGTTCTAGTTCAGTTCTAGTTCAGTTCTAGTTCAGTTCTAGTTCAGTTCTAGTTCAGTTCTAGTTCAGTTCTAGTTCAGTTCTAGTTCAGTTCTAGTTCAGTTCTAGTTCAGTTCTAGTTCAGTTCTAGTTCAGTTCTAGTTCAGTTCTAGTTCAGTTCTAGTTCAGTTCTAGTTCAGTTCTAGTTCAGTTCTAGTTCAGTTCTAGTTCAGTTCTAGTTCAGTTCTAGTTCAGTTCTAGTTCAGTTCTAGTTCAGTTCTAGTTCAGTTCTAGTTCAGTTCTAGTTCAGTTCTAGTTCAGTTCTAGTTCAGTTCTAGTTCAGTTCTAGTTCAGTTCTAGTTCAGTTCTAGTTCAGTTCTAGTTCTAGTTCAGTTCTAGTTCAGTTCTAGTTCAGTTCTAGTTCAGTTCTAGTTCAGTCTAGTTCAGTTCTAGTTCTGTTCAGTTCTAGTTCAGTTCTAGTTCAGTTCTAGTTAAGTTCTAGTTCAGTTCTAGTTCAGTTCTAGTTCAGTTCTGGTTCCGTTCTAACTTGTTTAATGTGTATTAACACTATTATTCTATTCTAGTTGGTTACATTAGTTTCGTAAGTCGGCATTTAAACTGGTTTTCCTTAAGTTTGATTACATAATAGATCCGACTAGGAACTGAGACGGGGTTAAAAACCTGCATCTTTAAATAAAAAACAACCATATAATGAAGGTTAAATATTTAAAATACTTTCCTACACAAATTAACAAACTAAATAAATAAAATAAATCTAATATAAATATACGTTGTGGCTATTATGAGTACATTTAAAAAAAAAATAAAAATTTTTTGCGTTCTATTACTAGTAAATTTATGCTAAAATTATTTCTCAATATTTACACTAGCATATGGCCATTTTTTTCTCAACCTAAAATAAAATTTTTTCCATTATTTTTACAGTAACCGAAGGTCAATAAGAGGTGCGTTAGTTTTGCTAAGAAAAAAAATTGTACCGAGTTTTAAATCAAATACTTAAACGGCTACTAAAAGAACCTCTTTACCTACTAGTTAAAGATCGAGCAATCGCTAGATCATTGATGAAACAGCTGTTTTAGTAATGAGAGGGGTCTTGTTGCCCACATTAACAAATCTTATAGGTTTGTGCTCAAGACTCAAGTACAATTATTATTTTTTATATCTGGGAATTTGAAACTAATATTCATAGAAATATTAAGATTTATGTATGTATGGATGAAAAATCATTCAATAGCAATGCTTAAACAAAAAATAACGCGTTTTTGTTAGATAAAAATTTTATTATTAATTTTATTTATTTAAGTTTTTCATAAAATATTTGCATAACTATTCAAATGTAGAAAAAGCAGTAACGGTTGATTGACTTTTTCCTAGTGTTTGAGAAATACAGGTAGACGAACGGAATTTGCAAAAGGCGTTAAACTGAGGGCAATGAATAATGGGAAATAAAATTAATATGAAATGAAAACAAATAAAGAATTTATTTAGCTGCGTTATTGAAATTGAGTTCTATTCGATTTTGAGTGGGGTTGAGTGTTTGAGGTTTTAATTTGATGCTATTTTTGAAAAAATTCAATGAAATTTGTTTAGTATAAAAATTAAGTTTAGGACCTATAAACTTCTTAAATTTAAAAAAGGCGAGGAGCCACGCCCATATACATAGTTAGATAGTTTGGAAGGAGGATGTGTGTCACATAAAATCAATATTGTAGAAAGTCAAAAAAGTACCTTTTTAAGAAGGCATATAGTATATAACCATCTCACGAAAGTGAAGCATATAGAAATCAAATCAAACCAACAACGAGACATAATAGCAACAAAAATACAGTAGAAACACCAAAAAAATATTATAATGACAAAATGCAACAACAACATCAAAGCATCAAGTCCCCTCAAAACAAAATGCAAAAACAGTGACGTCACTATAACAAAACAAAAAACGCACAAATACATTTCATAAACAACAACACGCCTGCAGGTTTGTTATAACCACCAACAACAAAATGAGATGGTCTGATGATATGCAACAAAACCTTTGAAACAATAACAATGCTGTATATAACAACAAAAACAGTTGTAAATAAAGTACAACAATAATATTAATAATAATAATAATACTTAAGAAAAAAATCACATTTAATATTCTTAATTGTCTTACTTGTTTTTTTCTAATTGATTAATTCACAAGATAGTGACGGCTGTTGGCGGCAGCATCCAAACATTTCTTAAAAACTTGCACTTGTTAATCACTTTAGTAATACTTTAATTTTGTAATAAATTATTACGGATGTTTTTTAAAATGCTCCTTTATAAATTTTAACAAATTTGCAACCGCTTAGTTTAATGTTTAAAAGAGAACTAATAAAAAGTAGAATATGCTAATGAACGGGAATAGCTGAAATGTCAAAATTCTACTAGTTTTTTAAAATCCTTAAGGTATGCTAAGGATTTTGCGTGTTTCGTTTTTATATATAGTATATACATTAAGGACATTTCAGAACGATTAAATACATTATATTCGCAATGTTATTATAGTTGGAGACTAACTAACTAACTAACTAACTAACTAACCAACTAACTAACTAACTAACTAACTAACTAACTAACTAACTAACTAACTAACTAACTAACTAACTAACTAACTAACTAACTAACTAACTAACTAACTAACTAACTAACTAACTAACTAACTAACTAACTAACTAACTAACTAACTAACTAACTAACTAACTAACTAACTAACTAACTAACTAACTAACTAACTAACTAACTAACTAACTAACTAACTAACTAACTAACTAACTAACTAACTAACTAACTAACTAACTAACTAACTAACTAACTAACTAACTAACTAACTAACTAACTAACTAACTAACTAACTAACTAACTAACTAACTAACTAACTACTAACTAACTAACTAACTAACTAACTAACTAACTAACTAACTAACTAACTACTAACTAACTAACTACTAACTAACTAACTAACTAACTAACTACTAACTAACTAACTAACTAACTAACTAACTAACTAACTAACTAACTAACTAACTAACTAACTAACTAACTAACTAACTAACTAACTAACTAACTAACTAACTACTAACTAACTAACTAACTAACTAACTAACTAACTAACTAACTAACTAACTAACTAACTAACTAACTAACTAACTAACTAACTAACTAACTAACTAACTAACTAACTAACTAACTAACTACTAACTAACTAACTAACTAACTAACTAACTAACTAACTACTAACTAACTAACTAACTAACTAACTAACTAACTAACTAACTAACTAACTAACTAACTAACTAACTAACTAACTAACTAACTACTAACTAACTAACTAACTAACTAACTAACTAACTAACTACTAACTAACTAACTAACTAACTAACTAACTAACTAACTAACTAACTAACTAACTAACTAACTAACTAACTAACTAACTAACTAACTAACTAACTAACTAACTAACTAACTAACTAACTAACTAACTAACTAACTAACTAACTAACTAACTAACTAACTAACTAACTAACTAACTAACTAACTAACTAACTAACTAACTAACTAACTAACTAACTAACTAACTAACTAACTACTAACTAACTAACTAACTAACTAACTAACTAACTAACTAACTAACTAACTAACTAACTAACTAACTAACTAACTAACTAACTAACTAACTAACTAACTAACTAACTAACTAACTAACTAACTAACTAACTAACTAACTAACTAACTAACTAACTAACTAACTAACTAACTAACTAACTAACTAACTAACTAACTAACTAACTAACTAACTAACTAACTAACTAACTAACTAACTAACTAACTAACTAACTAACTAACTAACTAACTAACTAACTAACTAACTAACTACTAAACTAACTACTAACTAACTAACTAACTAACTAACTAACTAACTAACTAACTAACTAACTAACTACTAACTAACTACTAACTAACTAACTAACTAACTAACTAACTAACTAACTAACTAACGAACTAACTAACTAACTACTAACTAACTAACTAACTAACTAACTAACTAACTAACTAACTACTAACTAACTAACTAACTAACTAACTAACTAACTAACTAACTAACGACTAACTAACTAACTAACTAACTAACTAACTAACTAACTAACTAACTAACTAACTAACTAACTAACTAACTAACTAACTAACTAACTAACTAACTAACTAACTAACTACTAAACTACTAACTAACTAACTAACTAACTAACTAACTAACTAACTAACTAACTAACTAACTAACTAACTAACGAACTACTAACTAACTAACTAACTAACTACTAACTAACTAACTAACTAACTAACTAACTACTAACTAACTAACTAACTAACTAACTAACTAACTAACTAACTAACTAACTAACTAACTAACTAACTACTAACTAACTAACTAACTAACTACTAACTAACTAACTAACTAACTAACTAACTAACTACTAACTAACTAACTAACTAACTAACTAACTAACTAACTAACTAACTAACTAACTACTAACTAACTAACTAACTAACTAACTAACTAACTAACTAACTAACTAACTAACTAACTAACTAACTAACTAACTAACTAACTACTAACTAACTAACTAACTAACTACTAACTAACTAACTAACTAACTAACTAACTAACTAACTAACTAACTAACTAACTAACTAACTAACTAACTAACTAACTAACTAACTAACTAACTAACTAACTAACTAACTAACTACTAACTAACTAACTACTAAAACTAACTAACTAACTACTAACTAACTACCCAACTGAAATTTGCCAAAAGCAAAAGTCGCCTGATTCTTAGCATAGCTTAAGGAGATTAATAAATGAAATAGAATGTGCCTATTATATTTTTCTCTTTCATTCGCCTTCTCCTTTAATCTTTAAACTAAGCGGATGCAAATTTGTGAACATTTATAAAGACGCAAGTAAAAATTTAGTTTTTTTCTAAATAATTTATTGAAAACAGTGTGGAATAAGTGAAAATGATAAAGAAAAGTATAATTAAGTGTTTTCCCCCATAAGAAATTAAGTAGTTTCGGTTTACTGCCGCCACCCACTATAACTTCGTACAGGCCACCGCGAATGCATAAAAAAGGTAAGTTTGTTTTTGTAAAATTTACAACAAAACAAATTGCGGGAATATTATTTGTTAGGATTTAGCAAATTTAACAATTTTTTTCATTTTCTGGATACAAAACGTTCTTATTATTGTTGTTGTTTTTCTTCTTCCCAATATTTGTTGTTATACATAGCATTGTTATTGTTTCAAATGTTTTGCATGGCATCAGGCCGTAACTTGTTAAAATCTGCCGCCGTGGTTGTTGTTTATGAATTTTTTGTGCTTTTGTTCTGTTGTTATTGTGACATCAATGTTATTGTCATTTGTTTGTGTATAAAGGGTTTTTGGATCAGGTCACAAAGATTGCATTGTAAAAGCAGTTTTACAATAAATGCTACCTTTACAAAAATAACGTGCAATTTGTTGTTTGTTTTGGTTGTTGCGTTTGTAAAATTTGGCCGTTGTTTTGTTTTTCTTTGGCTTTTAATATATGCAGCAATTGCTGTTAGGATTGTTTAGAAAGTAAAGAGAAAGAAAATACATAGATGGATTTTTATTAGTTTTTTAAAATTCTTAAGGATTTTGCGTTGTTAGATTTTGTTCAAGCTTGGTTATTTCTAAGTAATTGAACAAATATTTTGTACAATGTTGTAATTGTAAATTTGCCTATTGCCCAGTGCTGTCAATATTAGTACAAAATCGCAGCGAATGCAAATTTGTTAAAATTTATGATTTTGCTCAAATCTTCGTTATTTGTGAACCGATTTAGCTGATTTTAAATAGGAAACATCTTGAAAGAATTACAATACGAAACATGAATATTTTGAGACAATATTTATTATAAAATTTCACATACTTTTAAAACAAAATTTTGTATAAAATGTTTCAGTTTTGTTAAAAAAAATAATAAAAAATGGAGCTTAGGAGGAATTTGTATATAATGATCCAAGATTCGAAATTACTATTTTATCCGATAACTTTATCGATCCTAATATAAAGATTTATTCTAATCAATTAATTATGAATCAAATTAATCAGAAAAGACTTTCGATCATATTATGAAGAAATACCTAATTTAAAATGATGCATGATTTGGAAACAACATTTTTTTGTCGAAGATCGTTTCTTTTTATTTTAACCATAATAAGATCATAAGATATTTCTATACGATATGTAATTAAGATCAAAAATACTGAAACAAGCTCGAAAGATTTATTTTGGAAGTGATCATTTGATAATTTGAAAAAATTTTTTAAAAAATTATTATTTAATTAATTTATAATAACTACATAATTTCATTATCTATTAAAAATTAAAAACTAGAATGTTTTGTTTTGAAAAAATTCACAAGGACTTTTTTAAACCATATTTTTTTAAAACGATATATTAAAATTATTTTTACAACTTATATCAAAATTATAAAATTTATGTTTAATTACAATTTGATTTCAAGATCATCTTCATAATGATCTTGATGTAAAACCATAACAAACGCGTTTATAATAATAATATTTATTTAAACATTGGCATACATAATAATACTTAATAATAGTAAGTAAGTAATTCGAAACAAAGAAGGTATTGAAAAATCCAAAAAAACACACAGAAAACAAATTAAAATTAAAAAAAATAAATAAATGCAAATAACTAATGGCACACACACAACTAATTTACAAATCAATGTCATTACACAAAAAAAAAAAAAAAAAAAAACTATAATAAAATTTGAAAATATAAAAAAAAAACTAATGGCAAATCAAAATAATTTTGCAACAATTTAACCCTCAAATTAAATTTAAATTTGTATTAAAGTTTGTTTTAAATGTTTTTTTCTAATATTGAAAACCAAAATTCAAAGTTGATATTGATCGTTTAATTGTCTGTTGGCAGGCTAAAAAAGCAACAGGTTCGGCCAATTCCAAGCCACACATTGGACACCTTGCAATATAATAATCAACTATCAACTACATACTCATTCGCATAATGACGTTTTATTTATTTGTAACTACCAAAAACGAACACCTAAAAACATTTTAGTTTTTTGAAAAAAAAAAAAAAAAACTTAAAGGTATTAAGCAATTTAACGTGAAATGGGTGTTTGAATTTACTGTTAACACTTAGTAGGCCTAAATAAATGCACACTAATACACTTTATGGTTTGTAGATAAATATTACTACTACTGACTTACATTGGCGTGTAACTGAAAATATGAATGTTATTATTGTTTTTGGGTAGTTAAATAAATTTTAAACAAAAGTTTTTGATATTGAAAACACATACTAAATGTTTATTGTTGTTACCAATATTTACATTTAAGAAAAAAAATAGCAATGCTATTTAACAAAAAAATACAACAATTGATTGACACAACACAATTTGGTCAAGAGTAAAAATGTCTGCAATTTTTAAAAACAAATATGTATTTTACATGTTATTTTGAACAAAAAAAAAAAAAGTTTAAACTTCATAATACGTTCGTTGACTTTCAGGGAATTTTTTTTCTCTTAATATGCTAAACGATCCGTGGGAGTTACAGTGGGTTGTTGACAAAAGTAAATCAAATAAACATAAAATACGTTTATAAAATGTTTAAAAATATAAAACAATAATAAAAATCTACACGGAGGGATAAATAAATATACACGCCTGGTACCAAATTGACACCAAATTTTTCAATAACGTCTGTTGTCAAGTATATAGATATATACAACAACAACATGTAATGTTGACCACGCACCGTTGTCAACATTGCAACAATTCGTTGTCGCATACGTTGTCTAAAGTTAACAAATGTGTTAAGCTCAAAATCCGTTGTCAATAGTGAGCTTACCACGTTTGTCGGATGTGCATAAAATTTTGATTGCCACATCGAATTGTTGCAATGTTGACAACGTTGCGTGGTCAACGTTAGATGTTCTTGTACATACTTGACAACGGATGTTATTGAAAAATGTGATGTCAATTTGGTACCAGGAGTGTATATTTTTTCCTTCTGTATATGATTGTGACTCATGGCAGTGAAACAAATATCAAACTTTACTTTTCATTAAAAAATCGATTTTTGATTTTTTGCCCCAGGATCTCTAGTTTAGTCAGAAAATGGACTTTAATGTTTACACCCAAAATTTTTCGTGGGAAATAAAAATGATCTTAATCCGTCTTGGTCCAGGGGCTCTTGTTTAGCCAATGGGCTTTTAAGTCGACTTTTGGAGGGATATAAAAAGAATCAAAGATTTCCATACTTTTTGCTACAGGTCCTCTAGTTTGAGAAAGACAGCTTTAGAGGCAAAAAAAGCCTCTTAAGCTTTTACAGCTTTATTTTTAACAAGACTTGCGTTCTACAAGCAGAGCTCTTACAGAATCTTATCTTAACTAGTACCATCTTAGAGTCTCTCCAGAAAGGAGGAACCCTTTTCACAAAGTTTTTCAGCGTAAAATCACATGAATGTCATGTCAGTCTCATGATCATTACACACCCGACGAACTTGCCGCTTTCGCTCTCAAGAAACGATTATATGATCCACTATTTTATGGTTGACCAGATCTTTCGTCTTACCAGCGACATATACTATATAACAGAGATCGTCTGGATATATATTTTGATGTCAACTTCAGCATAAGATAGCGGTTATTTCCCTTATTCGCTTTACTTCAACCATGTTAGAATCCTAACACTGATTTTCGCCCAAAAAATCGACTTTTGGAAGGATATACAAGGGATCACATGTTTTCATCCTTTTTGCCCCAAGGCCTCTAATTTGAGAAAGACCGCTTTAGAGGCAAAAACCTCTTAAGCTTTATTTTTTTTGCAAGACTAGCCTTGGAGCCTTCTACAAGCAGAGTTCCAACAGATTCTTATCTTAACTAGTCCCACCTTAGAGTCGTTCCAGGAAGGCGGAACGTTTTCCATAAAGTTTTTCAGCGTACCATCACATGAGTGTGATCATTACACACCCCATGAATTCGCTGCTCTTGCTCTCAAAAAGCTATTATTTGATCCACTATGGTTGGCCAGATCTTCGTTTTACATTACTAGTTTTCTGATATTGTTTCTATCGGGATCAATTTAGATGACGTAAAGCCTGGTGGACTTTACCTACCTTATTAGCAGGATTCTGTCTAGAGATTCCTTTAAGAATGCTATGGCTTTGACAGTATTTTGGATGATAGGACACTCTTTGTCTTTTTGGGTTTATTATCAACGTTAAACTTTTCGGAGAATTTGATTTGCATTGCCTCAGAAGAGGTTAAAGAAAAGTTCGATATACTTCTCATAGTGCCCCGACCATTACTCAATATGATATTCTAAAGAACATTCGTCCTGACCTCTAGATAGTCGATAGCTGCGCTTTACTTCATCCATATTAGAATTAGAGTTGTAGCTCTGACTTAAAGCCCCCTTCGAGTACCTCTTTCTTCTTTTCTGTTTTCGCCCAAAAATTTTTGGAGGGTTATAAAAGGGATCACAGATTTTCATTATTTTTACCCCCGGGCCTCTAGTTTGGACAGAAAATGAACTTTTATGTTTTCACCTAAAAATAGATTTTTAGTGGGAAATAAAACTGATTACAGATTTTACCCTTTTTATCCTAGGGTCTCTAGTTTGGAGGAATATGACTAGTTCGGTCAGAAAATTGAATTTTAGATATGCTTTCAGCCAAAAATCAGCTTTTTGCGTGTAATAGAAGTATCAAATTCTATGCACAATTGGTTGCCCACTGTGCCAAAGTAATTGTTTACAAAACTCTGTACAATAGAATTCAAAACAAATAAGTAATTGTTTTATATTTGCGGTTGCACGTTTTTCTTTTCCACAAAAAGTGAAGAAAAATCCCAACATTTATCACTTACGGTGTTCGGTCGGCATACGTTCTGTAGTTTGTTTATTTTTTTTTTTAATAATTTTTTGTTCATTTCAACGTATGTGACAACCGCATACTTGCCCTTGACTCAATTTAAGACGAATTGTTTTCTGGTTTTTTTTTTGTGACAAATCATTATTGTTTTACAACAAGATCATAGACATTAAAATTGATGTGAACACATCAAGTGCAGAATATTTTGGAAAAAACAGATACTTAAATTTATGACTATATGAATGTATGTACATATGTATGTAATTTTTTTTTTGTTAAAACCATAATTAGACAAACGTGTGACAATTTTTATGAACTGTGCGCGCAAGCTTAATCATTGTAAAAAAAATCCACAGAAAAAAACTCTAAAACACTAAAAATTAATATTGTATGACATCTAATTAAGGTATTATTTTTTAATACCATATAATTATATTGTTATAAAGAAATATAAACCTTGTTAAATATATTAAAAAAAAGCAAAAATACTAAAATTTTTATAAAACGCATTAAAATCTTAATACCGACAATAAGTTTGTTTTTAATAAAATTAGTAAATGAAACAACCATAATTAGCTAAATTTGATTTTATTGTCAATCGTCGTTTTAATTTAAACAGTCATCAAAGATTTATGTCTGGTTTTATATGCTCTAGCTCCTTTTATGGGGAATTATTGAAAATACGGGGGTTGAAACATTTAATTTTTATTATAATTATACAAATATTGAAAAATAAAAATAATCTATTTTTGGATTTAAACTAAAATTTGGGTCAAAGTTTTCTTTTGTTACAATTATCTTTATGTAGCATGATCATATTAAATATTTTAAACTTATTCCGAAAGTTGTTTGGCTTCAACATGATCAAGTCTTTTGTATTGAATATATCTATAAGGACTTGTCCGCTCCGATTGGTGTTATTACTAAACCAAGACTAAGACCATATTAGCATTGCAATCTTCAATAATGTTTAACAACTCCTAAGTGCGTGGTAGTGTCGGAGAGTTGAAGATCAGTTAGACAGGTGCAGATATACTCAGTAACGTTGTATGCGATATTTACAACCCCGTTGAGAGAAGGAAACATTAAAAATAACTTCATTGTGACTAAGAGAAGAGCAGTTGGTAATTTACATGATTTAACCCAGGAACCCTGTTTCGAATGTCCCAAGGTTCCTGGATAAAAGCTATATGTATATTTTCTTTATTGCCCTCTCGTTCTGAAGGGGGTTTATTTGGATTTACGATATGTACCTTTGTTTATTTTAGACGTCATAGCGTTGATTGTCGTTGGCTTCAATCATCTCTACTTGCGAGTTGGTGATCACTCTTTGACTACTTCAGGATGCCTGTAATGGTCAATGTCCGTGGTACTTCGGTATTCTTGTCGGGGCAAGTGATAACAGCCCTTACTTCTTGTGAGTTGAGTTGGCTATCACCTTCTCGTTCTGATTGCACTGCTTTAGGTAGCCTTTAATGGCTAATACTTCTATAGTCACCATCCTTTGTATTTTCTTGTATTTGTTTGAGCTAGTGATAACAATTCTTCCAATCGGAACCTTTCCAATTTTGAGAAAAACAGCTTAAGAGACAAAAAAAGTCTATAAAGCTTTATTTTTTTGCAAGAGAGCTGCTATAGATTCATGCCTTAACTAGTCCCATTTTAGAGTCGTTCCAGGAAGATGTCTAAGTGCTTAACTTGAACACCTGCCTTGACGACCTCACGGTGGTCTTTTTCATCTACTGGGAATGACTTGAGTCGGTCTACCACGCGCCCTTGAATCCTTCTATGAACGACTCAGATGGCAATTTTTGTACATGACTATGGCGGTCTATTTACAAGCTGAAGTACTCGAGCTATCTAATCTCTTTCCATAATAGCTCCGTAGCGGAAAGACAGGCAGCATGGGATCAATCCCAATGCAAACCCTGACAAGGAAAAAGCAATCACTGGTCTAAAATCAATAGAAGGCGAAATCAATCTTCCGGTGTAACGGAAGGTGACCACCCTTATGATGTCATCAAAGATTACATTATTTAAAATGCAATTGCATTATTTAAAATGCATAGTCCGAAAGATAATGTCAGGTAATGTGTCAATTTGAACCCAATAATTGCCCCGACAAGTTGAGTGGCAGCTCTCAATCATAATTCGCGTAGCATGAAACAATATGCATCCTGTTGCGATGGCAACAGCACCGAGAACTTCCCTGAAGTAAAAGGTCTACTAAATCAGTACTAGTCTTCTGTCGGGCAGAGGAGTCTTTTCCGATCGTTCACCAACTTACATCAGTTCCATTCTCAGATCATAAAGAATGATCTATGGAATTCAAGGTTCAACCTGAGAATTCCCCAACCTATACTGGCGCCCTACTACACAAAGAGTAAGAGATACTCAACGGGTTCATGTGTCTAGCAAAAGTTGCTCTGTCACATCACCCAGTGACATCTGTTGAGATGGCAACAGGCCACCCTTAGTGCCAGATTATATGGTGCTCTGGTTTTACCCCATGTCAAATCATTCCAAGGAAAGGGCGAGGATACATTTGATCATCACTAGTTTATAGTCCCGGCAGATTAGAGGTTTTGGTAGCACCTCTTTTCCCCGGGATATTGCAATAACACCAAGATGGAGGTTTCACCAAGGCAACATGATGCCCCCGGCGGTAAGTCGTTCCAGGAAGGAGGAACACTTTCCACTACGTTTTTCAGGGTAGCATAACATGGATGTCATGATCATTACACACCCGATGAACTCGCTGCTATCACTCTCAAGAAGCAAATATGTGATCCACTATTTTATGGTTGACCAGATCTTCCATCTTATTATACTAGTCTTCTGGTATTTTTTCCTTTCGGATTACCATCGTCATTTACAGTCTGGATATATTTTCATGTCAGCTTTAGCATGGGATGGCGGCTATTTTCCTCATCCGACATCTTCTTTTTGCTTTGTAGACCCCTTTACTTTCGGGATTAATTTAGATGACGTAAAGCCTGGTTGACTTTGCCTAACTTACTAGCAAGACTCTGTCTAGAGATTCTTTTAAGAATGCTATGCCTTTGCAAGAATATTGGATGATGGGAGATCTTTGTCTTCTTGGGTTTATGTATTATCAGCGTTCAACTTCTCGGAGGATTTGATTTCATTGTCTCAAAAGAGTTTAAAGAAAACTTCGATATATTTTTCATAGTGTTTCGAACGTTACTCAATAAGATCTTCTGAGGAATATTTGTCCTGTCTCCAGATATCCAATTTTTTATAGTCTACTGTCTCTGTTAGAATTAAAGTCGTAACACTGACTTAAATCATTCGACTTTTCGGTGGATTTGATTTTCATTGCCTCAGAAGAGGCGAAAAAAGAGTTCGATATACTTTTCATAGTGTCCTGAACATTAATCAATATGATTTTCTCTTGACATAATTTTTTTCACCTAGCCCCCATACAACCGTACCCCCGAATAAAACTTTTGAACTCAAAATTATCTACAAAAATTAGCACAACTTAGTTTTATAAAAGTCTAAATGATCAGACCTTATTTGATCCTATCCCCCACAGAAAATGAAAAATTGCATACCACCCTATGAATGAATGAAAAATTCCATACCACCCTAATGTCTAGCATCAAATTAATTTCAAAACAAAACCTCTTTCATATAACTGCCTTTAAAAACATTTAAAACAATTTGTTGCATACAATTGATTATTAATTTTGTTTATCTTCGATTTTGATAGCGGATTTTTGGGGTTTTTGTTTGTTTTCTTATTTTTTAATCAATAATATTGTGACATTTTTTTTTCTTAAATTTTTGGTAAAAACAACTCTTTTAACAAACAAAATTATGTATAAAAACGCACACACCCCTGTTTAATAATATTTATAAAAAACATACAAACTGACGGATGGACGGAAACTATCATCAGTGGGTATAAAATTAAATGTTTACGAAATTTATTAATTATATTTATACACCTGATTTTAAGCGTTTACTCTCTATAAGCTTTACGTTGAGGTTTCTGTTTGTATTCATTAGTTATTATTGTTGTTGCTGCTGAATACAATGTATTGACCAAATGTTGTTTTTTATATTTTGACTTCAAAAAGCTGCAGTTTTAAATTCAAAACGGGGTAACAGAAGTTTCGTAAACTTACTTATGCTTGTAGTTGTTGTCTTTTGCGCTGCTGCTGCAAATTGGAATTTAAAAAATGATCGCATTGATTCACAACAACAAGCGCAGTGAGCGCCGCACATCAATAAATACCTTTAATAATAATTCAAGGTGAAAATATACATAAGTATGTGGCTGTATAAGAATGTGTGTATGTGTGTATGTATGATAATAATTATTAGCTGACAACTGAATGATGAAAGACGGACAGTAGAAGATATTTCAAATTAACTGAAATCTAAAAGCTTATAGCGTATATACATACATACGTTAAACAACACACACACATTTCACTGCAAAAGCTCTTCACTAACATTTTGTATCGATCGATTTAGTATTTTTGTTGCTACACATACTTTGTCTGTTTGTATGGTTTCTATAATTGTATGTTGAAAGATGTTCATGACGCATTAACTTTATATCGCGCCACTTGCATTTACACTCAGTGATACATTCATTGATGATTCCTTCCTTACTTCATTCATACAGTCAGACATACAGACAGACAGACATTCATAAACATATTCATTTGTTTGTTCACTCATGTCGTTAGTCTGTATAATATGCTGGAGGCAACCCGGCAGCAGCCAACAAACTAACCGACCAGTCAGGCAATCAATAAAATGTTTAAACATTAATGTTGGTTTGTCAAATCTTTAATGTTTTCAATCTGATGAAATCTTTAACATTAATGTGATGTTTGACTGGTAAACTCTTGCAGATCATAAGAGTATTGAATCATTTCATATTTATCTTAAAAATTGCAAAAACAATTAGCAAAAATTTGTTTTATATATGTATATAAGCCTTATATAATGATCGGTCTATATTTGATCATGGTTTCCATATAAAGACCTCTCCGGAAAGTGACTTTAGCTTACGTACATAATTGATCTGTTAATACAAATAAATATTTCACTCTAATTTGTCATAAATAAATTTCATTCGGATCGCTTTTTTTGGCCTTAACATTACATAGTGTTGTCGTACGTATGTATATACTTTGACAACGGATGGCATTGAAAAATTATAAACATTTGGTGTCAATTTGGTACCAGGCGTGTATATTTCTTTTTACCTCTGTGTATATCGACAAAAAGCGATATAACAAGCTTTTATATAATCCTCGCCATATTTCATAATAATCGTCCAGTCCCATATAAAGTCCCCTTCAGAAAATTTCTGAAATTTCCAAAGAAGTCGAGTGTTTCACGTGAACACCTTTTCAATCACAGACGATTCACCATTGCCCGACTCTGAGCCCTGCAAAGAACACACTTTGCTGGAGTTCTTGAAACCCGTTGTGTAACTTCAGACATGGAATAACATAACTTCCGTTTATAACCACGCAGATGGAATGGTCTCTGTTTATTCGGCAACAGCACATAAAGACGTAATTGGTAGATCGAAATACGAATCCATCAAATAAGCCAAAGACAAGTTCTTACTGTTATGGGTAAGTCTGGTATAAACAGAGTAAACCCTGAACATATTCTGACATGGAAAGAAAATTCAATTATATCACTTGTACATTCATCGACATTCAATCCAACACTATTCTCATTTATCTGAAACATTTACTGAGAATACATACGACAAATTCATTATTTGTATAAGGGGTATACGAGGTCCTTGCACTCCTTCATTCATTATGTATCTTACTTATTTGGCACCAACTCATTTCCAAGCCTCAGAATCACTCCTATGAGGGGAATCTTTTGTCTTTTTAGGCAAAAGCACCGAACTTCTCCTTCCGTGATTTTGGATTTAAGCCACCAGCTGCACCTCGAAGGGACCTCTCCAATAACCGGGACAATACAAAATCTGAAACTCTGCCCTGGTTTGGTTTGCTAGTCCGACCATATCTCCCAAATTATTCAAAATTATTTTAATGTTGTACGTGCAAAAGTTGCGAATTCTATCACTCATGGTTTCCCAGATATAAGAATTGTTGTATTTAATTCTTAAGCTAAGTACTACGCCCCCAATTTTTAGTCCGCCCATTTTGTCTAGAGTAGCCAGTCCATTCCTTTTCTCTCCAAATATTGTCCATATAATATTTGAAAATTGTCCATATAATATTTGAAGACTCTAGCAGTTGCAATTTCTTTTAAAACTTATTATATATGTATGTATATGGGCGTGTCATCTGAAATTTCGAAATTCCCTCCAGAAATACAGAAAGATTCTGTGAAAATTTCAATAAAATCGATCCAGCCCTTAAGCCATCTATAGACATCAAACACACATTTATTTTCTTTTTAGCATCGATGTCTTTCGATTTGGGTGAAATTTGTAATAGCTATTTCCCCCTATGTTTATAGATTGTCTAGGCCCTAAAGCCCAAAATGTGGCCCAGCCGTTTAGGCGTCTATAGAAATCAAACACACACTGATTCGTATATATGTTTATAGATTGTCAAGGCCCCAGATCATATAAATTGTTATGTGAAATTGTTTCATATTTTTCACATCTTTAAATCTTTCGTTAACAAATACCTTAAATTAAAATTGCATTAATTATTTAATTGAGTTAATTATTCAAATTTTAACAATAATTCAAAAATTCTTCTCCTTTCGACACTTAAAATATTTTATAACATTTGATATTTCTAGTAAATGGCATCAAGGAATTTATAATGAATATATAATATAAAAAAACATTTACCAATAAAAGACACTTTAAAACATGTTTCGCCGACCTTATAAAATTTAATGAGAAATAAAAAAGAAAATATCTCAGCCTAAATTCAAAACACTAAAACAAGCTAGAGCTTAATTGCATAATATGTATATTGTTTAAACAAATAAAAATTAAAATATACATTCATATAAATTAATTTATTTCATACAAATTAAACAAACTTTATGCATTATTGTGTTGAGATGAAATATGTTTAAAAAAAATTAAATTTTGATGTGAATATTGTATATTTTTGTTTGTTTGCGGTCTTTTTGTTTTAAAATCAGTTTTTAAATATTTTGAAATTTTTTTTCTTCTTTCCAGAAAACTAGAAACCTATAATCATTAATTGAGGTGCGGTTTGTCAAGAAAAAACAAAAGGTAACTAACACCAGCACATAAATAAAAATTAATTAATTGAAAGTTTATTTATATTTTATATTTAAATAAAATAATAAAATACTTGCACTTGTTAAGGTACTCGTATTGTATTACAAATAACTTAATACTCTTATTAGATGAAGTAAATACATATGGGGAATTCCATGAAAAGGTAAACCACGACTGAAAAAAATAAAACCCTTATAACTTCTGCATTTTTGAAGATAAATCAACAAAATTTGGTATATGATCTTTTGTAGCGCCAAAGACGAAGACTGTTGAACATTTTTGAAATCGGTCTATTTTTACAACTCGCCGCCATACAAACGGAACCGAAAATATCACTTTTTAGCTCATAATTCTGTTAATTATAAAACTATCCCTTCAAAAATCGGCAGATGTAAAATGTTTATAAGCTTAAACCTTTATGCCGATTTTGATAACGATTGGACCTCATTTGACCCTAGTTCCATTCAAAGTTTAATTTCAGAAAAACACTTAAACGTCCGTAACTCACCTCTCATCACTAGTATTATGATAAAATTTGGCACAAATAAGTTTTATATGAATTAAAATCACATCCTAGAATTTTATGAGGATCGGTCCATATTTGCTTAAATATGTATATAGGTCGGCCATGTCCGACTGCACTTTCCTACTCCTTTTGATTTGTTGAAGTGTGTGTATTCATATATTTCCAAAATATATATTTTATAACCTAAAAAAAATCAGGAGAAAAATCTGTCACATACGATGTGTCACGTACGATATTTAAATATGTTCATTATAAAGTTATATTAATTTCTTTTTTTATTTAAAAATTATGGATTACTAATGAAAAATATGTCCCATAGTGTAAGAAATTAAAACAAAAAAGATACACCTACAAAATTCGCAGATTTTCGTAAATATTTACATGTACTTTAAAAACATTTCCGTTTTTTGTCACGTATGATATCGCCATATTTTAATCCATATTTTGGAAAACAAGGTTCCGAATGGGATGATTTCTTTTGCAAATATAGTATTCTTTAAATGGAACAGAATGACAAAATTGTTTTCCAAGTACTCCTCTAATTTTACAAAATCTATACCACTTTGAAGGCGTGCGAATGTCACATACAATCGTATGGAATTGCCCATATGTATTTTGCGTAGATATTGATGCATATACATAAATACTTATGTACAAATTTATAATAAATAGTAATCAATAATTTTAAATATATTTTATGTAAATTTTCATATAAAAACTTTTCATTCAACAACAACAACATGTATATGATTTTGTCAAGTATTTTTTATTTGAAGAAAAAAAAAAAACGAATGCATTGACGGAAATATCTAGTTAGAAGAAAACTATTACAAACACATATAAAATAACCCAGAAGATTTAAAACGATTCAATGTGCCCCATTTAGCCAGTTATTTGTAAACATTATGAAATCAATAACTTATTTTATACGTCCTAGGTAAACTGGAAGAGAGTCAATATGTGCTCCTAAGTAAACTATAGTATATAGAATTGTTATTGCAGTTTAATTTGTGTATTTATAATCAAAGTAAGTTCCAATTTTAATTTGTTTAGTTTTAATTTTCTGCTAGAAATTATTTACCTCGTACTGCCGGGTAGTACATACTTAGTTATGTATTTATAATGGGTATATATTGCAATTCTTGGCAAGGAAATCATTTCAATTTTATGGATAAATATTATACTTTATTTTAATGTTTAATTTTACTATATGATTCTAAGAACAAATAGTGACTTAAATTGATTTTTCATAAAGATGATAAAATTTTAAAGAAATTTTACTTAGAAAGAGAGTTAAACTAAACAATCTGATCAGCAGTTTTTTGAAAATTGATTAATTTTGTTCAGATAAAAGTTAGTAACAATCGGTTACACATTTCTGCTCCCAAGCTTAAGAGTTTAATCAAGTTTTATAGTAGTTCAGAATAAGTTAAACTAAAATTCAGTTAAACTAAGAAAATGTTTAGAGTCTGATAACATTATCGAATGAAAAATCAACTTTCAACTTAAAAATTTTAAATCAAACAAAAAGTTGCTCAGAACCTGATTGACTTTTTTACCAAAAAGTTGCTTCTATTTTTATGAAATTTTCCAACAAAAAGTTGCTAGCATTTCTAACGAAAATTTTGCTCAAAGTTTATCAAACTTTTCTAACGAAAAGTTGCACAGAATTTCATCTTTCCATTAAATAGTTGCTCAAATCAGATCAACCTTTCGAATAAAAAGTTGTGCGAATTTGATTAACTTTTTTAACGACAAATTTGCTCGAAATTAGGAGAACTTTTAAAATAAAAAGTTTCTCAACAAACTTCATCAACATTACTACCAAAAAATTACTGAGAATATAATTAAGCTCTCTAACCAAAAGTTGCTTAGATTGTAATCAACTTTTTGAACCAAAAGTTGCCCGGAGTCTAATCTAGCTTTTGTAACAAAATGGTGCTTGAGTTTTTATCAACTTTTGTAACAAAAAGTTGCTGAGAGTTTTATTAACTTTTTTAACAAAAAGTTGCTCGGAATTTGAACAACTTTTCTAACAAAAAGTTGCTCCGAATTTGAAGAACTTTTCAAATAAAAAGTTTCTCAGTATCAGATCAACATTTCTACCAAAAAGTTGCTAAGAATATAATCAAGATTACTAACCAAAAGTTGCTTGGAATCTGATCAACTTTTTTAACAAAATCTAATCAACCTTCCTAACGAAATGTTGTCCTCATTTTGATCAACTTTTTTAGCAAACAGTTGCTCAGAATCTGATCAACCTTTCTAAATTTGATTGAAATTTAATCAAACTCTCTAACTAAAAGTTGCTCAGAATTTGGTCAACTTTTTTTTGATAAAAAGTTGCTCTGAATTTTATCAACTTTTCAAAAAAAATTTGCTTAGAATTTGAATAACATTCTTAATAAACAATTTTTTGGAATCTGATCAACATTTTTAACAAAAGTTTGCCCTGAATTTGATCAATCTTTCTAATAAAAAGTTGCTCAGAATTTTATCAACTTTTCTAACAAAAAGTTGCCCAGAATTTAATTAACCTTTCTAATAAAAAATTGCTCTGAGTTTGATAAACTTTTCAAAAAAATGTTGCTTAGAATCTGATCAACATTTTTCACAAAAAGTTGCTCTGTATTTGATAAACTTTTCTAACAAAAGTTGATCAATCTTTCTAATAAAAAGTTGCTAAGAATTTTATCAACTTTTTTAGTAAAATTTTGCTCAGTATTTGAATTATCTTTCTTACAATAAGTTGTCTCAGATTTTATTCAGCTTTTCTTCGTTATCTCTTCAGCTTTTAAAGTAAAAAGTTGCTTGGAATTTGGTAAACTTTTCTACGAAAAATTTCCAAGAATTTGAACAACCTTTCTGATAAAAGTTGCTCGGAATTTGATCAACTTTTCTGAACAAAAAAAAATGTCTTCAGAATCTGATTAATCTATCTTACAATAAAGTTAACTCCGAATTTGATGAGCTTTTCTAAAGTTCCGTAAAAAGTTGCTCGGAATTTCATAAACATTTCCAACAAAAGTTGCCCAGAATCTGATCAACTTTTTTAACAAACATTTGCTCAGAATCTGATTAATCTTTTTCACAATAAGTTGTCTCCGAATTTTATGAGTTTTTCAAAAGAAAGTTGCTTATAATATCTTCAACTTTTCTAGTAAAAAGATTTTCACGTATTTCCACATTATGAGTTCTTAGTTCGTCTTTTCAATTCACCTACTTAAAATACAAATTATTATCAAATACCCCTTTATTAATGTCATCATCTAATATTTATAATGTGTACATATTTTGCTTGTTATTCCATTATATCGTTTTAAGAATATTAAAATGTTTGGAGAAAAAATCCAATTTTTTTTTTAAATAATTTCTAGAATTATAAATAAAGTGTGCCGTTTATTTTGCAAAGAGTCCATTAACCCTCAAACTATATATTTAAATGTTATTTTGATTTTGAATATTTTTTAGAGACATTTTCGTAAAACATTGTTTTTTTACCTTTAATAATGCAAGCAGAATTTCAATTATAAGCAAATCAAGTGCACACTTAGACATCAACACCCCCACGCTATTGGTATAATATGACATTAAAAATTCAAATCTCGGAGGACACAAAAGCAATTGAACCATGGTGCGTTTTAATGCATATTTACAATGTAACCTATTGGCACACTTATTCGTAAAGCGTTCAAAGGCAATTTTAATGATTTTATATTTTGAAATAATATAAAAAGTGATTAATTTAAATTTAAACAGAAAATGTTAATATATCTTTAAGACTCGTTAAAAGCTGTTTATTTAATTAGATTTTATGGGTACACTCTGTTTTTAAGCCATTATTTGAATAGAAATACGTCACTTTGATATAAGTTTATCTATATTAATAAAAAAGTTTGTTATATTTTTCTGAAACTAAATTATAATTTGAAACTTATATGTATGTTAAATTAAACACACATACATAAGTTGACCGAATATACATACATACCTATATTAAAGCAATATATTAAATTGCCAACCCTTTTTTACAAATATGTTTTAAATGCCTTTACAAATACACACTTACATACATATCCTTTCTACATAAGTAATTTAATGAACAGAACACATATGCTTCCACACCACTTTGCCAAAGAACAAAGTTCTACCATATTGCACTACACAACTCATACTCATCATACTTTTAACTTCCGGTATTAAACAAATTAAAACAATATAAACAAAGGGTCCTTTCATTGGCTTTTGCATGCACTAATACACATAAAACAACAACAAAATAAAAAGGAAACAAATAACAAAAAGGAGAAGCTAAAACAAAAACTGACCACAAACAACAACAGCAGCAGTAGTAGCAACAACAACACCACACAAAAACCAACAACATGTTATAAAGAAATGATTGGATTTCCTTTAATAACCAAAAACAAATAGTTACAAACAAACCAACAACAAACAAAATAAACAAACACAACACAAGAGCACTTAAACACACTTGCCAGGCGAACAACTAAAACAAAAAACAAAATCAACGAAAAACTTAAAATGAGCACATGGCTGCCAAAAGATACGAATATCAGATACGAGATACTTTTACAAATAGATACAATCTTATCACACATATTTGTAAACTAATTATGAGCGGGGAAAATTGTACTAATATTATTAAAAAAGTACTTTTTTTTACTGAAATTTTTATATTGAAATTAACAGTTTGTGGTAAAAAGTCTATCGAAGTAAAATCTTTTCTAATCAAATCGGAACACCTTTTCTAGTAAAAAGTTGTTCAGAGTCTAATCAACTCTTCTAATATAAAGTTGCTGCGGGTCTGGTCAACTTTTCCAGTAAAAATCTGCTCAAAGGTAACTTTTTTATTGAAAAATTGCTCTAATAGCCTAATCAACTTTTCTAGTAAAATGTTGCTCATAGTCTGATCAACTTTTATAGTAAAACGTTGCTTAGAGTCCGATCAACTTTTCAAGTAAAAAGTTGCTCAATATCCGATCAACATTTCTAATAAAAAGTTGCTCAGAGTCCGATGAACATTTCTAGTAAAAAATTGCGATGAAGTTTTCTAGTAAAAAGTTGCTCAGAGTCTGATCAACTTTTCTAGTAAAAAGTTACTGAGATTCTGAACAACTTTTCTAGTAAATAGCTGCTCAGAGTCCGAACTACTTTTCTAGCAAAAAGTTGCTCAGAGTCTGATCAACTTTTCTAGTAAAAAGTTGCTCAGAGTCTGATCAACTTTTCTAGTAAAAAGTTGCTCAGAGTCTGATCAACTTTTCTAGTAAAAAGGAGCTCAGAGTCTGATCAACTTTTCTAGTAAAAAATTGCTCAGAGTCTGATCAACTTTTCTAGTAAAAAATTGCTCAGAGTCTGATCAACTTTTCTAGTAAAAAGTTGCTCAGAGTCTGATCATCTTTTCTAGTAAAAAATTGCTCAGAGTCTGATCAACTTTTCTAGTAAAAATTTGCTTAGATTTTGATCAACTTTTCTGGTAAAAAGTTGCTCAGAGTCTGATAAACTTTTCTAATAAAAAGTCGCTCAGAGTTTGATCAACTTTTCTAATAAAAAGTCGTTCAGAGTCTGATCAACTTTTCTAGTAAAAAGTTGTTCAGAGTCTGATCAACTTTTCTAGTAAAAAGTTGTTCAGAGTCTGATCAACTTTTTTATTAGAAAGTTATCTGGAGTCTGACCAACTTTTCTAGTAAAAAGTTGTTTAGAGTCTGATCAACTTCTATAGTAAGAAGTATGTTAGAAACTGATCTAGTAAAAAGTTGTTCAGAATCTAATCTAAATCTAAGTTGCTCCGAGTCTGATCCAATTTTCTAGTAAAAAGAAGCTTAGAGTATGATCAACTTTGCTAGAAAAAAGAGTCGAAATTATTCAGACTCTGGTCAACTTTTCTAGTATAAATATTTTTAGGCGCTCACAATTGTTCAAAATTTATGATTTTAGATTTTTTTGTTGTAAACAAACCCAAATAAAAGTACCAATTTATAGTAGTAGTAGTTACCCTAAAGCAACAAACCCCACAAAAACCTCTAACCAAAAAAGGAGGGTGTTGTGATTTACACTGCAACTGGGTGGGTGAGTCAGTGAATAAGTGCGTTAGTGAACAAGTGAATGAATATGAGTGAGTACATTGAGCTATTGGGTCATGAATGTATAATTATATGTGTTGCAACAAACAAAACCAAAAAACACACACACCAACAAACAAATAGTAGTAAAATGTAAAGATTGTAAATTTGTGAAATTGTTAAAAGATTAGAGAAGAATTTTTATCGTTGATATTCGGTTACATATGACAACTTGATGACATAATAGACAAGGGATACTATATTCGTATGAACGTACATAAAGACAAGTAGTACATATAGTAGAATTTGTAAATAAAAACACGACTCTCATTTATAAAGAGTAAAATTAACTTTTATTTATTTTGTTTTTCAAACATGGTCTCACGTACTTATAGTATTTGCTTATGAGGGGGTGGAATTTAAAAAAAGTGACAAAATAATTGAGATGACAGTAGAATAATAGTTAGTTTGCTCAAAAAAAGTTCAGAAAGAGTGTTATTTTAAGAGAATTATGTGTAAATAAGCATTGAGCAGAGGATAAAGGAATATTGAAACCAAGAGTTCTGAGTATTTGTTGAGGGTTTTGAGAAATTCGAGAAACAAAGTTGCCAATGTTTTGTTAAGAATTATTCAAATATATTTAACATATGTTTTTAATTACGAGAGTAGTATTGATTCGAATGTATTGGTCAGTTCGTGTTCAATTTTGTTACCAAAGTTGCCGAGAATTTGAACAACTTTTCTAGAAATAAGTTACCCGGAGCCTTATGGAGTAAAAAATTGCCAAAAACTATCCATAATGTTTTGCTATAATATCAAGTTGATTAAGAGTTGCTCTGAGGATGGTCAACATTTATTGTACAATGTTGCTTGTAATCTGAACAACTTTTGTGAAAAAAACTTTCTCAGAGTCTGGTTAATTGTAGTAAAAAGTTGGCAGAAGTCTGTACAACTTTTTTATTAAAAATTTACGTAGGGTTTGATCAAGTTTAAAATAATGCTCAGATCTGACGCAGCTCTTGCGCAGAGTCTGAACAACCTTTCTAATATTGCTTAGGCTCTGATCAATTTTTTTAGTTAAGGTTTCTCAGACACTGATCAACTTTTCTAGTAAAAAGTTTCTTTGTTTTTTGGAGTCTAGTAAACTTTTTATAATAAAAAGTTGCTCAAAGTCTCATCAACGTTTATAGTAAAAAATTGCTCATATATGATTGACTTTTCTAGTAAAAAGTTGCTTTGGAGTCTGGTCAACTTTTTCTAGTAAAAATCTGTTCAGTGTCTCATTCCCTTAAAAAGTTGCTCAGACTCTAACCAACTTTTCTAAAAATTAGTTGCTCAAAAGTATACTCGGCATTTTTAATAAAAGTTGCTCAGAATTAGGTCTTCTTATACGGATATATGTATTTATAAGAAGACTCTGATTAGAACAACTTTTCTAATAAATACTGCTCAGGCTGTAATCAACTTTTTTAGTGAAGGTTTCTCATACTCTGATATACTTTTATAGTAAAAAGTTTCTTTGTTTTTTGGAGTCTGGTAAACTTTTTATAGTAAAAAATTGCTCAAAGTCTTTTTTAGTAAAAATTGCTCAGACTATGATTAACTTTTTTATAAAAAGTTGCTTTGGAGTCTGGTCAACTTTTTTTTGCTCAGTGTCTCCACTTTTCGTAAAAAGTTGTTTCTTCTTTTTTAGAGCCTGTTAAACTTTTTATAGTAAAAAGTTGCTCAAAGTCTCATCAACTTTTCTCTTAAAGTTGACCAGACTCTAAAGCTACTTTTCTAGTAAAAAGTTGCTCAGACTCTGACCAACTTTTCCGGTAAAAAGTTGTTCAGAGTCTCATCAACTTTTTAGTAAAAATTTGTTCATGCTGCAACCAAAATTTGCTCAAAAGTATACTCGGCCTTTTTAATAAAAGTTGCTCAGAATCGGGTCTATTTATTCTGATGTATTTATAAGAAGATTCTGATTAGTCAGGTCAATTTTACAAGTAAAAAGTTGTTCTGGAGTCTGATCTGATCAATTTTTCTAATAAAAAGCTTCTCAGGAGTCTGGTCAACCTTTCTAGTATGAAGTTATTGAGTCTCTGATAATATTTTTAGTAAAAAATCTGTCAAAATTTCTTATAAAAAGTAGCTTACAGTATGATTCTTCAGGCAAAAAGTTGCGGAGGATTCTGGTAATCTTTTGCATAAAAAAATTGCCCAATAATCTACTAAAAGCAGTTCTAATGTTATACGCCAAAACATTTATTCAAAGAACATTTGAATTTCATTCTCGGAAATGGCAAGAAAAACGCTAATTTGTTTTTACTGTTTTACAAAAGCTTAAGATATTTTT
Organism: Lucilia sericata; assembly: GCF_015586225.1. Lineage (NCBI taxonomy): Eukaryota > Metazoa > Arthropoda > Insecta > Diptera > Calliphoridae > Lucilia > Lucilia sericata. Next base: position 401,380 of record NW_023994141.1, on the reverse strand, counting down.
TTAGTTGTTGTAATTTGTTTATGGTGGTGTATTTTGCAACAAAAAAAAAAAAAAAACTCACAATAAAAGAGAGTAGTTATTTGTATTTTTCAGTATTTTTATCTTGCAGATACATTTCTACACAACACGTTTTTCGTATAAAACCTTATATTGTTCCGAAAAAAATGGGAGTATGGTCTGAAGAAAATACACAACATAACACACACCGAAATTTGGGATACGTGGTTAAACTTTGAGAGAATTTTTTTTTACAATGTGCCGCCTCAGCACTATGTATTTGAAGTAGTAGTACGTACGTACGTTCAACACAATATTGGTGAATGTGAATGATGAATATATTTTTTTCGTTTTGTGTGCTTTTTCTTCTTTTAATGTATTATTTTTTTTTCAGTTTTTGTTGTTTTCTATGGATGTATCTTTTTAGTCATTGGGTTGATATTCTCTTGCTTTAGATAGCTCAGTTTAGTTTGATTTTTGCTTTGGGTTGTGTCTGGCCAACAAAAATATTCAATATATTTTTACAATATTCCTAAACAACAAAAATAATAACAAAAACTTATATATGCTGAAGAAAAAAAAAACAGTAAAAAAATAATAAATAATTTTGACTCAAAAATAAAAATAAAGCAAAAATTTTTAACTTAAAAATTAAAAAGATACACAACCGCTACTTAAATAAATTTACAAAAAATAATTAATTATTATTAATTTTGAAAAACTAAAGTGCTTTTTGTTTTAACTCATTTGTTTTATTTAATTATTTTATTTATGAAAAAAAGTGTTATTTGCAACAAGAAGCAGAAATATTATATATATTTTTTTTAAATAAAAAGTTTTATTGCTGAATACAGAAAAATCATAATGAAATACATCTTTAGTTAAATAAAAAACTTAAATGTATGTTAAATTAAGAAAAAAATCTATTATTTTTTTATAACAATTAAAATAAAACAAACATAAATATTAAATCAAAACGAAAAGTATGAGTAATTAATAAAAAAAACAACAACTAAGTAGCATTAATATCGTATTGTAAAAACTTTAAAAAAAGTGCAAATTTCTCTAGTCTCTAGTATGTTTTTTTGGGGGGGATTTAATAACAATTTATTCCAAAAACAAAATATGGAGCAATAATAACGTCGTGGCGTCGTCGTAATCGTGTTCGTTATCAAATAAAAATAAATAAATAATAAAAAATTAAATAAATAAAATATTAAAGTTGGTTGTCATGTGGTTAAGATATTTTTGTAGGCAGTCACTCTATATATTACAACATTTTGTTTAATATTTAATAACAAATAATTCAAAATTCTTAAATTCTTTTCTTTTAAATCCCCTAATTACATTCTTTAAACCTTGTTTTTGTTTATTTTTAAGTTAAATACTACCTCTTTTCCTTTAGAATTTTTAACTAGTTTTGCTACAAACAAATTCTTGCTAATTCTGCTTTTTTATTTTGCATAGAATTAAGATTTTTTTGCTTTATTTCTTTTATTCTTTTTGTAATGTATAAAGGTGTTATTAGTTTTTTCCACTTACATACTTGTGAAAAATATGACATAATTATACAAAGAAAAAAAAAATATACACTATGAGCAGTGGTGGTCAGAGAAAAAGCACACAAAGGATAACTAAAAAAATTACCTTAGAAAAATAACTTTTACTAGAAGAGCAACCCAAAATTTGAGCAGACTAATGAGCATTTTATAACTAGAAAAGTGGATCAGACTTTAATCGACTTATTACTAGAAAATAAGATATGACTCTGAGCAATATTTCATTAAACATGTTGATCAGACTATGAGCAATTTTCGAAGAGAAAGGTAGATCAGATTCTGAACAACTTTTTTTACTAGAAAAGTTTATCAGACTTTAAACAACTTTTTTCTGGCAAAATTGATCAGACACTGAGCAACTTTTTACTTGAATACACTGAGCAACTTTTTACTAGAAAAGTTGGTCAGACCCAGACCCTAAGCAACTTTTTACTAGTAAAGTTGATCTGAATCTAAGCAAATTTTTACTAGAAAAGTTGATCAGAGTCTGAGCAAATTTTTACTAGAAAAGTTGATCAGACTCTGAGCAACTTTTTACTAGAAAGTTGATCAGACTCTGAGCAAATTTTATTAGAAAAGTTGATCAGACTCTGAGCAACTTTTTGCTGGAAAAGTTTTCTCAGACTCTGAGCAACTTCTTAATAGAAAAATTGATCAGACTCTCAGCAACTTTTTAATAGAAAAGTTGATCGGACTCCAAACAACTTTTTACTTGAAAAGTAGATCAGAGTTTGAGCAACTATTTACTAGAAAAATTAATCAGAATTTGAGCAACTTTTTACAAAAAAAGTTGATCAGACTCTAAGCAACTTTTACTAGAAAAGTTGATCAGACTCTGAGCAAGTTTTTACAAGAAAGTTGATCAGACTCTGAGCAACTTTTTACTAGAAAAGTTGATCAGACTCTGAGCAACTTTTTACTAGAAAAGTTGATCAGACTCTGAGCAACTTTTTACTAGAAAAGTTGATCAGACCCTGAGCAACTTTTTACTAGAAAAATTAATCAGAATTTGAGCAACTTCTTATATGAAAAGTTACTCAGACTTTGAGCAATTTTTTTTTAATAAAAAAGTTAATCAGAGTCTGAGCAAAATTTTACTAGAAAAGTTGATCAGACTCTGGGCAACTTTTTACTAGAAAAGGTGATCAGACTCTGAGCAATTTTTTCCTAGAAAAGTTTATCAGACTCTGAGCAACTTTTTACAAGAAAAGTTGATCAGACTCCAAACACCATTTTGCTGAAAAAGTTTTCTCAGACTCTGAGCAACTTTTTAATAGAAAAGTTGAACAAACTCTGAGAAAAGTTGATTAGACTCCGAGCAACTTTTTGCTGGAAAATTAATCAGAATTTGAGCAACTTTTTATTAAAAAAGTTGATCAGACTCTTTGCAACTTTTTACTGGAAAAGTTGATTACACATTGAGCAACTTTTTACTGGAAGTTAATCACACTTGGAGCAACTTTTAACTGGAGAAGTTTAAGTTGTTGAACAGATCGAATTTAATTAGGCAAGTTCTTTTGAATCAGAGCAACTATAAAAAGTTTGAATCACTAAATTGTAAATTCCCGTATTTAATCATTTTACGGAAATACAAAACTAAAAGATATATTCTAAGAAAAACCTACATATTCTCTGTAAAGTACCCAATAGTCTACATAAATTTAATAACATTTAATAATGTATTGATGTGCTAACCAGAATACTAATTATTTCCCTTTTCCAAAATTAAATATGTCATTGCTACAAATATGAGCACAACTGTAAATATGGTATGAGCATTGGCAAAAATTGAGCACGAGTATACTATAACCCGGTTTAAGAAAGCGCGCGCATTAATATTATTTCTCCTGCTCAGCGAATTGTAAATTGAAAAAAGTCTTTCTTTTCTCACCCTCTTTTTTAAAAATTACACTCTCTGAGTCTCCCTTGCACTCACGATTTCTCAGAGTTCTAACGGAATTTCCAAGCACAAAAGTTTTCATCATATTTGTTTTGACAGTTCTATAAATGTCAAAATATTATTCGTTTTCTGCTGCTCTCTCTTATATTTATACTCTTTTATCTCTTTTGTTTACTATAGCTTATGGCTAGTGTAAACGATCCCTCGCTAGTGTAGTAAGTGTGTAAGATGGTGCAAATGTTGTTTTTGTTAATGCTGCTATTTGATGTTTGATTTTTTGTTGGCCACGTTTTTGCTGTAACACAGAAAAATGGTTAAGAAACGTTTTCTGTGCTGAATTTTTTTCTTCAATTCTGCTATATTTTCATATTCGTGAATCAACAGACAGACTCCTTTTTTTACAACTGGATTTATTGCTTAACTTTTATTACACTTGTATTGTTGTTGTTTTTTTTTCTTCACATATTTTCTTGTCTTCATTAGATGAAGTCAATATCTTTCTAATGTGTGTCATGTTATCTTTAAATGTGTTTTGTTCATGTCTTTCTTGGCCAAAAATCGATTAGATTGTTTATTGTGTTAGTTTCTTGATTTCAAACAAATATTTCGAGTGTATGGGGATTTTTTTTTTATTAAATACAACATAAAAATTATTAGTGCAAAACTAAAATATAAAATTTTTCTTTTATGGATTTTAATTTTTTTGTTAAATTGTTGCAATATTTTGTTAATGGAAGCTGTTGAAATGTTGCAATGTTATTATTTTATTTCTTCTTTTGGCCAAAAACCAAGGACAGAAGGTCAAAAAGTAAAAGTTTATAAAATCATACTATTATTAGAAAGTTTTTTTTATAATATTGATTTAGTTTTTTTTTCTTTTATTAGAATTTATTATTTAAATTTTCAGATTCTGGGCAACATTTTACTAGAAAAATTGATCAGACTCTGAGTAACTTTTTACTACAAAATTTGATCAGACTCTGAGCAACATTTTCCTAGAAAAGTTGATCAGACACCGAGCAACTTTTTGCTGGAAAAGTTTTCTCAGACTCCGAGCAACTTTTTGCTAGAAAAGTTTTCTCAGACTTTGAACAACATTTTACTAGAAATGTTGATCAGACTCCGAGAAACATTTTGCTGGAAAAGTTTTCTCAGACTCTGAGAAATTTTTTACTAGAAAAGTTTATCAGACTCTGAGCAACTTTTTACTAGAAAAGTTGATCAGACTCCTAGCAACTTTTTGCTGGAAAAGTTTTCTCAGTCTCAGGGCAACTTTTTACTAGAAAAGTTGATCAGACTCAGAGCAACTTTTTACTAGAAAACTTTTTACTAGAAAAGTTGATCAGACCCGAGCAATTTTTACTAGAAAAGTTGATCAGACTCTGAACAACTTTTTACTAGAAAAGTTTTCTCAGACTCTGAGCAACTTTTTACTAGAAAAGTTGATCAGACTCCGAGCAACTTTTTGCTGGAAAAGTTTTCTCAGACTCTTAGCAACTTTTTGCTGGAAAAGTTTTCTCAGTCTCTGAACAACTTTTCAACAGAAAAGTTGATCAGACTTTGAGCAACTTTTTACTAGAAAAGATGATCAGACTCTGAGCAACTTTTTACTAGAAAAGTTGATCAGACTTTGAACAACATTTTATTAGAAAAGTTGATCAGACTCTGAGCAACTTTTTACTAGAAAAGTTGATCAGACTCCGAGCAACTTTTTGATGGAAAAGTTTTCTCAGACTCTGAGCAACTTTTTACTAGAAAAGTTGATCAGACTCTTAGTAACTGTTTGCTAGAAAAGTTGATCAGACTTCGAGCAACTTTTTGCTGGAAAAATTTCTCAGACTCTGGGTAACTTTTTACTAGAATAGTTGATCAGACTCTGAGCAACTTTTTACTAGAAAAGTTGATCAGACTCTAAGCAACTTTTTACTAGAAAAGTTGATCAGACTCTTAGTAACTTTTTGTTTGAAAATATTTCTCAGACTCTGAGCCACTTTTTACTGAAAAAGTTTATCAGACTCTTTTTTACTAGAATAGTTGATAAGACTGATCAACTTTTTATTAGAAAAGCTGATAGTTGATCTGACTCTGAGAAACTTTTTACTAGAAACCATGATCAGACTCTGAGTTACTTTATGTAAAGTATTATGTACTTTCTGCGATCATTAGCAAAATTATAAAAAATCGATGTAGAACAATAGTAACAACCAAATTAATTCAAAAAGAAAATAGGCCACAATAAAATTTGAATAAAATATAGATCTATTTCAAATATATTATAAATTTTTAACAAAAGAATTTAAAGCAGAATTGAAATTAGACACTTGCTATATTAGACCTGATAAATAAATATTATTCATAAGAAAGAAACGAAAATCTAAAAAGAGTAATAAAAATAAAATAAATAAAAATACTAAAAATTTTAATACTCACAGAACTGGCCAGAGTCGAGACAGGCAGATCTCTCGATTTAGTTGCACATGAATAAATTTTAGTATATTTTTTCTATAGTTTTTATTATAGTTTTTTTAAAACATTTTTTTAATTCACATGATACTGATGATGTACGCTGGTGCGGTAGTAACGTGTTGGGGATGTATGAAATCTGCACACTACAGACTATAGTTTTTAGTACTTACTACCAGCAGATACACATCTATCTAGCTACTTGTCTACTAAAAGCTAGAAAGTTGTTCCGCACATTCATATGGATTTATGTATGGTTACTTAGTTTTTTTTTTTATTTTTAACAAATTCGTATATTTATTTATTATTATATGTATAATTTTTGTACTCAAGTGTAGATGATAGATGAGGGGGTTTTCGTTAGTTATATCATACTCAGAGCTCAATCTTCTACTTGACTAATGAATACTAAAAAAAAAAAAACTAACTCGTTGTTTAGATTAAAATAACGAATATAAATGACTGGCTTGTCTGATCATCTGTGCAAATAGTATGATTTTCTACACCTTCGACAAAAATATTAGTTAAAAAGTTTGCTACTAGTAATAGAAATCAAATATTATTTTAAAAATAATTAATATAAAATTTTCATCAACAGTAAATTATTAACTAACTATAAACCTAACAACAAAAACAATTTAATATAATTAAATTTATATTAAACATTTATGACTAACTAATAATTAGTTAAACTAATTTACTATTTATTAATTTACTATAAAACATTTAAACTAGTTGCGTAAAATTCTATTACAACAATTATTATTAACATACTAATTAATATTCATTGTTGTTTTAATAAATACTTCTGACATTCTAAACCATTGATCTTTTATGTTGAATAATTTAAAGAAAAAATTCCACTAATAGTGTAACCAACTAGTATTAAGATTATTCAACATTTCCTTCCTATTAAACTTATAAAATGTTGTTGATTAATTATTCATTTTTCCATTATTTTCCATTTGTAATTTTCCTATAACATTTTAGTTTTTTATTATAAAAATACAAATTAATCTATTTTGAATACTATGTTGATTCTTATAAGCAATTTAAAGCTGTAATTTTCCTTAAAATTAATTCCTGTTTTTATACATATTTTCAAAACTTTAACTTCTAAATCAAAATCCTGTTTTTTTTTGTTTAATTTTTATTTTTTTAGTTTTATTTTGCGGTTAATTATTTAAATACAAAAAACTGGTTATTTGTAATTTATTTTTTCAAGATAATTTACTGTTGTTGATTTGTATTGAATTTATGGAAAACTTTTATGAAGAAAAACACTTGAACAAGTTTTCAAAATTTCAACTACAGTTTGTGTTAAAAGAGAATGTTTACTGACGTAAATTTTGGTAAATTTTTATATGGGGCACTTGTTTCAACAACTTTTTTTTATAAAATTTTATCAAATTCTAAACGAGTTTTTTTTTATAAAAAAATTCATTTAAATGTTAGCAACTTTTTGCTTTAAAGTTAATCAGAGACTCTGAGAAACTTTTTACTAGAAATGTTGGATAAGATAAGACTATATAAAGGCCTTAAGGCTTTACGAGAAAAGTTAATCAGACTCTGGGCAACTTTTTTTAAGAAAAGTCAATTAAAATCTGAGAATTATTATACAAGAAATATTGATCAGACTCTGAGCAACTTTTTTCAAAAAAATTTGATTAAACTCGGAGCAACTTTTTTCAGAAAAAAGTTTACCAAACTCTGAGCAACTTTTTCAAGAAAAGTTGATCCAAATCTGAGGAACTTTTTACTATAATAGATGATTAGACTCGGAGCAACATTATACTAAAAAGTTGATCAGACTCCGAGCAACTTTATACTAGAAAAGTCGATAGAACTGAAAAGAATTTTAAGTACAAAAGTGTAATAGATTGTAAAAAATATTTTACAATAAAATATATATCAGACTATGAACAACTTTTTACTGGCAAGTTGTTACTAGGAAAAATGATAAGACTGTAAGTCATTTTGCTAGAAAAGTTAATCAGACTCTGAGCAATTTTTTTCAAGAAAAGTTAATTAAAATCGGAGAGATGTGTTACTAGAAATATTGATCAGACTTTGAGAAACTTTTTTCGATAAAATTGAATAAACTCGGAGCAACTTTTTTCATAAAAAAGTTGACCAAAATCTAAACAACTTTTTACTATAAAAGATGATTAGACTCCGAGCAACTTTATACTAGAAAGTTGATCAGAATCCGACTTTATACTAAAAAATTGATGAGACTGAGAAAAACTTTTAGAATCTGAACAATTTTTTATGGGAAAACTTGATAATTTGATTTTGACTAGAAATGTAGACTCTACTCTGATTAAAATTTAAACAAAGTTGATCAGAACCCAACCAAGTCGATCAGACTCCGAGCAAAGTTTTATGAGAAAAATCTATAAGACTGTAAAAGTCTTTTTTTCTAGAAAAGTTATTTAAAATCTGAGAATGATTTTTCTAGAAATATTGATCAGACTCTGAGCAACTTTTTCAAAAAATTTGATCACACTCCGAGCAACTATATACAGAATAGTTGACCACACTCTGAGCAACAATATACAGAATAGTTGATAAGATTATAAGATTTTGGTACGAAAGTAGAAAGTTTATCAGACATTCAGCAAGTTTTTATTCAAAATGTTAATCAGATTCTAAGTAACTATTTTCACGAGAATTTTTTTAAATTATGAGGAACTTTTTAAAAGAAAATTTGATCAGACTTGACCGTTAAATTTTTTTTTTTAGTAGAAAAGATTCTGGACCACTTTGACTAGATCAGACCTTAAGCAACTTTTTAATGAAAACATTGATCAGAGACCGAACATTTTTTTTATCGGAAAAGCTGATCATATTCTGCACAACTTTTTTCTAGACTTTTAACAACTTTTAACTAGAAAAAAGATAGTGAAAAAGTAAAAAAGTTGAATTTATTCTGGGCAACATTTTAGTGAAAATGTGGAAGTAATCATAAGACTGCAAAAGGTGATCAGTTTTTGAAAAAAATTTTGTAAAAGATGATCAGACAAAGATGAAATTTTTAGCACCAAAACTCCTCTGATCATGAGCTTATCTTGGTAAGGTTGATGTCAGAGTGCCTGCTACAAGCAATGCGAAGCTTTGCACTACAAACCTTTCCTTGTGTTTTTCTATGTGTCATGTCCGAGTGAAAGCGAAGCTTGATGCTTTAAGCATATATTTACTAGAATAGATAACTGACTCCGATCCATTTATTACAAGAAAGTTCGTAAGACATCTTTTGCAGAATTTCAACAAATGTTGGGCAAACATTTTGAGCAAATTTTGTTAGAAAATCCGATCAGAATGTGGGCAAGTTTTTGTGGAAAAGTTGATCATACTGTGAGTAAAATATTTCTAAAAGAAACAAACAGCCCAACAAAAACTTTACTTACCTAGTAAGGTAGAAAGTAATATTGGATTCATGTGGAAACTTCTTACTTTTGGGGTGAATAACTAATTGTACTTGTTCGGCGAGGTTTTTGTTTTTAATTCACATATTTCCGATTAATTAGGAATCAATAAAATGATGGACCTTATAAGAGAACTTTTAACCCTCCAGATTAATTAATTAGACTTATAATTAGGTTAATAAATATTTAATATTTTTTATTATATTCTTATGAAACTCAGTGCAACAAAAAGTAAATGCCGATATTTCTTTGTATATTGCACCTCATTAAAAAATTTGCGCAAATAAAACAAAAAATAAAATAATCAATTCCATAATAAATAAAAAATAAAAACAACAACAACAACAAAAAACGAAAAAAGAACAAAATTCTCAAATAACTACAATTGTCAAGTGAGTACGATAGTCATTCAGTCTCAAAGCTTTGATCAGAAAAGGCCGGTTTTGTATACAAAATAAAAACAAAAAATACTTAAATATCAAAACAACAACAAAAAAAATTAACCTGCGGATAAATAAAAAAAAAACAACAACTGAATCCAATAAATGCAACAAACGTCAGTGAACAGACGGTAGTCATAAACACAAACGATCATTATCAACAACAAGAAAGAAACAAAAAATTACACAAAAATTTATAACTAAACTTGCACTATTAGCAGTATTTAGCAGCAGTTGTTAGACACTAATACGTAAACGTCATTATTATTACTGCTGCTGCTGCTTATATTAATGATAGTTTACTATAGTCAACAGAAAAAAGTTTTAATTATTGCACAAAGTTACATGCAGTAGTTTAACAATAAGAATAGTTTAAAGTTCAGTTTTGTTTGATAAACTTCCCGTCTTAAGAGTGTTTGTATCGATCGGATGTGTGTATGTAACTGACAGTGCGTCTGTTGTCAATTGTTTTAGTTTTTTTTTTTTTTTAACATTTTCAACAACATCATCAACGTTATTCTCAATCTTAACAAAGATTGTTGTAACGACGACGACGCCGACGACAACGTACACAACACACAAAACGCCAACGTTGTCAACGTTAACGATCGTTTAACTAACGTGCGATTTAGTAGCTTAGCTAGCCCGCTTAACTAGCTAATGTTTAGTCGTACGCCTAACGTTGACATTCATTGTTGTGTTGTGAAATTGAACACGCTTGAAAAAAAAAAAAAGATCTTAAAAAATTTTCTATATAAAAACAAATCGCTGGCTGGTTCCGTTTCGTACTTACGTTCGTTTTGATTTGATTTTATTGAATAAAATTATTTTGTGAAATTTTTTATTACTTTACAATTTTTTTCTATTAAATTTGAAAAAAATCCCATAAAGTTTACCAAAAAAAATAAAGTGTTGTAATAAGTGTTGATTAAAACCATATTTGGAAAAAATATGTTATAAAAAATAATCAATTTTTTTTTTAAGAAAAAAATAATTTTGAAAAAAATTTCAAAAAATTTCAAAAAATAATTAAAATTTGTGTTGGAAATTTAAAACATAGATTTATCTAAAAAAAGCCAAAAGTTGAAGCTGTGTTTAAAAACAACAACAAAGACTAATAAAAATGTTAGAAAAATTATAACGTTTAAAATTTAAAAAAAATATTAGCAAAAGAATTCCTGTCTCAACTAAAAGCGTCAAAAGTTTTGAAAAAAAAGACACAAAAGTACAAATTTCCTATAGAAAGAAAAAACGTTTTTTGAAACTAGGATTTATTTTAACAACAACACAAGAAAAGGTAAATATTTCTTAAAAAAAAAAAAAAACTTTAAAATAAGTGTAACCCTGACCATTAAAATTCACCACAATTATGTTTAACTTGCAAATTCAGCAAAAAAAATTAAACTCAAACAAAAAACATCTTAATTGTAGTTGAATAACAAAAAACAATTTATTAACTAAATTTAATAATAACAACCATAAATAAAATAATATGATGACTAAAGAAATGTGCTAAAATAAGTGGCCGCAATGTTTTTAAATAATAAAAAATAAAAATAATAAAGTGTGAAACAAATTTAAACTTTCCGAGAAATTTAAGAAAATATTCTCTGGTCTATAGAGCATTTTTTGAAAACAGTTGCAGTTGTTGTTCAGAATTGCAACTAGAATTTACGATCTGACTCTGAACCACTTATTCCAGGGAAAGTTTTCGTTAAAAAACTTAATCAGAAATTGAGAAAATTTTTATTAAATAATTGACCAAATTCTGGGCAACTATTTACTAGAATTTTTTTTGGATCAGTCTCTGAAAAAATTTGATTAAATTTAGATTAATTTTTTATTAGAAATTTTTATCAGATTTTAAGCATATTTTTTAAGAAATATTGATTACACTCTAAGCTAATTTTTACTAGAAAATTTGATCCGACCGTGAGCAACGTTTTACTAGAATAGTTGGTCAGACTCTTACTAGAATAATTGATCAGTCTCAGACCAATTTTTAATTAGAAAAGTTGATCAGACTCAGAGCAACTTTTAACTAAGAAAATAGATCAGATTCTGGCCAAATTTTTACTAGAAAAGTTGATAAAACTCTGAGCAGTTTTTTACTAGAAAAGTTAATCCGACTGTGATCAATTTTTTTCTAGAAAAGTTGATCAGATTCTGAGCAACTTTTTGCTAAAAAAGTGTATCAGATTCTGAGCAACTTTTTGCTAAAAAAGTGTATCAGAGTCTGAGCAACTTTTAACTAGAAAAGTTGATCAGACTCTGAACAACTTTTTACTAGAAAAATTGATCCGACTCTGAGCAACTTTTTATAAGAAAAGTTGATCCGACTGTGAGCAACTTTTAACTAGAAAAGTTGGTCAGACTCTATGCAACTTTTTAATAGAACAGTTGATTAGACTCGGGGCAACTTTTTACTAGATATTTGATCAGACTCTATGTAACTTTTTACTAGAAAAGTTGATCCGATGTGAGCAACTTTTTACTAGAAAAGTAAATCCGACTCTGAGCAACTTTTTAATAGACTCTAAGCAACTTTTCGCTAGAAAAGTTGATCTGACTGTGAGCACCTTTTTACTAGAAAAGTTGATCTGACTGTGAGCAACTTTTTACTAGAAAAGTTAATCTGACAGTGAGCAACTTTTTATTAGAAAAGTTGATCCGACTGTAAGCAACATTTTAGTACAAAAGTGGCCTCCGGTAGGTTAGTGGTTAGTGTTCTAGACTGGTAGACCGGAGGTGGTGGGTTCGATTCCCACCTGAGGCATTGGTTAAGGAGCGCACAACAGGCCCGATAGAGGCCTAGGTGTATTTCTTCGGATTTGATGTATATACATCCTCCTTTCAAACTAACTAACTAACTAACTACTACAAAAGTTGATCTGACTGTGAGTAACTTTTTAATAGAAAAGTTGGTCCGACTGTAAGCAACTTTTTACTAGAAATGTTGATCAAACTCCGAGCAACTTTTAACTAGCAAATTTGATCCGACTGTGAGCAACTTTTAACTAGAAAAGTTGGTCAGACTCTGAACAACTTTTTACCAGAAAAGTTTATCCGACTGTGAGCAACTTTTTACTAGCAAAGTTGATCCGACTGTGAGCAACTTTTAACTAGAAAAGTTGATCAGACTCTGAGCAACTTTTTACTAAAAAAGTTGATTAGACTCAGAGCCACTTTTTACTAGAACAATTGATCAGACTCTGAGCAACTCTTTATTAGATAAGTTGATCTTGAAAACTTTTACTAGAAAATTTGATCAGACTATGCAACTTTTTACTAGAACATTTGATCAGACTCAGAGCCACTTTCTACTAGAAAATTTGATCAGACTCTTTTATTAAAATTATTGATCATACCGTGAACATTTTTACTAGAAAATTTAATTTAATTTTCTTAAAATTAACAGCACCTTGAGCTATTTTATGTTTTAAATGTTTAAAGTTACAAAATAAAATATATTTTTTTAAATTACAATCATTTTTCAAAGTGCACTTTGAAAGAAGGTCTTTCAAATTTATTCTCTGAATATAAATTTTGTGATCGTGACAATTTTTTTAAATTAAATTTATTTAAAACAAGTTTAAGTGAGTAACAGGTAAAGAATTTATTACCAAGTGATTAAAATTGAACTAAATTACAATTCAAATCGATAACAAAATTGTACCGTTATTATTGAAAACATAGAATTAAATAAAATAATTTTTGAAATTTTATTAAATAGAAAGTTTTTCTTAATAATAAAATAATGTTAATGAAACTAAAAAATAATTTTAAAAAATTTCTTGAAAATGTAAGAGATAAATACGAAGAATTAAGAAAAAGTTATATAAAGTGAAGGCACATGTTTAATTAGCTGTAGATTTAGCAAAATCACGTGTAAATTTTATATAGTCTAAACCGAGTAGAAAAACGTTTGGTTTTAAATCAATAACACATGTTATTGAAAAATTTAATAACAAAACCTGTAGTAAAAGAGAGCAGCTCTAATTTGAAATATATTTTAAAAATTGACATTAATTTAAGTCTAAAATATAAAAATAGTTTTCACTTTTTCACTTTCATTAATAAAATTTTAGCAAAGACCACCTCACCAACAAAATACACACTAAATTTATTATTAAAATAATCACAGTTACATAAATACTATTTAATATATTTTTTATAATATGAATTAGTTAATGTAGTCAAATATTAATGCTTTGAATAAATTACTGTCAAAATGTTATTTTTTGGTGGCTTTTCTTTATTAGGAGTTTAATTAATATTAAGAAATAAAAAAAATACAAAATATTTTGCATTTTTAATCATTATTAATTATAAATTAAAATTTTGTTTAAAAAAAAAGAGAGAGTGAGTAAATAAAGTAAATATTACTCAATGACGGTTTTTCTAGTGTTAAACTGTGAAGGGTATTGAAAACTTCAACTTAACCTCACTTGTTAAGTTGATTTTGATTTGTTTTATACAAAATATTTATTTCTGTTGGAGGTTTTATAAATTTTTTGCATTTTTTCTTTTCTTTTTCACATTTTGTTCTCAACCACAATAATGAATTTATTATGGAAAAAAAAGTAATGTATAATAAAAATAAAATAAATTTTGTAAAATAAAACGTGACCGACTGACTGACTAAAACTGCTTGCTTTTGGTAGAAATCAAATTTCAAATAAATGCAAAACCACAAATATTGAATCAACTAAATTTATTCAGTAAATATTTGTTTATTTTTTTTTCTTTCTATAGCAACAGTAAGAGGTTTTTATTAATTTGAATTTTTGGGTTTTAAGATATTTATTGGTTCTTTTTTCGGGCTAAGTATGATCAAATTTTATTTAATATTATGAAGTTTTTATGGGAATTTAATGTCATTCATAATGTTTTATTATAATTCAAATTATTTGATTTGGTATCAAGCAAATGGCATTTACGATTTTAAATAGAGAAACTGTATCTATTTTAGTTATAATAGCCGTCCTTCTCTGCGGATCTTAGGTTTAGAGAAAACATTGGTTGAGCGCTAAAAATTAGCTCTCTGATTGGTTTTGTTTATTAATGTTTAAGCTTAGGACATGTAAATGGGAGAGAGCTCAAGAAAACTATCTTTGCCGTTATCTTATCTTAATCTGAGTTCTTTAGAGTAACATTAATCGAAATAGTACTTCATATAGATTAAAAAATACATTTTAGAGAAGACTATCGAGGAATCTATGGACCAATCTATTGACTAATGTACTAGTAGTTAGTTAGTTAGTGTGTAAGGGGGATGTATATACATCAAATCCGAAGAAATACACCTAGGCCTCTATCGGTCCGGTTGTGCGCTCCTTAACCAGTGCCTCAGGTGGGAATCGTACCCACCACCTCCGGTCTACCAGACTAGAACACTAACCACTAACCACTAACCTACCGGCTATTAACAAGTCTATTAACTAAATTATAGACTACTATGGACCAGTTTAAGAACATTTCTATGAACTAGTCTATTGGCTAATCTATACATTGGTTTATTGATTAATCTATTAACTATCCTATGGACCAGTCAATTGACTATTCTATAGTCCAGTTGATTCACTAGTATATGGCCTAGTCTACAAGTCGATTAATTATTATATAAGCTAGACTATTGACTAGTCTGTGGACAAGTCTATTTTACTATAAATTTTGATCAGATTCTGAGAAACTTTTTACTAAAAAATTTGATCAGATTCCGGACAACTATTTACTACTATTTGATCAGAATCTGAGCAGCTAAAGAATGTTTTTTGATTAACATATTGACTACCCTATGGACCAGTCAATTGACATAGTACTAAATAGTCGATTCACTAGTCCATGGACTATTCTATTGACTAGTCGATTGGCTATTCTGTGAAATAGTCTATGGATTAGTTGTTTGACTATTATTGGACTAGTCGTTTGACTATTATATGGACTAGATGCTTTAATAGTCAAAGGACTATTCTGTTCACTAGTCGACTTACTATTTTATGAACTAGTCCATGGGCTATTTAGTATTTTACAATGGCAAAAAGTACTGAAAAATAAAAACGATTGGGGGGTCCAATTACAGTCAGCTGTGGTTTTAAAACTAAAAATAAATCCCTAACCTATTAAATTGTCTTAGATCAAAATTACAAACAAAACAAAAATTCCTCTCTAACAATACAACTGAAAACACAAAACCCAATTGTGAAAAAAAAATTCCAATGCTTAACCCAGTCCATTAGTAATTCTGTCGATTTTGTAATATTAATTGCACGTTTAAGATAAAATAACAAAAAAACAAAATCACAACAATCACAAAAACGCCACATTAAATAGACTAAACGTTCCATGAATAATTAAAAAAAACGGTGTAAACACATGTAATAAATAATTAAAATATTTTATAATCAAACAATTTAATTCATTAGAAAATCATCAGTAACAAGCTATAATTAAATTTTTTTTTAAATGCATAAATTATAGGAGGTTTAGCACAAAAAAAAAAATAAATTAAGTATCTTAATGATAATAATGAGGATGGTTTTATGATGATGTAGTTAGACTTCCTATTAAATTTAAGAGCAAAGGTTAGAAAATGAGAGAAAAATTTTCCGTGATTTTTTTAGTGTAATAATTAGAAAAGTTTCCGTAAATTAATTAACAACAATTGTTAATTGATTGTTAAAGTTAATATTAGTTATCGAAACATAGTTACTAATTACTCAAGTCCAGAACTATTTTAAAAACGACAGACAGACAGACTAGACTACCGACTAGACTGCAGCCTAGACCATAGACTAGACTATAGACTAGACAATAGACTAGACTATAGACTAGACTATAGACTAGGCTATAGACTAGACTATAGACTAGACTATAGACTAGACTATAGACTAGACTATAGACTAGACTATAGACTAGACTATAGACTAGACTATAGACTAGACTATAGACTAGACTATAGACTAGACTATAGACTAGACTATAGACTATACTATAGACTAGACTATAGACTAGACTATAGACTAGACTATAGACTAGACTATAGACTAGACTATAGACTAGACTATAGACTAGACTATAGACTAGACTATAGACTAGACTATAGACTAGACTATAGACTAGACTATAGACTAGACTATAGACTAGACTATAGACTAGACTATAGACTAGACTATAGACTAGACTATAGACTAGACTATAGACTAGACTATAGACTAGACTATAGACTAGACTATAGACTAGACTATAGACTAGACTATAGACTAGACTATAGACTAGACTATATAGACTAGACTATAGACTAGACTATAGACTAGACTATAGACTAGACTATAGACTAGACTATAGACTAGACTATAGACTAGACTATAGACTAGACTATAGACTAGACTATAGACTAGACTATAGACTAGACTATAGACTAGACTATAGACTAGACTATAGACTAGACTATAGACTAGACTATAGACTAGACTATAGACTAGACTATAGACTAGACTATAGACTAGACTATAGACTAGACTATAGACTAGACTATAGACTAGACTATAGACTAGACTAGACTAGACTATAGACTAGACTATAGACTAGACTATAGACTAGACTATAGACTAGACTATAGACTAGACTATAGACTAGACTATAGACTAGACTATAGACTAGACTATAGACTAGACTATAGACTAGACTATAGACTAGACTATAGACTAGACTATAGACTAGACTATAGACTAGACTATAGACTAGACTATAGACTAGACTATAGACTAGACTATAGACTAGACTATAGACTAGACTATAGACTAGACTATAGACTAGACTATAGACTAGACTATAGACTAGACTATAGACTAGACTACAGACTAGACTATAGACTAGACTATAGACTAGACTTTAGACTAGACTATAGACTAGACTATAGACTAGACTATAGACTAGGCTATAGACTAGACTATAGACTAGACTATAGACTAGGCTATAGACTAGTCTAGACTATACTATAGACCATACTATAGACTATACTATAGACTAGACCAACTTGAAGTTATGTTAATCACTCAAAAAACTCTTGTATAATTGATCTTATAATTGTATAAAATCCTTCCAAAATTGACCCAGATCCTACTCAGATCAGTGGTCGACCATAGTTTAATGTTTGAAAAAAAGTTAATTCAATAAAATTCACTTGTTTTATCTGTCCTTTAATAAAAACTTTATTTATTACCCGTAATTTCAAAGAAATTTGTAATATAATTAGTACCGCTGGTAGTCATCGTGGTGTTTTCCTTTTAAGCACCCAATACTACATATAATGACGTTAAACTGAACGAACTACCACGGCGACCACACAATGTAATTTGAAATATTTAATTATTATTAATAATAAATGTGGTGCCGGTTTTTTTCTACTTTATTTTTAAGGTTTAAACAATAAAACCAACAAACGCGTGCCATTTATTAAATTTTTACAAAAATATAATAAAAGAAATATATATAATAATAGCAATAATAAAAAAGAGATATATAGTTATTACGTAAAGCAGAAAACCAGAGGCATGTTCATTATTATCTGCAACTTAAATCTTCAAAATGACAACTGAGAATACAAATATTTGTGCGAAAGAAGTGAAGAAAACAAGAAAAAAGAAATATTTTTAAGTGTGAACGTAGTTTTCAAGAGACAATGTACGCAATTACTATTTGTTTTCTGTTAAATACTATTTTTGTTTGCTTAATTCGTCATAGCTGTTGCAGACAGCCGCCGTAGACTTGTAGCGCCTGATTTTGTTGAAAACACCAAATGAAAAAAAACTCGTCAATAGAGACTTGAGGGTGAACGGGGATTTTGAATAGTAATAATGATGATGTTATAAAAGATGCAGAAGTTTGATGACTTTGAATCTCTATTACGTCAGTCAGTTTATAATAAATGATTCAAACAGTCAAACACATGCATTCGTACAATCATTATAATAGAGGAAATTTTTTTTCGTTTTGCGTTAATTACAGGTGAAAAACCTTTTTGTTAAATCTGATTCATTCATACGGATGTAATTGAAATTGATAAAAAGATAATGGGGAATATTTTTCTTAATTACAAATTACTTTCCCCGAAAACTTAGATGCCCTTAGGTGGAGTCAAAATCTGGTAATTTTGGAATCAAGAAAAATAAATTAATGTATTTTAAAGGGTACATAGAATTACAGAAGGACTTTTTCTTTTTTTTTTTTGTCAAAGTATTTGAAAGTTTTTGAATAACTTTTTAAAAACTTCTTATCTGAACCGATCTTTAAGAAAAATATTTGTTCATATGAAATTTTGACGTTGCTAAAAATTATTGATTTACTTCTAAGTCCAAGATTGACCCTATTCTAAATATTAATAAATTATTTTTTCTCTTTTCAGGTATATTACATTCAGACTTCGCTATCATTTTAATAATATAACGGATATATCAAAATCTCGAAGATAAGATTTGATTATATGTATGTAAGTTTGTACTTTAAAATAAATATTTAAGTAAACAGAAGTGTTTGAGGTAAACAATCTTTTATTATCATAAATCTGATTCAAAACTCGTGAAAACAAATCTTAAAGATTTGACAGGTACCTTTATATTTATCCAAAGGAATGGAAACGGTCCCAAAACAAATATTAGGAAACTATGCACATTAGGGTGGTCCCATTTGTGTGTAGAAAAAGTAATAATTTCACAAAATTTTTACCCTGGGTTCAATATTTGATGAGCTGGGTCGAAGGATAAAAACTAAGACTAGACTATAGACTAGACTAAAAACTAAGACTAGACTGTAGGCTAGACTAGACTATAGACTAGACTATAGACTAGACTATAGACTAGACTATAGACTAGACTATAGACTAGACTATAGACTAGACTATAGACTAGACTATAGACTAGACTATAGACTAGACTATAGACTAGACTATAGACTAGACTATAGACTAGACTATAGACTAGACTATAGACTAGACTATAGACTAGACTATAGACTAGACTATAGACTAGACTATAGACTAGACTATAGACTAGACTATAGACTAGACTATAGACTAGACTATAGACTAGACTATAGACTAGACTATAGACTAGACTATAGACTAGACTATAGACTAGACTATAGACTAGACTATAGACTAGACTATAGACTAGACTATAGACTAGACTATAGACTAGACTATAGACTAGACTATAGACTAGACTATAGACTAGACTATAGACTAGACTAGACTAGATAGACTAGACTAATAGACTAGACTATAGACTAGACTATAGACTAGACTATAGACTAGACTATAGACTAGACTATAGACTAGACTATAGACTAGACTATAGACTAGACTATAGACTAGACTATAGACTAGACTATAGACTAGACTATAGACTAGACTATAGACTAGACTATAGACTAGGACTATAGACTAGACTATAGACTAGACTATAGACTAGACTATAGACTAGACTATAGACTAGACTATAGACTAGACTATAGACTAGACTATAGACTAGACTATAGACTAGACTATAGACTAGACTATAGACTAGACTATAGACTAGACTATAGACTAGACTATAGACTAGACTATAGACTATACTATAGACTAGACTATAGACTAGACTATAGACTAGACTATAGACTAGACTATAGACTAGACTATAGACTAGACTATAGACTAGACTATAGACTAGACTAGACTAGACTATAGACTAGACTATAGACTAGACTATAGACTAGACTATAGACTAGACTATAGACTAGACTATAGACTAGACTATAGACTAGACTATAGACTAGACTAAGACTAGACTAGACTAGACTATAGACTAGACTATAGACTAGACTATAGACTAGACTATAGACTAGACTATAGACTAGACTATAGACTAGACTATAGACTAGACTATAGACTAGACTATAGACTAGACTATAGACTAGACTATAGACTAGACTATAGACTAGACTATAGACTAGACTATAGACTAGACTATAGACTAGACTATAGACTAGACTATAGACTAGACTATAGACTAGACTATAGACTAGACTATAGACTAGACTATAGACTAGACTATAGACTAGACTATAGACTAGACTATAGACTAGACTATAGACTAGACTATAGACTAGACTATAGACTAGACTATAGACTAGACTATAGACTAGACTATAGACTAGACTATAGACTAGACTATAGACTAGACTATAGACTAGACTATAGACTAGACTATAGACTAGACTATAGACTAGACTATAGACTAGATTATAGACTAGACTAGATATAGACTAGACTATAGACTAGACTATAGACTAGACTATAGACTAGACTATAGACTAGACTATAGACTAGACTATAGACTAGACTATAGACTAGACTAGACTAGACTATAGACTAGACTATAGACTAGACTATAGACTAGACTATAGACTAGAATAGACTATAGAGTAGATCATATACCTTAGTATAGACTATAGTATATAGACTGAACTATAGACTAGAGTATAGTCTGGACGATTAACTAATTATCAAAAGTTTATAAATTAGAGAAGTACCGAAAAAGTCATAGGAGTACCGCTGTAATTTTCGATATCAGAAAGTACTGAAAAAGTACTAAAGTACTGAATTTTCATGCCTGCTTTATACATCAAATAAATTATTAAAATACTAAAACTTTTTTTTGTTACTTTGACCGGTAAATCACCCGCAATAATATTGGCATATTTTCATAATTAAGCAAAATAACTTTGTGTTTGTTACCTTCAAAAAATTTCTAATTAATTGGCAGTTATTTTGCCGCCTTAAATTTACCATAAGTCCCCCAACAAAAAAAACATAGTTCACCTGATACAAACACAATTAATATTGTTATTTCTAATATATATATTTTTCTTCTGTTTAATTATTCTGTCTGTTTTGTTGTTGTTATTTTTATTATCAGATTTTTGTATAGAATTTAGATACATACATAATTATAATTATGTACTTTCTAGTTACATATTCCAAACTAAATATATTTGAATTTACTACTTATACATACATATTTGTGTGTGTTTTAATAAACACTATTAACAAATAAACACACAGACACATAACAGCAAACATCCGTTTCTGTCTAAGCCTATGGTATATACAAATCTGTCAAATAGTTTGTATATCAGACTGTTAAAAATAGATATTCATGCTGATATAACTTATATTAGACTAAAACTAAACTATTTGGATCGAAAGTAAATTAAAAAAGTCCGAAATTTTCATTTTCATAATTTTTTTTTTGGTTACGAAATCTTTGGAAATACATATTCTTAATATTTTTTACCATAGAATTTCGTTGCAGTCTAATGTATCTACCACACCCACTTTATTATGATTAGGCTGATATAAAGCTCTGTAATTGTAGTTAATATTGTTGTTTTTTCCTTATTTGAGTGTGTTGTTTTATAAACAAGTGTAAAAAATTAATATATTTTTTTTATTAAATACACATGTCCACACATATGATACCCTATAGTTCGTAGAACTGACTTACCCTTCAAAATGCTACTAGTGAAAATTTTAGAGAAAAGTTTTTCACATTTTATATGAACATTTTGGACATCCATGTGAACAAAATGGGCGGACTAGCTATAGTGTGCGTTGCACCTATAACAGAGTGATAAAATTTTGTCTGAACCACTTTAGCATCATGAGGAATATTTAAGACAAAATGGGAGGGCAAAAACTAGGAGGCGTGGCACCTCCTATATGAGTTAAATTGGGCAAAAGAGCCGGATTAGCAATAGAAGGCGTGGCATCTACCATATGAATTTAATACAAAAATTCGTATATCTGGGAAACTTTGACAACCATGTAAACATTTGCCTAATAAATAGGCGGATTAGCAGTAATGGGTGTGACACCTTCCATATGAAAACATTGACAACCATATGAACAATTTAGGGAACAAATGGCAGGACTAGCAATAGGGGGCGTGGCACCCCCTGGAGAATACTTACAGACACCAAAGTACCCAACAATACAGGTATTTATTTTACACTGTCATGCCTCTAGAAAATTAAAAAAAAATTAACAATTTACACCTTTTAAACTGCAGGGTCTCAGGCAAGTTTTTCCTATTTCTTTGTATGCGTGTTCGACTCGATGTTTATTCTAAAAAAAACTGTGGGCAGTACTTGTTATTGACCTTTTGAGTAGTGTTCACGCATTTATAGTTTTTATGTGTTCATTTCCATTATTAATATTGTACAATTTCAAAACATTTTCTCTGAGAATTTAATTAAATAATTCTTTTCCATTATACATTTTTCCAATTTAATATAATTTGTGTTTATAAAGGAGTTTATTAAAAGTTTTTTGTAAAAGACTATAATTTTGTTAGTAATATCTTAACTTAATTAGAATCAATAATATCAATTGCTCAGCACTTTAGCAAAACAAGCACAGTCAATGCATTATACTAAATTTTTGCGTAAATGTTTATGAGTGTAAAAAGAATACCCACAAAACGTCATGTGATTTAAAATGAACTGTACATAAAATGTGGGTGTTTTATTTGATATATTTTCCTACAATTAAATAAAAATTCACACGTGCTTATTTTCTTTTTTTTATGCATAATAAAATATAAACAAAAAACATGTACTATGTATGCAAAATAAACAAAATCTAAAAACATGACTTTCGAACTTTAACCTAGGGACTTATGACGTATCAAAAAAAAAAAGTAAACAACAAATCCCCCTAAAAAAATTGTATATGTATTAAAATTTTGTTATATGACAAGACGATTAACAGTATTGTTTACCTTAAACAACAGCAACAACAAAATTATATATTGTTTGGTTTTTATATCAGTGACCTGATTTTAAAGGTAGAATAAAAAAAGAAAAAACAAACAAAATTAACACAAAAATTGAAATAATTTTGACATGACACAAGTCTTATCAATATTTATTATTTATTTACACTCTAGTTAAAATAAATAAAAAATTTTGGAAAATTTGACGAGAGTTTGTTAAAACAATAGAAGTTTATTATTATTAAATTTATGTATGTATGTAAGTACATAAATAAACAAGAGAACAAGAAACACACAGTTCACATAGTAGTCTATAGACCAGTCTATAGTTTAGTCAATAGTCTTGTCTATGGTATAGTCTATATTCTAGCCTGTAGTCTATAGTCTAGTCTATAGTCTTAATTATAGTCTAGTCTAGTCTATAGTCTAGTCTATAGTCTAGTCTATAGTCTAGTCTATAGTCTAGTCTATAGTCTAGTCTATAGTCTAGTCTATAGTCTAGTCTATAGTCTAGTCTATAGTCTAGTCTATAGTCTAGTCTATAGTCTAGTCTATAGTCTAGTCTATAGTCTAGTCTATAGTCTAGTCTATAGTCTAGTCTATAGTCTAGTCTATAGTCTAGTCTATAGTCTAGTCTATAGTCTAGTCTATAGTCTAGTCTATAGTCTAGTCTATAGTCTAGTCTATAGTCTAGTCTATAGTCTAGTCTATAGTCTAGTCTATAGTCTAGTCTATAGTCTAGTCTATAGTCTAGTCTATAGTCTAGTCTATAGTCTAGTCTATAGTCTAGTCTATAGTCTAGTCTATAGTCTAGTCTATAGTCTAGTCTATAGTCTAGTCTATAGTCTAGTCTATAGTCTAGTCTATAGTCTAGTCTATAGTCTAGTCTATAGTCTAGTCTATAGTCTAGTCTATAGTCTAGTCTATAGTCTAGTCTAGTCTAGTCTATAGTCTAGTCTATAGTCTAGTCTATAGTCTAGTCTATAGTCTAGTCTATAGTCTAGTCTATAGTCTAGTCTATAGTCTAGTCTATAGTCTAGTCTATAGTCTAGTCTATAGTCTAGTCTATAGTCTAGTCTATAGTCTAGTCTATAGTCTAGTCTATAGTCTAGTCTATAGTCTAGTCTATAGTCTAGTCTATAGTCTAGTCTATAGTCTAGTCTAGTCTAGTCTATAGTCTAGTCTATAGTCTAGTCTATAGTCTAGTCTATAGTCTAGTCTATAGTCTAGTCTATAGTCTAGTCTATAGTCTAGTCTATAGTCTAGTCTATAGTCTAGTCTATAGTCTAGTCTATAGTCTAGTCTATAGTCTAGTCTATAGTCTAGTCTATAGTCTAGTCTATAGTCTAGTCTATAGTCTAGTCTATAGTCTAGTCTATAGTCTAGTCTATAGTCTAGTCTATAGTCTAGTCTATAGTCTAGTCTATAGTCTAGTCTATAGTCTAGTCTATAGTCTAGTCTATAGTCTAGTCTATAGTCTAGTCTATAGTCTAGTCTATAGTCTAGTCTATAGTCTATAGTCTAGTCTATAGTCTAGTCTATAGTCTAGTCTATAGTCTAGTCTATAGTCTAGTCTATAGTCTAGTCTATAGTCTCTCTATAGTCTAGTCTATAGTCTAGTCTATAGTCTAGTCTATAGTCTAGTCTATAGTCTAGTCTATAGTCTAGTCTATAGTCTAGTCTATAGTCTATAGTCTAGTCTATAGTCTAGTCTATAGTCTAGTATAGTCTATAGTCTAGTCTATAGTCTAGTAGTCTAGTCTATAGTCTAGTCTATAGTCTAGTTTAGTAGTCTGTAGTCTAGTCTATAGTCTAGTCTATAGTCTAGTCTATAGTCTAGTCTATAGTCTAGTCTATAGTCTAGTCTATAGTCTAATCTATAGTTTAGTCTATAGTCTAGTCTATAGTCTAGTCTATAGTCTAGTCTATAGTCTAGTCTTTAGTCAGTTTTTAGTCTAGTCTTTAGTCTAGTCTATAATCAGGTAGGATTAAAATCGGGCAATACATTGTTTGTCTATAAACAAAATTTTTAATATAAAAATATACAATCTAAAATTGCTAATATGTTTCCAACCAACCTTTGACCTTTCTAGTTTTCCCTTTTAACTATGTTTCTAATGTCCATTTCATACAAACTAAATAAAAATGTCATCCATTTGACAAAAACATGAGTAATTAAAATACTATTAAAAATACTCTACTCTTTATCTACAAAAAAAAAAAAAAACTAATAGCTAACAAAAAGGGGGTAAACAAACCCTTTTTATAAAAACTAAACAGTGAAATGACAGTTTGCCTTTTAAAGGACTAAAATGCAGTCACGTTTTCCATAAAAAAAACACACACAATGAACGCAAAATGCAACTTGTTTCTTTTCCTTTTTTTAACCCCCTTAAAAACAAATTAAAAAAACAACAATAACTAAAGAGAGTACACAACGGGAGGGGCTCGTACTGCACTGTAAATTTACAATTATACACGCACCCATCGAATAGTAATAAGAAGTAGTAGACACTGACATAATAAATTGTAAAAGCAAAAAAAGAGCGTCTTACTGGCGTCATTCATAGCGTGTTACACGAACACCCCACTCTCTCTACACTACACCAACAGAAAAAAAAAACACTAGCAAGCTGTCATGTTTTGTATTTACATTAATGGTTTTGCTATTGTTGGTTGTTGGTAACGCGCCTAGCTAACCCTATGATTGACTACTTGCCACCTAACTATTCGCCTGTCTTTTAAAAGTTTGATAACATATAAGAAAACCATACTTCGGTAGTTATTGTAATAGATTAGTTCAAAATTTCTTTTAAATAAAAAATTATGACTCACGCGACATATACATACTTTTTCTTTAAAACTTTTTTACGCTCTCTTTTGTGCTTGATTCAAAAAGTTGTAAAGTAAAAGTAAAGAGTAACATTGTTTATTAAGAGTAAAAGAAAATTTAATGAAGTAGAAATTATATACAAAACAAAAAAAAAGAGTCAAAATTTGAACAAAATAGTCACGTGATGTTAAACAGTTTTAAATTGTAGACATTAAGGCTTATAAACAAATAATGTTTGTATGTCAGTATATAAATGTTAATAACGTTTTTTTTTTTTTTTTTTGTATTTTAATGTTATCATTTTTGTTTACTTGTTCTTTTTATTTTCACAGACATTCACAGGGGAATTTGTAATAGAAATGTCAATCTTGAATAAACATTCAAATATACATACATATATCATTTGGGAGTGTTGATGACAGAAATTTAAAGAAATTGAAGATATGTATTTTACATTGGAAGAATTAAGAGTGTTATATCGAATCTTAATACCCACCATGTAGGCGAGACTACAGGCTAGCCTAGAATTTACTATAAACTAAACTAGACTACAGACTAGACTACAGACTAGACTATAGACTAGACTATAGACTAGACTATAGACTAGACTATAGACTAGACTATAGACTAGACTATAGACTGGACTATAGACTAGACTATAGACTAGACTATAGACTAGACTATAGACTAGACTATAGACTAGACTATAGACTAGACTATAGACTAGACTATAGGACTAGACTATAGACTAGACTATAGACTAGACTATAGACTAGACTATAGACTAGACTAATAGACTAGACTATAGACTAGACTATAGACTAGACTATAGACTAGACTATAGACTAGACTATAGACTAGACTATAGACTAGACTATAGACTAGGACTATAGACTAGACTATAGACTAGACTATAGACTAGACTATAGACTAGACTATAGACTAGACTATAGACTAGACTATAGACTAGACTATAGACTAGACTATAGACTAGACTATAGACTAGACTATAGACTAGACTATAGACTAGACTATAGACTAGACTATAGACTAGACTAGCTAGACTAGACTATAGACTAGACTATAGACTAGACTATAGACTAGACTATAGACTAGACTATAGACTAGACTATAGACTAGACTATAGACTAGACTATAGACTAGACTATAGACTAGACTATAGACTAGACTATAGACTAGACTATAGACTAGACTATAGACTAGACTATAGACTAGACTATAGACTAGACTATAGACTAGACTATAGACTAGACTATAGACTAGACTATAGACTAGACTATAGACTAGACTATAGACTAGACTATAGACTAGACTATAGACTAGACTATAGACTAGACTATAGACTAGACTATAGACTAGACTATAGACTAGACTATAGACTAGACTATAGACTAGACTATAGACTAGACTATAGACTAGACTATAGACTAGACTATAGACTAGACTATAGACTAGACTATAGACTAGACTATAGACTAGACTATAGACTAGACTATAGACAAGACTATAGACAAGACTATAGACTAGACTATAGACTAGACTATAGACTAGACTATAGACTAGACTATAGACTAGACTATAGACTAGACTATAGACTAGACTATAGACTAGACTATAGACTAGACTATAGACTAGACTATAGACTAGACTATAGACTAGACTATAGACTAGACTAGACTATAGACTAGACTATAGACTAGACTATAGACTAGACTATAGACTAGACTATAGACTAGACTATAGACTAGACTATAGACTAGACTATAGACTAGACTAGACTATAGACTAGACTATAGACTAGACTATAGACTAGACTATAGACTAGACTATAGACTAGACTATAGACTAGACTATAGACTAGACTATAGACTAGACTATAGACTAGACTATAGACTAGACTATAGACTAGACTATAGACTAGACTATAGACTAGACTATAGACTAGACTATAGACTAGACTATAGACTAGACTATAGACTAGACTATAGACTAGACTATATACTAGACTATAGACTAGACTATAGACTAGACTATAGACTAGACTATAGACTAGACTATAGACTAGACTATAGACTAGACTATAGACTAGACTATATACTAGACTATAGACTAGACTATAGACTAGACTATAGACTAGACTATAGACTAGACTATAGACTAGACTATAGACTAGACTATAGACTAGACTATAGACTAGACTATAGACTAGACTCCCGAATTTAAAAATTGCTAGTAACCAGATTTCTAAAGAACTAAAATAGGTATTTGAAAAAATACAATTTATTTAAATGGAAATTTTGTCTAGAAAACTGATGTTTACTTATGTATGTCATAAACTTGTCTAGACCATTAATTTCTCTACCAAACAAAACAATAATGATTGCTGTCGATCCTCACCACCGTAACCCATAGAGTCTGGTACCTGTCTAAAATGTCAACCTAAGTTGCTAATTCAATTTCATAATATGTTTATAACAACCATTTTAAATGCTGAGTGTAGTGTAAATAATGTTTAAAAAAGTCCCACAATTTTTTTTCCTCCTAATTGTTAATAACTTAAGTAAATTATCTATTAGTATTTTGTTTTACACAATTACACAAATTGATTACATCTTTTAAGAGAATTTACTTGATAATTAATTTATTTAAAATAAAAAGATTTTTAATAATTATTTAAATAAATAGCTGGCGGTTTTTAATAACAAATATACATATTTGCTAATAAATTTAACATTCAAATGTTAAATGAAAAAAACTGCAATATTGTCCTGCTTATTTGTTGTAATATTTTTGTAGAAATATGATGACGTGGGATTAGAATAAATAATTATCATGAAATGATTTGATTTACTTAAATGACAGTTCAAAAATTTAAAGAAAGAAAGTATTAATTAAATTGTAGTAGGTGTTTTAAGCTATAAAATGTTAATGTTAGTTTTATTAAAAAGTTAGTGTGTTAAGTTTGTGCCAAAACGATAGGCGGTTTGAAATTTAAGAAATTTGCAAAAAAAATTGTGTTTAAAAGTGAGTGTTTTTTAAAGGACTTTTAATAAAAGGGAAATAATTATAACAATGTTTTTAAAAAACTTCCATTGTGTATATGTATGTGAAAATCCTAAGGATTACAATACTTTGAATATATTATATATCGCCAGAAAGCTTAATGTGATTATAAATCCTTTAAACTTATAATAATCTACTTCAAAGGACTAATGACTTCGATTACATTTTTACTAAACTTCAGGCTATAAAAATTCAATTCCTGTTTATGTTCTCTTAAGAAATCTGGAAGAGATTACAACCAGATAAGCAGTAATACTCTAACCAAAGATAGTAGGTACCTTTTTACGATAACTTTAGCTAAAATTTTAAAGGACCAATTTTGTATAGATGTTTAAAGTACTTTTTACTAGACGTAGGACTAGTCCAGTCTGTCGATGAATTGGTCGTTCACGCACTATTTTTTTACCTAACAATACTATACTCTTGTCTATGGTTTTGCGGATTTGCTACAATCTGTATCAAAAAAGTACAATTTTTAATGCAATTTTTTACAATTTTAAAATTCCTTTAGCCATCCCTGCTATATATGAGATCTCATTTCTCGGTACTTAAATACAAAGTGCTAAATCTATAGCTTTTTTCTTGTTGCTATAAACAAAATGAATTTATTCTTATTATAATTTGACGTTATAAATGTTACGTCTAATATGAAAAAGAGAAGGAAAAACTTAAAAATAGCGATCGGCCAAAGAAAATGTATTAAAACAGCTGTTAAACTTGTTAAATTATAAAGCAATAAAAACAAAAGGTAAAAACTAAGAAATTTACTCATAACACAATGATCATTAGTTTTCATGGCAACAACAATACCAGCATGATCTTTTTATTAGACTAAATTGTTACACCCAGAGAGCAGCAACATTCAAAAAGAGTGCGAAAAAGGGGGAATTGAGAGCTGAATGTGTAATTTTCTTTTGTTAACGCATACTTAACAGAAATATTTTTAAATCAATTTATAAATAACCAAATGATGTGATAATTTGTTTATTTATTATACTTTTGCTGTTGTCATTATTTAAGTGTCGTTGTTATGTGTGTGAATGTAGGAGAGTGTGTTATGTCCTTGACCTTTACACTTAAAATTGGGTGAAAATTTGTTGGTGCAATTTAAGTTTATGTTCTTTTTTTTTTGAGGAAAAAGTGATACAATGCAATTTCTGGTTAATTTAAGCAATTGTAGTGAATTTAACAATGATCATGCAAAATTTTGTTAAATTATTTGTGTTTTTGGCAAATGATTTGAATAAAATTAATACTGAAAATATAATAAAAATATTGATAGATTTGATTTCATGATTCTCAGTAGATTTATAAGATTTTACTTGATTTTTTTTAATTTGCATTTTTTTAGTTTTTCTATTCATTATACGTATAAGTGTTATTTAAAAATAAACATTATTAAGTATACGTCACGGTACTCAGTTAAATAAATATCAATCATACGTTCAGAGCTCCATATAGCAAAACATTAGTAAAATGAAAAAGAGCAAAGCAAAGAGTGAGCAAAAAATTTAGCATTCTATTTATGCAATTATTTTAAAGTGATGCCAACTGCAGCAAATTAAAAGCACTAAAAAAATATTTAATATTATGATTAAAAGACTTATAAATATAAAAAAAATAAATATTTGAATAAACTTTTAGTTGCGTGTCATTTCATTTAGTGAGAATTAAAAAGTATTAGCAAATATGTATTTTAATTTTTTTTTAAATACCGAAAAGCTCTCTGTAGACAACACTTTGTGCGTCATAAGGCCACTAAACTGTTGGAGATCTTAAAAAACCTTTTAGAAATTTCTTTAGTATTTTTTTTATTTAATAGATTTTTAAGCTACAAACACCTAATAAATCTTGAAAGCTAAATATACTTATAAAAGATCTTGATGCTTGACGTAGTACTATGGACTTTGCAAAATTCTTTAAATATAAACATAAACATAAAATTAAATTAAATACTTATAAAAGGAACAAAAAATATTTATTTTTTTATTGCAAATCATTAAGATTTTTTTGAAAAGATTTGTTAGCAACAAAAGTAATAAGGAAAAGTTTTAAACGAAAATCTTTACAACTTCTAGGTTTTCTTTTAAAAAATCTAATCAACAAATCATAAATTTTCAACAAATTTTTTCTTTTTTAATGTTCAATAGATTATAAAAAAATCAGTTTAAACTAAATTTTTTTGAAGTACTTAACGCTTATCTGGTGTCTATAGATTAGTTGAAAATAAATCATAAATTTATTTTATAGCTGTTTACTGATCAAAGTAAACTAAACTAAATAGTTATTAAACTATTTAGGTTTAAGTTTAAGAGACAGATAACTGGCTACTGAAGTCATAATTTAATAATCAATAAAATAAATCTGTAAATAAACAAAAACTACTACTGATAATTAAACATTTCTAAAAATAAATTTTGAGAAAAAACCCAAAAGTAATTTTCAAAGTTGTTTGCTCATATAAACAGAATTTTAAAATCATATTCAGTTTCAAGTAGATTTGAACTTTTAGACTATAATCTACTCTATAGTCTAGTCTATAGTCTAGTCTATAGTCTAGGGTATAGTCTAGGGTATAGTCTAGGGTATAGTCTAGTCTAGTCTAGTCTAGTCTATAGTCTAGTCTATAGTCTAGTCTATAGTCTAGTCTATAGTCTAGTCTATAGTCTAGTCTATAGTCTAGTCTATAGTCTAGTCTATAGTCTAGTCTATAGTCTAGTCTATAGTCTAGTCTATAGTCTAGTCTATAGTCTAGTCTATAGTCTAGTCTATAGTCTAGTCTATAGTCTAGTCTATAGTCTAGTCTATAGTCTAGTCTATAGTCTAGTCTATAGTCTAGTCTATAGTCTAGTCTATAGTCTAGTCTATAGTCTAGTCTATAGTCTAGTCTATAGTCTAGTCTATAGTCTAGTCTATAGTCTAGTCTATAGTCTAGTCTATAGTCTAGTCTATAGTCTAGTCTATAGTCTAGTCTATAGTCTAGTCTATAGTCTAGTCTATAGTCTAGTCTATAGTCTAGTCTATAGTCTAGTCTATAGTCTAGTCTATAGTCTAGTCTATAGTCTAGTCTATAGTCTAGTCTATAGTCTAGTCTATAGTCTAGTCTATAGTCTAGTCTATAGTCTAGTCTAGTCTATAGTCTAGTCTATAGTCTAGTCTATAGTCTAGTCTATAGTCTAGTCTATAGTCTAGTCTATAGTCTAGTCTATAGTCTAGTCTAGTCTATCTATTTCTTTTTTTTTCATTTTCAATTTGAAAACTTTTTGACAAGAAGATCAACATTTATATATAATGCAAAAAATGGGTTATCGATTAATCGTCTACCTTAAGTATAGTGTTGAAAGTTTTGCTTTTTTTTTTTTTTTGTCACCCAAACCAATTACTCATATTTATGAATCTTTGATTTGCGTCAATATTTTAACAAGATGTTTATCTGACCAAAAAATCTGTGTAGTTATTAAACAACAATTATTTTAAATTATTTCAATTAATGACGACTCTTATGTACCCTTCATATTTATAATAATTTATGGGAATTAAAAGGTTTGCGAAAAAAAAATTATTTGAATTCTTTGCGACAAATTTTTTAAGAAGTTAAAATTATAGCTGATAAAATATTTAGCCGCCTAATTGTGTAAATTACTTATGGAATGACAAACCTGCATATAACCTTGTCTATGATGTAGGGTATAATAATACCTACCAGCAGACAGACATACGTATGAAATATTTGTTTTAAGACATAAACAAGTGCGTGTCATTATTCATTTTCATAATTCCAATTTTTATTTTGTATTTTCAAATTATCTGTCACCCTAGGTGTGAGTTAGTTTCGGTGCTATTATTATTTTTTATTTTTTTTTTCAGATTAAAGTTGGCAATTAGGTCATTGTATATTGTGGATAACATAACGTATCTAAAGTTAAGTTCATATTCATAAATATTTGATATGATTATTTGTATTATCGTTGGTGGCAATGCACTTGTTAACGCTTTTTTTAAACTAAATATGTTATAACAATGACTACCCAATATATCTATTGTTGTAGGGAATTTTTTTTATCTAAATCAATTTCAAAGTACAAATCAACGACTATATATGATTGCTTTAACCAATAACTCCCATCGATATACAGAAATGAAAAATTACCTAATCATGATTATTTATCACTCACTCATATTTAGTTAGAATTTTTTCGTTTTTTCTTTTCGAAACCAGAAAAAAAATCATACAATGTAAACGCGTGGTATTATTTATTAGTTTGTTGTTCAATAGTATGGGTGTGATAAAAAATCCTAATCAAAAAAAAAAAAAAAAAAAAATGTTAAAGTATAATAACAACAACAAAAATAAATAGAAGAACTTTATCATTTCTTTAAAATTCATTATTTAGTTTAGACACCTGCATTTAGGTATTTAGACAGTTATTTAATAGTTTTTTCAAAAATTTCTTTTAAGTTTTATAAGAATGGTGTACTTTCTTTAGATTAAATATTATTTATTGATTTTAGTTGTTTTAAAGAAATTTCAAAGACTGGTTGCTGGTTGTTTTTCGCTATTTTTTCAAAATTAATTGCTGCCGTTGCGTTTAGCAGGTGTTAAAAAGAAATCTAAAATTTATAATTCTGAAGAAAACTGAATTGTATTTAAAGTGTTTATTTCTAGATAATCTAAATTGTTTAGCCGGTTTAAAAACGATTTGTGCATATCATTTAATATAAATAAATTAATAAACTTTAATAAGTGCTAATTGTGGTATTGTTAATTTCAAATAAAAATTTATGAAGTGATTTAATCAAAAAATCCAAGAAAAAATTTTAAGAAAAAAATACTCAATAAAAATAAAAAATAAAGTATACCCCATATTTATAAAAGTTATAAAATTTATAAAACCGGCAACTTATTTTGCAAAAAAAAAATATAAAGTGGAAGCAAGCATAAACAACATGTGTTTTAAAGTGCAAAGTCCACTTTAAGTTAAAATTCTAAAATTTGCTGAAATACATACAAATTTTAAAATTCCACAAATTTGTCGCATAATTAAAAATTGGCAAAGATATTTGTCTTAAATATCTTAAAGGAAAAGATCAAAGTCTACACTATATCAAAATAAAGTCATATCAAAAAAAAATTCCAAAATTTGTATACGAACATAAAGTTGTAAAATTTCCGATATATAAGAGTTACTAATCCAGCTAAAATTTGGTAATGTCTACTAATTGTAACCGCTTACCTATTAACTTAAATTTTAATGACTTATTTTCTAATTACTTGTAAGCGTGTTAAAATGTTTATTTAAAATGCAATTGCCTAGAAAAATTAAACGATCACTTTAAAATCACTTTAAAAGTAACACTAAGTGATTTTTTTTACCTTCTGTGGAAGTGATGTTTAATGGCTTCCGAATAAGCGAAAATAATAAAATTTTTTTATGCTGAAGAGGCTTTTGTATTAAATGTATCTATTTCCCTCACAATTCACTTCCAAATAACTACCACAAAAAAGAACATAAAAACTACTTCTTCAGAATGACTTCAGAAGTTATGAACTTTTTTTTTATTCATTCTGAATGAAATGAATCAAATAAAAAGGAAATTCCTCCTATTACAAGCCTGTGTTAAAATCATCACTTCTGCAGGTCTTTTTCAGTACTTCCCTAGATTAAACTATATTTTATTTTCGCTTCTTTGGAAGTTCTTTTTTTGCTGGGTGTATAAGCAGTCGAAGTGCTGACATTATTTCACGGTATTACCACAGGTTGAGCTGATCTTATACACCTGTGGCAATTTTTGTACATGCCGGTCCATATACAAGCATTTTGCTCAAGTACTCGAGCTATATCTGACTATTGCTGCCCTATTCCTTAACTTCCGAGATGCTAAAACATTACTTCCGTTTACAACCACGTAGATGGTATGGCCTCTGTTGAGTTGGCAACAGCACCTGTTATATATACTTTTTATCCGAAATATACTTGTTATCCGAAAACTTGTACTTGTCTGTTATACGAAAACTCTGCCCTGTGGGTTACCGGTTCCTGAGTTACTAGATTATATGGTTATCGGCAAATAATTCAAAGGAAAGGTCTAGGATACATTTGATCAATACCAGTTTATGGTCCCGACAGACTAGAGATACTGGTAGCACCATTTTCCCCCCAGGATTGCAATAACAAGTGGAGGGACTATATTGTTAGTAAATTTTAACGTTTTGGGCAGGGATGGGGGGTAATGAATCCATTTTCAATTACAATTACATTTGAAGTAATCATAATTGAAGCTTTACTAATTACAATTATTTGTAATTGTAATTGAAGTTTTGCAAATTAAAATTACTTGTAATTGATGAATTTTTAATTACAATTACTTGTAATTGATGAATTTTTAATTACAATTACTTGTAATTGTGAATTTTTTTTCTTCTTACATGTAATTTGTAATTAGTTTTACTTAAATTTCAATTACAAGTAATTTAAATTGGAAACTTAAATTATAATAAGAAGTAATTGTAATTGGCAAAAATTTAATTACAATTACATGTAATTGTTATTAGTTATTGCTCAATTATACATTACAAGTAGCGTAGAAGGGGGACCATACGCCACTTTTTTTTTGAGGCGGCATCAAATGAAAACCACAATACATATTCTTTATTCTTTTCTTGGTCATCCTAATGTACATATTTTTTTAACTTTTCTGAACTGACCAAAAACGGCGATACCGCCCCATCCATGGGGTAAATACGCCAAGAGGATGGGGCAGATTTGTCATTAGTAAAATCAACCAAAAAATTTTAAAAATAAAAACTTATTTCGCTGTTTTATATTTTAATTCATTTAACAAAGTATAATAAACCAGATATTTATTGTTTATTTCACATAACTTAACAAAAAAAATTAAAACAAATTATTATTGATTTTTTCTATATTTTAACCAAATTTTGTTCTACATCACAAGCATTACATATATTTGGCGAATGTGCCCCACGGGCAATTCTGGGGTTTAGTTTCAATTTTTTTCGGGCTTCAGATTATATTCTCGAAAAAATTATTATGTCTTATTGTTCACTATTATTGACGTTCTATCACTGATCAATATATTTTTTCTATCACAAAAACTAAAAAAGTTAGCACAAAAAATTCACACAGTGAAATATTTTCACAGCCCTTTGAAAAACAATTAATCTCGTCTGCCTCCCATCATATATAAAGTTAATCTTTCAAACTTTCAGGGATGATAGATAATCGATAAACGAAAACAAAATTCGATAATGCGATAAAATCGATTACTCGGTTTTCAAGTTATTCGCTATTGGCAGATGTGCCCCTATGGCATATGATCCCCCTTCTACACTAATTGTAATTGACCATGTAATGAAAGTTTTTGCTGGGAAGTAATAATTTCACTTTCAATCAGAATGGAATTCTGTGACAAGGCCATAAAGTCCTAAAAGAAAAATACTCAAAAATATTCTAAAAACTTGATATTTGAGAGACAAATTATGGAATGATGTTCCCCCTTAAAGCTACCATTCTGCCATCTTGATCTAAGATTTAAATATTTAAGAACCTAATCTAAACCTCAACTAACCGTTGTCATTTAACTCAGTTCATTCACTTCATAAAGACAAAGCTCCGATATCAAGGTTCAATATATATGTATATTTGAATGAATGGTGGAAGACTTAAAAGGTCTTTAAATTAAATTTTATACCCAGTATTTTTAATTATTACAAATTTAATATGTTTATTGTCTATCGTATAACTTTACCACTTACAACCAATATCCGTCAAACTGTGAGTGCTATAAATATTATTTAGTATTTTATGATGCCGCTTACCGCTTATATACAATTATCTAATACTAATCTAATACTAAGTAGTATATTTTTAATTTCTTGAAATATTATCACATACATATTTTTTCTAAATTAAATTATATTTAAACTTTTTATTATTTTGTGATGTTTTAAACAAATTGGTCTTATAATTTTTAAGACAAGAACCTATTATTTTTATTTATTTCTGAATTCCAAAGTGTGCCAAAAATATAAAGAATAGTGCAAAATATTAAATATGTATAAATTTTGACATTCCTAGTTTGTGATTAGGTTTAGTTGATAAATCCGATTGGGTGCTAAATTTAGAGCTTTTTTCCAAGAATGCATTATTCATTTTGTGACATAAAATATGATTTATAGCAAGAATTGGAAGTAAAGGAATCTGTGAGGAATATTAATTAAAAATTAAATATTTTTGAATTCTATAAATTGAAATTAATAAGGAAGAGTTTTATAACAAAATTGAAATATTAGAAAAAATTAAGAGACATTTTTTTAAGATTTTTGTAGCATTATATGAGTTCTTAATATGTGTTATATACTCCCAGCAAAAACTTTCATTACCAAGTAAGGATTGAAACGGCTAAAAACTACTTACACAATAGCATTTTAAGTCATTATTTTAACACAATGATGTCACACAATACCAAGAGTAAGAATAAACATATACAGCTTCTATAGCTTCACGGATAAGATGACTAATTAATTAGAAAGTATTTATGTATATAATACATTATTAATAAGACATTATTAAACTACTTCTATGTAATCAAGTCGATAGTAGTTGTTGAAAAGTAAGTGGTTACAATTGAAAATCATTACCAAGTTACTCCGGAACTGTTTACTTTTGAAAAACTCTTCACTAAATCATGTTTTCTAATAAACAACTTTTAAAAGTTTTACTAAAAGAAACACAAGTTTTATTTTTACAAAATAAATATTTATTTAAAATTAAAATAATATTCTTAACAAATAAACTTTGCTAATTATTCTATAAAAACCTTTCTCCCCATTTTAAACAACTATTTAAAACTAATATTTACAAGTTTCTTTAAGTTGTTTATAATTTCTAATTACTTTTATAAACTAATAACTTTTTCCATTTTATTTTCTTTTCAGAACACAAACAACAGTTATAAATTTGAAAATATTCCTTGAAATCAAATCAACAAAACAACTCCCTCCCTTCCAAGTCGCCGGAAAAAATAAATTCAACTATAGTTTAGTTTTTTTATTATTATTGGGATTTATTTACTTTTTTTTTGTTAAATCCTGCTCTTCTCTAATCTAATCAATCGCAACTGATACCATATAAAATATAAGATAAAAACATAACAATGGCCTTAATTATGAAATACATAGACAGCATTAACAGATATATGGACTCACATGGCGGTAAGTTGTTTAATTTATATATATTTTTGTATATTTTGTTAAGAGATACGTTTTACCAATTGCATTACTTGTAATGTAATTTAGGCATTACTAATTAGTTAATATTAGAAATTACAAAATTTGCTAAAGCTTCAATTGCAATTACTTTTGCCAATAAACAATTACAATGATTTGTAATTGAAGTTTTTTCGATTACAATTATTTTTGATGTCTAAATGAGCAATAAACAATTACAATTATTTGTGATTGAAGTTTAACAATTAGAATAACTTGTAATTTAGGTATTACTAATTAGTTAATATTAGTAATTACAAGTAATTATAATTGCTAAAGCTTCAATTGTAATTACTTTTGCCGATAAACAATTACAATTATTTGTAATTGAAGTTTTTTCGACTACAATTACTTGTAATGTCGAAATTAGCAATAACCAATTACAACTATTTGTAATTGAATTTTAACAAATAGAGTTACATGTAATTTAGGTAATACTAACTAGTTAATATTAGTAATTACAAGTAATTGTAATTGCTTAAGCTTCAATTGTAATTACTTTTACCATTAACAATTACTTGTAATGTGTAGTTGATAACCAATTACAATTATTTGCAATTGTAATTTAAGTTTTGCCAATTACCATTACTAGAATTGCGTAATAGAGCAATAACCAATTACAATTATTTCTAATTGAATTTTAACAATTAGAGTTACATGCAATTTAATTAAGTAATATTAGTAATTACAAGTAATTACGATTGCTATAGCTTCAATTGTAATTACTTTTACCATTAACAATTACTTGTAATGTATAGTTGATAACTAATAACAATTATTTGCAATTGTAATTTAAGTTTTGCCAATTATCATTACTAGAATTGCGTAATGGAGCAATAATCAATTACAATTATTTGTAATTGAATTTTAACAATTAGAGTTACATGTAATTTAGGTAATACTAACTAGTTAATATTAGTAATTAAAGGTAATTGTAGTTGTTAAAGCTTCAATTGTAATTACTTTTACCATTAATTGTAATTACTTGTAATGTACAATTGTTAATTTACATTTATTTGTAATTTAAGTTTTGCCAATTACCAATACACGAATTGCGTAATGGAGCAATAACCAATTACAATTATTTGTAGTTGAAGTATACCAATTATATTTACTTGTAATTTATTAGTTAATATTAGTAATTACAAGTAATTGTATTGACATTTCGCCAAATGCAAATACCTGTAATATGTAATTGATAATCAATTACAATTATTTGTAATTATAATTAAAGTTTTGTCCATTATAAATACTTGTAATGCGTTATTAAGCAATAACCAATTACAATTATTTGTAATTGAAGATTTGTCAAAACAATTACTTGTAATGCGTAATGTAATGCAATAACAAATTACAATTATTTGTAATTGTAATTGAAGTTTACTAATTATAGTTACTTTTATTTAGGTATTACTTATTACAAATTAATTAATATTAGTAATAACAAGTAATTGTAATTGAAAAACTTCAATTGCCTTAATCCATTACAATTACAATTATTTTTAATTGTAATTGAAGCTTTACCAACTATAATTATTTGCAATGCATAATTAAGCAATAACCAATTATAATTATTAGTAATTCAAGATTACCAATTATAGATACTTGAAATTTAGATATAACTAATTTCTATTATGTAGTTAGCAAAACTAAAAATGGGGAATTATCTAAGTCATTTATATGAAGTAAAACCAAATAAATATTTAAACCAGTTCCGGTTAATAACACCAAAATGAAAAAAATATAAAACTAAAAATACAAAAATAATTCGTTCGTGTGTGTTTGAAAAAAATCGTGAGACAAATATTATATAATTTTTAAAAAATGCTTTGAAGATTTATTTTCTTAAATTTTTTTTATTAAATAAATAATTAATAAACACAATGCCAAAAAATATAAATAAATTAAGGCAAGACAAGTTAATTAAAATTTTGTTAAATACCCAACCATTCAAAAAAAAAAAACATACAGCACGTGAATAAAATTTCAAAACTTTCTATATCAAACAAAATGGCAATTATGTGATTTTTGGTCTGTTTTATTATTTCCTCTCAAATATTAACAAAAGTGTATGGTCCATAATTCTCATCTATGAGTTGGCGTTTGTCAATCAATCTTTGTTACCTATTTTGTACTTATCACACAACAAAATTTAATATTTATTAATAATTTGTTTATCATTTTTTTCTTCATTCATTTAGTTGCATGTTTTTCTATAATAGTCAGTCGTTCGTTATCTATATAGTATTGTTTGTTGTGTGTAGGTCAAGCAATTAGTGATCATGTGTTAAAATTTACAAAACTGTGAACTAACTTCTTGTAAACACTAAATGAAATAAATGATGAAACATTTTTAGACTTTATACGTTTATAATTTTTCAAGGTTAATTCTCTCTTTGGTCGTTTTTACTTAAGTATTGTTTTTGTTGTTGTTGTTGTTGGTTTTATGTATTTAATTTTAGGAAATTACGCTGGAGTCTTCATTTAAATCGTACAATTATGTGTGTGTGTGTTTAAAAGAAATATCGAATGAATATTAAATCAAATCAATTATATGGTTTGAGCAAGTGAACAAATACGAAACGATACTGCATGAATATTTATTTAATGACCATATGAATTTTGTTGGGTGAACACCATTTCCAAGAGAATTAAAATATTATGTGATTAAAATATTTTAATGTTGTATGTATAGTCCGAACTAGACAGAAATAGAATAGAACTAGAACTAGAACTAGAACAGAACTGGAACAGAACTAGAACTAGAACAGAACTAGAACAGAACTAGAACAGAACTAGAACAGAACTAGAACAGAACTAGAACAGAACTAGAACAGAACTAGAACAGAACTAAACAGAACTAGAACAGAACTAGAACAGAACTAGAACAGAACTAGAACAGAACTAGAACAGAACTAGAACAGAACTAGAACAGAACTAGAACAGAACTAGAACAGAACTAGAACAGAACTAGAACAGAACTAGAACAGAACTAGAACTGAACTAGAACTGAACTAGAACTGAACTAGAACTGAACTAGAACTGAACTAGAACTGAACTAGAACTGAACTAGAACTGAACTAGAACTGAACTAGAACTGAACTAGAACTGAACTAGAACTGAACTAGAACTGAACTAGAACTGAACTAGAACTGAATTAGAACTGAACTAGAACTGAACTAGAACTGAACTAGAACTGAACTAGAACTGAACTAGAACTGAACTAGAACTGAACTAGAACTGAACTAGAACTGAACTAGAACTGAACTAGAACTGAACTAGAACTGAACTAGAACTGAACTAGAACTGAACTAGAACTGAACTAGAACTGAACTTGAACTGAACTTGAACTGAACTAGAACTGAATTAGAACTGAACTAGAACTGAACTAGAACTGAACAAGAACAACACATATGTATAATAAAATTATTTAATTTTTAGAAAATTTGTCTGCTTAGATATTTAAACTTTATAAAGTGATGTATAGGGTCATAAAAAAGATTTTCTTATGACCGATAAAGTTATTTGCATATTTTTTTGTATTTAATAATGTAATAGAAAACATGGAATATTTTATTATCATAAATTAATTACTCTATTATTTTCTTATTTTTAGATCCCCGGACGAAGGATTGGCCAATGATGTCATCACCATTTCCCACATTAGCTGTATGCCTCACATATGTTTACATAGTCAAGGTAAAGGAAATACATATTTAATAATTTCTTACACAGAGCAACAAACTAGATAAATTTAATACCAATAATGAAAGTATAAGTAAAAAATAGTCTCCAAAAAGGGGTATAGACAAAAAGCTTTTTTATGAGCTTTCTTGTGTTGTAGTTTTCTCATGTATGAAAGCTCAGACATAAGAATCTGCCCGTTTATTTATTTTTAAATTTCTGCTTTAAAGCAATGGTAGGCAGAAAGAGAACGCTTTAAATTGTTGTAAAGAGAAACTCTTTGCATATCCCTGCTTTAATATTTGTTCTATTCAATTTTGAAATAAATGAATTTTTAAAATTTACAGGTTCTCGGACCACGATTAATGGAGAATCGCAAACCATTCCGTTTACAAAACACATTAATTTTATACAATGCAGTACAAGTGATATTTAGCGCCTGGATATTCTATGAGGTAAGTCGTCTCACTCCACTCTATTCTAACAGGAGCGAGCCCTTTTTTCCGACTCTAACCAAATAAATATTTTCAAAAACAAGTTTACAGCAATGTGGGTCCAATTTCAAGCAAAAAAGAATATACAACTTAAGTTATATATTTAAAACATAAAACATATTTACTCTTATGCTTTAAAAAACAAAAAAATCATCAAATTTGTTATATGTTTTCGTTCATCCTAGAAAAAAGAAAAAAACGTATTAATTTAATTAATACATTTTCAGCTAAATTAAGTAAAAATTTTTCTTTTTTGCAGCTTTTCATTTAAAATATTTGGTTTCATTTAAATTACATATTTTCGTATTTTTTGTTGAATTTTTTTTTTGTATTTGTTTTAAGTTGTGTATTTACGTTCGTTCCTTTTTATTAAATGTAAAAGTTATAATATTTTTCTAGTGTTTAATGGGAGGCTGGTGGGGTCATTACAGCTTTACATGCCAGCCCGTGGAATATAATGATCATCCTCGTACCAAACGAGTAAGTTATACCAGTGGTTGTATATACTGTTTAAACAGTATTAAAGAAGAAAAAAAACAATAATTAATTAAAAACTATACTTGACTATTGATTTTTAAAAAATTCAATTAAAAAAAAATCCTACAGTCTG
Source organism: Lucilia sericata (assembly GCF_015586225.1). NCBI lineage: Eukaryota > Metazoa > Arthropoda > Insecta > Diptera > Calliphoridae > Lucilia > Lucilia sericata. Next base: position 357,785 of record NW_023994141.1, on the reverse strand, counting down.
AGCACTCTCGAAAGCAAAAAAGAAAATTGCTTAAATTTTATAAAAAAATTTAAAAAGGAAAAACTGGTTTTAGTGTTAAACATGTAATTGTTTAAATTTCTTTAATAGCTTTGATCATTTTTTAAAATGTTCCTTTTCATATCCTTTACCTTTACCTCCTTACTTCATATTTTGCAGCTTTTTATATGGCATAAGCTTTTAAAAGCTCTAATATTAACCCATTTGCAGCAGCGCCTTTTTATTTGTGGGAATTTTCAAATAAAATTAATAAATCATTATTTTGCAGCTTTAAATATTAATGTGTATTTCATTTTTTTAAGAATTTTTTAATTAAATGTTTTAGTTTTGTATTTCATTTTAAAACAACTTATTTGTGCACCACTCATTTTTACTGTATTTTTTCATCTTTCACATTTGTATTAAATATTTCTGCTTTTTTTAATATTTTTAATTATTAGTAAGTATTTTTGTTATATGTAAATCATATTATTAAAACTTAATTAAACTTTTTCATAAAGCAAACTTTTAATAAGTATGTAGTTAAATAGCAAATTTAATCCTTAATATTCTAATACAGCGTTTATTAGATCATGAATCTAAATCGTAATATGCAAACGACAATAACCTGCATTTTCGCTCTTTTTCTTAAATTTTAACTTGACTGATTAACTGATTAACTGATCTAACCTACACTTTGGACTATAAGAGAACGTTGGACTTACTGAACATCCAGAGTTTATGGATGATAATTCACCCAAAATTATATGAAAGAAATCCTTCATACACTGAGCCTTTTCTTTTTAGTTCCAATTTTAAAATTGTTTTAATGAAAAAACTTTGCGAATTTAAATTTTTACTTGTTTTTGAGTATAGACCATAATTTTATGTAATGTCCTTACCGTTCACTACCGAAACTTTAGAAACTTATTTTAATTATTTTACGCTTTCATTTGTTAATTGTTTAGACAGCTTTCAACTTAAAAGTCGCTTAAAATTAAAACTTTAACAAACGTTTAACTTTAAAAAGCTTTTCAACTTTTAAAAGCGTCAAAGAAATATAGATTTGTTCATACATATTGTAATAGCTTTAAATAGCTCTTCCTGTTTCTTTATTTTTAAAAAAGCTTTAACTAGTTTCGGCAACTTTAAAGCTTCAACTATGTAAGCTTTTAAATATTTAAAAATGTTTTTATATCTTCTAAATATTTAAGAACTTGTAAAAGTTTAAACTTTTAAAAGCTCTGTATGCTTTTAACATTTTTAAACCGGAAACTGTAAAAGTTTTAAGAATTACAACATTATAGGTTTCAAAAAGATTGTTTTTAGTATAAAGCTTTCCCTTTTCCTTTATTTCAAAAAGCTTTAACGAATTTCGATAGCTTTACAGCTTCAACTCTCCTTTAAAATATTTAAAATAGTTTTTATATCTTCTAAATATTTAACAACTTTTGAAAGTTTCAACTTTTAAAAGCTCTGTATGGCTTTAACATTTTTAAACCGGAAACTAGTTTTGTACTTTTAAAGCTGTGAAGTTTTAAAAATTTTAGCATTATAGTTTTCAAAAAGTTTGTTTATAGTTTTAAAGCTTTCCCTTTTCCTTTAATCCAAAAAGCTTTAACGAAGTTTGATAGTTTTAAAGCTTCAACTCTGTAAGCTTTAAAATATTTAAAATAGTTTTTATATCTTCTAAACATTTAAAAACTTTTGAATTTTTCAACTTTTAAAAGCTCTGTATGCCTTTAACTTATTTATTCCAAAAAAAGCTTAAACGAGTTTTGATTACTTTTTATGCTTCAACTCTGTAAGCTTTTAAATATTTAAGAAAGTTTTTATATCTTCTAAATATTTAACAACTTTTGAAAGTTTCAACTTTTAAAAGCTCTGTATGCTTTTAACATTTTTAAAACGGAAACTAGTTTGGTAGTTTTAAAACTATGAAAGTTTTAAAATTTTCAGCATTATAGGTTTCAAAAAGCTTAGCAAAAAGCTTGTTTATAGTTTCAAAGCTTTCCCTTTTCCTTTATTCCAAAAAGCTTTATCGAGATTCAATAGTTTTAAAGCTTTCACTCTGTAAGCTTTTGAATATTTAAAATAGTTTTAATTTTTTCTAAATATTTAAAATTTTTTGAAAGTTTCAATTTTTAAAAGCTCTGTAGGCTTTTAACATTTTTAAACCGGAAACTAGTTTTGTAGTTTTAAAACTTGAAAAGTTTTAAACATTTTAGCATTATAGGTATAAAAAGCTTTAAAGCTTAAATATTTTATATTGCAATTAAAAAAGCTCTGTAAGTTTTCCAAAATTTGAAAGAAGTAGCTAAAAAACTTTATTTAAAAAGTTCAACTTTTAAAATCTCTACAAACTTTAGAAGTTTTGTTCAAGTTTATGCAAAACACAATATCGAATTATATTTATTATAAAGTCACAAGCCAATTCTTTAAATTAAATTTATAAAAGCCCCAGACATCTAACTAAAGCGAATATTAGGCGATGTATCTTTTTTTTAATGAAATTAAATCTTTCAAAGACCTCATATTACGGCCTCAAAACGTTGATCTATTAATATTTTAGACATGCGTTCTAGGAATCTGGAATTAAAAATTTACATATTTGTTTTACAAATTCCAGAGATATATCTCCGATTTTTTTCATATATAGTTATCACAGCAAGCTTTCCATTGGGATATACATACATATTTAAAAAATTTGCTTTATGAAAATGTTTTTTTTGAGATTTTTTTTTTTGCTTTTTTTTATAAATTAAACAAAATTCATTTGTAAGTTAAATGTAGTTAAATCTAAATAACATGTGTTTACTCTTGGGTAAAAAAAACCATTAAAATAATGGCCAAATATCATAAAAAGGCTTTTATTAACAATGATCACAAAAAGGAAATATATAATTTATGTCTTTAGTCGTAATAGGTCATACGCGTTGTTGTTGTTGTTTTTCTGTTGTAGTTATCCATATATATGTATCTGTTGCATTACACCAAAAACAAAAAAGAGAAATATGTCTTAAATTGTTACATTCAACTGGACCAGGAGTTGCTGATCTATCAAGAAACCAACCCCCTTTGCTAATAAACAAAAACAACCCAAAAAAAAACTTATCTGTTTCTCTTTCTTGACATCTTCTGTATATTACATATTCTCTTTTGATTTTTTACATTTTCAGATTGGTATATCCGGTTGGCTGACAGGACACTATAGCTTCCGATGTCAGCCGGTTGAGTATAATAATAACCCTAGAGTAATAAGGGTATGTGTTAACCACCACCATGACCACCACAAGCAAATAATTTATTTAATTGCAATTAAATTTTAAACAATATCAATGTTAAATTAACAATTAAATGTTCTAATTTTTTTTTTGTTGTTTCGTTAGAGTAGTTTACAAGAAAAATAATTTGAAAATTTTAAATATTTTTCTGTTGTTGTCCTTTTTTTCGTTTGGTTTCCTTTTCTCTACTGTTTTCTCTAATCTATTCCTTTTGTGTTTTGTTTTATCTATTCGTATATTATTTTATTTCCTGTTCTTTTTTTTAATGCACTAATTTAACATTTGTATCGTATGGTTACTAATTATAGTTTTATTTTTTTTTTAACTAATTTATGGTGTTTTTAGTTTTTAAGCTAAACTAACAATAAATTTTATTTATATTTTTTTGGTTTTGATTTTATTTAATTGATTATAAAATCCGTTTATTTCGAGAGAGCTACAGTTTGTTTAAAGAAAACATATTTTGTGTATATTATTTTGTATGAAAATATTAAACAGAGGGGTTTATTGAAAAATCGTTTCGTTAAGAAAATTTTCAGAATAGTTTTCTAACGATTTGTTTTTCACAATAACCCCCAGGATTAAGGTCAAACGAATAATTAATTTTTATTTTTTTATTATATAAAATATTTTTATTTTATTATTTTGTTTTTCTAAAAAAAAATTATGTTTATACAAAATTTATTTGCATGAATTTGTTTAAATAATTACACACACACAAATCAATGAAATGTCTAAAAGGGAAGTGAAAATAAAGCTTTAAGTAACAAAAGCTTTACAATGATTTGAAAGCGTAAGTTATGAGGCATATGAAACCTTTAAGGGCTTTCTTCAATATCAAAATTTGTTGTATAAACCTTTGATAACCCTTTGAAAGCTTTTATGATTTGCATATTTCCTGAACCCTTAAACAAGCTTTAAATTTGTTTAATTATTCAAAACTTTTTTTGTGTTATTTTAGTTGGAAAGCTTTTTAAAATTACAAAAAAGCTTTCAAACTTAAAAAAGCTCTATAAGCTTTTGAACTTTTAAAAGAGTAAAAAGTAAAGCTTTATCTTATAAATCTATCAAAAAATTTGTAATTGTTATCCCTTTAAAAAATATTAAACTTTTAAGAGCTTTTTAAGTTATTACAAAAATTAATGATATAAAAGCTTTTAAACATGCTATATATTAAAACATATTGAATATATTTCAGTTTTAAAACTTTTTACAATTTATAATAAATGTAAATTTTAAAAGCTATTAAAGCTTTTATATTTCTAAGTCTTTTAAAAGCGTAAAAGAAGTAATAGATGTTATAGCTTTAAACTTTTTGCAACTTTTAAAAATTTAAACTTTAAAACTAATACAAAAAAATTAAAGCTTTTAAGCTTTTAAAGCATTCTTATCCAAATAATATAAAAACATTAAATTCGTGTAAAATTTTTAAAATATTAAAAGCTTTAAACTTTTGATCAAACAAAAATCCTTAAAAGCTTTTTAAATTTAAAAAAAAAAACTTTAAAATGCTTTAAAATTTGTAAAAGCTTTTTAAGCTTTTGAATTTTTAAAATAGTAAAAGAAAACTAAACTTGTTATTCAACTGATTTGAAGCTTTTTAAACATATTTAAAATATTCAAAGCTTTAAGCTTTTGATTTTTGTGCTTTATTTCCACTTCCCCTTTAAAGAAACTAAACAAATTTTCTAATTCCCTCCTAATTAATTTAACTTTTTTTCAATTTATTTTATCTTTACAAAAATAAAGATGGTTCATGCCTGCTGGTGGTATTATTTCTCGAAATTCACAGAGTTCATGGATACGGTAAGTTCTAAATTCAAAAGCTTTTAAAAAGCCTCCAATTTGTAAGAGATATTATTTAATTAATAATTTCACTTTTTCTTATCTAGATATTCTTTGTTTTGCGTAAAAAAGAAAGTCAAATCACCACACTTCATGTTATTCACCACGGCTGTATGCCCATGTCCGTATGGTTCGGTGTAAAATTCACCCCTGGCGGTCACAGTACCTTCTTCGGTTTGCTCAATACTTTTGTACATATTATTATGTATACCTACTATATGTTCTCGGCTATGGGTCCTCAATATCAGAAATATTTGTGGTGGAAAAAGTATTTGACCACTTTGCAAATGGTGAGTAAAAAATCGTATGAAAAAAAAAATACACATTTTTAATTCTAAATTCTTATTTCGTTAGGTCCAATTCATTGCTATCATGGTACATGCCTTCCAATTACTCTTCATCGATTGCAATTATCCTAAAGCCTTTGTCTGGTGGATCGGTATGCATGCTGTTATGTTCTTCTTCTTGTTCAATGAATTCTACAAACAAGCCTACAAGGGCCGCAAATCGGTAAGTCTATAAAACTAAATGCAATTAAAACTTAACAACTTCATCTTTGTTTCATTTAGTAACATTATTTATTTTAATATATTTGCATTATTGGTTCCAAATTAAACAAAAAAATACTAAAGGTTCTAAATTTTCTCTTTAAAAAATTCCTAATCATTTCATGAGATTATTAGTAGAAATGTTGGTTAAAGGAAAAAGTAGTTTCGTAAGAATTTTGTTATCATTTTATTAGTTGAAAGTAGATTTGTTTGTAGATTGTAGAATTTAAATGAGAAAGAGTATGCTTTTGCTCATTAATGTGAAAAGTTTTATCATTCTCAGTAGAATTATTTTCTAAAGCGAAAAAATGTCTCGTTCGTTTTTAATTTTTTTATAAATTGAAACCCTCGAATGTCCGCCACGATCTATTAAATCTGAAAGGAACAAAATGCAAACAACGAAATTTTAACTTTTGGAGCACTGAGAATCTTTCGAAATCATTATTATCAATTATTAACGGGATCTTATTGTCTCAAATCGATGAACACAAAGCTTAACATATGGTGCTAAAGATCTACCGATTTCATAGTTGCCAACTAGATTTTATAGTTTTCTTTAGGAAAATAATCTTTCAAAGAACTTTTCTTAGATTTTTTTAAAGTTCAAAAGTTCTGTAAATATCAGAGTTATATCCCAAACTTTTCAAAAGCTTATAAACATTTCTAAGCTTAAAGCGTTTGAAAATGGCGCGTGATAATTACACAGGCCAACAAATTTTTAACCCAGACAACAAAGTATACTTTCATAAAGAATTGAGCTGCGTTGAATCAAAATGTGGCCATTAGGTTCTTGAGCTATATGGTTTGTAAAAACCCCGTTTTCGCCTATATTTGAGACGTTATAATAGCGCAAAAAATTATTTTCCAAAATTTTTTATTTCGCCTTAAAGTCCAATCTGTCAACTTTTATTTAAATGTTCTTGGCCTGTGTTACTGGAACCGTTTGAGTAGTAAATAAGAATAATTGTATATATCTTTAACAATATAGGGAATAACTCAAACTAGGTATTCTTAAATACATAACTGATCATATGTATCTCTCAGATGTGATAAACTTTCGAAAAATTCGTCAACAATAAATAATCAAAAAATCCAAAAAGTACGCACGATCAGTAGGGTTTCTCGTGGATCACCACTCAAACGATGAGCATTAATCTCAATTCCCTACCAGAGATTGAAAATTTTGATCTTGTAGGGAACTGAGGACCATTATACCCTTCTATTGAGAGATATTGCTGCAAGAGATTCTTGAAAAGTCTGTTCCTCGGTACACTTTAACGATCAGTGTATTCAAACTTTGTCATCGAAAGGAATCGAGTTTTATCGGTGAAAACTGGTAAACAATCTTGAGAGGAAACTTACCCTATTAAAACAGATATTGTATAATTTTAAGTTGTAAAAATCGGCATCAACAGGGATCTCCAGCCAATAAAAAATTACTTAATAACTAAATATTTTAAAGCAACGAAGATCAGACATTGTTCCAAGGCACGAACTTTAATCGGTTTTCCACATAAACACAACATGTATCTACAAGATAATTTGCACCAATACTTTAGCTATTAACTTTACACTCGCATAAAACCATCACTTTTTGGTCACCACTGAATTAAAGCACTTTGATTTCCTTAGAAAATGATGCAACAATCTGAAAAACAAATTGCAACAATTTAGTTTTTATTATGAAAACAAAAATACACGAAATTACTTTTTCTCCTACACCATATTTCAACACCAAAACATAAATCTAGAGCACAATTTTGTAACACCTACGATTTCTAAAACATAACAAATTGGCAATAACTTAAAAAAGCTATATTTCTACTACATACTTACTAAATATCTTTATACTTGTATCTCTTCTACTTCTTCTACTGCTTCTTATAAAACACACAACACTGTCTTCCATTTGTGCCATTTAACAAAATAGATAATCAAACTCTTAACCTATTATTACATTCCTAACTTATGATATGACTCCTCTAACCGATAGACAGACAAAACAAATAAAAGACCAAACATAACTAGTGCTTCCGAATTGGTATCAATGTCATCAATAATATTATAATATTCCCACGTTATTTTACATCAACACACGAACGTTTCAAACCATTTAAAGTGCAAAACCAAATAAAAAACAAAAAAAAATCGGTTAAACACTTGTCGCAACATAGTAAATCCGGCCTGTGGTAATGAAATCAAAAGTTAAAGAAAAGAAACCAACAAATAATGAAAAGTAAACCTTGTAAACGAACTAAAATTCCATATAAATAAATATTTTAAGGCCAATAGAGGCAGAAAGACAGAAAGCCAAGAGAAAAAAAAAAACACAATATTATATCATATACATATAAACACAGGTAGAGACCTGAAGATATAGTAAACGAACGAACGTTTGACTGAGTGGCAGACAGACACCAAGACATGTTAAACAAAACTCTTACTTATTAGCTGCAGAGCTTAGTAATCATTGTTAGTCCATCTAACTTACTGGGCTTTCATTTTTTCTGTTTTCTTTTCATTCAAAAAAAAAAAGCCGCTTACAAAAATGTTGCACCTTCTTTTGCTGTTTCTTTTGCTTTACATATTTTTTCTTTACTCACTACAATTTTTGTTTGTTGTTGCTAAAACTAAAGTTTTATGATCGTAACAAATTTCTTTACGGTATTTTCTGGGGCTCTTGGTTAAACAAAATTTGTTTATCCACTTAAGACACTACAAATATTAAAGAAATTTTCATTGTCATATTAAAAGCCCTGTCAACATAGTAAATAGCAACAGCAAACATATGTATGTATGTACTTCATTATTATATGACGTCATCATGATCGTGTTCATCATTATTATTATTATTACTGTTATTATCACTGTTAACACGTTGTTGTAACCACAAATACATAACACATGAAATTGTTCCAGACAACCAACACGAACACTTACAACAATTGCTTTCATTTAGAGGTATTTAAGTAGGTCTTTAGGTTTGTTGGATAAACAGTGCTGGGAATTTGTTTATGAGTCTAGATTCAGTTCCTGTTTTCCATTAAAATCGGTTTTTATATCAATCACCCGATAAAGATCAATTGCGAAAGGGACTATAAAAATATATAAATAACGGGCCTATTGAGGTCTCCAATAGAATACTTAAATCAGTTTTTCTGAGGGATGTAATATATGGTATAACATCAGTGGATATAATTGTGACATAGAAAGTCGTCCTATCCACTTGCTCGTCCAATTTTGTCGGAATAAGTACCATCATAGTAACTTTGGACTTATTTATACTGAGGACATCCATTATTCATGAGGAAGTTCAATTGTTCCAAGTTTTCTTTCCTTATATGCTTTTCATTCTGACTTCATTGCGCCGTTCGTTATCGAATTTGTTAGTTCAAGTTCCCCCAGCTTTCTTCCCTGTAAAACAATTACGTTTGTACTTTCATTACCGATTATTCCCGAGTGACCGGATGCCTATATAATGCAGAGTATAACACCGCAAGAGTATTCGATATCGTACCTCTTAGTGCCTAATATGGTCTTATCAGCTGATATCGCCTTAATCGCCATATGTTGGCAACTTTTGGCAACATTTTTGTTCCAATCCATTCCATTATAACCCGAACTTCCTCCCGGAAGCTAGTTTTATGATTAAGTAGAAGTGTTTCCCTTAAAGTTGTGGTCTCCAGTAGGTTAGGTGGCCTCCGGTAGGTTAATGGTTAGTGTTTTAGTCTGGAAGACCGGAGGTGGTGGGTTCGATTCCCACCTGAGGCACTGGTTAAGGAGCTCACAACAGGCCCCATAGAGTCCTAGGTGTATTTCTTCGGATTTGATGTATATATGTACATCCTCCTTTCAAACTAACTAACTAACTTCCCTCAAGTTGTTTCTTAAAACCGGAACCCTAATTCAAAATCTGATCGCTTACATTTTTTCATCAAATATCGGAAGTTCTAAAAGGACCCACTATGTAAATTCGGTTAAGCCCTTCGTGTGGCCTCCGGTAGGTTATGAGTACGATTCCCACCTGAGGCACAGGTAAAGGAGATGTAAACTAACGAACTAAGCCCTTCATATCTAAAAAAATATATATTTTAAAAGAGCGGTTTTTATAAATGCTAATAATCTATAGCTTGTATTCAACCATAAACAAATTTCCCTTACTGTACACTATACCATTTTTCTCTTAAATTTCAAAACGTTGCGCATGCTTATTTATAGCAAAACTAAATATCCAAAACAAACACCCATTCAATGTGGACACAACCATTAGTTGAAAAATAAATCACTGTAATAAAAAATACAATAATATGTCTTGTCCGTATGTTTTTTTTTTTTTTTTTTTTTTGGACAAACCGAAATTTCTTGTCTTCTCTTTCAAATACAATTCGTATTAAGCAACAAAACAAGTGAAAGTTAAGTTAAAGCAAAATCTTGGATAATAGATAGTTTAACACAATAAACAAAGACAAAAAGACCCCATAGATACAATGCAGGCGGAAGCGGCGAATCTTTAATAACCGGATTTTTAGCAAAATATTTAGAGAAGTTAGATCTTGTGAAAAAATTGGCTTTACTTTATATTTTGGTCATATGTCTATAAAGTGCATTGGTTATTTGAAATTGACCAATTTTTCCTATTCAGAAAAATACATTTGGATTATATACATATTCGTTTTCGATGATTGATTTAATATTTCGACCAAGTGTTGTAGTAAATGTTGCCACAGCACCTATGAATGAATATTTTAATATTACACAACTTTTTGTAGTTGTTGTTTATTTTAACTTTTGTTTTTGCTATTGTCCAAGAAATATTTTTACAAAGTAACTGAGAGTTTTTAAAACTAAAACCTCATTAATCTTCTCTCTTAGATTTTGTAAAGAATAGTCAATGTATTTCGTAGTGGTGATGCCACTTGGAACACATATGAATTGGGAATTTAGATTTGGAATGTCTTTCATAATCATGAATTCAAGATTAATTGTTGAACTTACCGGTAACCCGGCGGAGAACATTTCTCTAACTTTTTTTCCTGAAATTCCTTTATTTCTTCTGAAGTGAAGCGTATGGACCGATCAAAACTAATATTAATCGGACATAAAGTGGATGAGACAACAAATGCCAACTACTAGTTTCAAAATCATTTCTAATTCATTTTCCAAAATGTGTTCTTTTGGAACATTTTCGTAATCGAAATATTACATCTTCAACTCTGATCGTCTATTCCGAGAGATTTTAGATCAAATGTGGGACGTTATCAAAATGAAAATATTAATTCTGATCGTATATTCCGAGAGATTTTAGATCAATGATGGCTTTAAACGAATATACTGTATGAATAAATAAACTGTAAACTTGCCGTCATGGATATGCAGTTTTTTTAATGGATCCATTGATTTAATGTAGAACTGAATTCTTTTTATACTTTGTTGGCACAAAATTCGATATTTTTGACGTTAAATCCGAAATCCGGCCTTAGAATTTCTCCATCACATCAAGTTTTCGAGATATAGTGTCTTAAAATCGAAAAACCCACGTTTTTCAGAATCTTTGAGACGTTACAATAGCACAAGGATAACTCCAGTGTGTCGACTTTAAAATATCTTCTTTCTTCTTGGAGATATTTAACATAAAGCCTGAAACTGCTTAAAATTAACAAAAACATAACTTTGAACTATATTTAGCTTTTATGACAATCTTAACTACATATGTATACACGGTTGTCAGATCTTATAACGTTGGAATGTACTGACAATGAAAAATTGTTAGCAATAGGTAAATTGTGTCAGTTCAGACGATTGTAAAAAAACTCTACAATATCATTGACAGACAATTGTCACACAATAAATTGATCTGCCAACAAAAATTGTAAGTTCAAAGGGTTGTTAGACATTTTCTGCCAACGTTGTAAGATCTGACAACCGTGTATACATAGCATTATATGTCAGAATTTTTCATAAAATTTCTCATAAAATTATTTTTTGAATTGTTTAAAAATCGTTTCTATTTGCTGAGATATCGCCTGTTAAAATTTTCGCCGTAGATTAAAGACATTATCAGATGTTTTGCAGTTTATAGTTGTTCTTAACTTTGGGTTAAGATATCTCAAAGTAGAAAGAAGATATAACAGATGTTAAATATTTACTTTAAAGTCGACAGATTAAACTTTCAGACAACATACAAAATTTTATAAAAAATGATGTCTACGCGCTATTATGATGTTTTAAATTTGGCCAAAAACGGAGTTTTTTTTCAATCGTTATGACACGATATCTGGAAAATTCAGAAGCCAGTTTTGAACTTATTGCTGATCTGTTCTTTAGAAAAGTATAACTTGGTCTCAGGGTTTCGATTTTTGTTAATTTTTTAATATAACATATGTAAGAGACACGCCAATCCTTGCAAATTAAGTTATACACCCAGTAATATGGATGAATATTAGAATCGCTAAAATGAACTCTCTCTTAGTTTCCTTGCTAAAATATCGTTGTCTTTGTAAAGGTGGAAGTACACAACACGCGTTGAGGCGGCAACACGTTTCACACTTTTCAAACTTTTCGTGCTTTATAAGCGGCAAGTTACACACTACGCGTCATTTTGATCTATCTTTTACTGTTTTTAATATTTTTCTTCAATTGTTGGAGAAATTTATTTAATTTTAGTTTATTCTTATTCTACACAAAACAAAATACAACCCTGATCAGCTGCCGACGCGTCAAAAGTTGAAAGTTACTGAACTTTTCGCGGCAGACGCCTAACAAACTACAATGTGTAACTTGTTAATAGGGTTCTATAAATCGACTTTCGAATAATCGAACAATCGACTTTTTGTCGAAAAAGTCGAAGTCGACTATTTTGTTCCAAAAAAGTCGATAACTCGACTATCGTCTGTGAAAACAGTCGAAAAGTCGACTTTGTGAATAAAAGTCGAAAAAAGCCGAAAAGTCGATAAGTCGAAAAATGTCGATAAGTCGAAAAAAGTCGAATAAAGTCGAAAAAAGTCGAAGAAAGTCGAAAAAAGTCGAAAAGTCGAAAAAAGTTGGAAAAAGTCGAAAAAAGTCGGAAAAAGTCGGAAAAAGTCGAAAAATCGAAAATTGTAGAAACAAGTCAAAAATAGTCAAAAATTTTAAAAAAGTAAAAAAAAAAGGCAAAAACTCTAACATAGTCGGAAAAACTCGAAAAAAGTCAAAAAATAGTCGGAAAAAAAGTAGAAAGAAGTCGAAAATAGTCAAAAAGTCGAAAAAATCGAAAAGTCGAAAAAAGTCGGAAAAAGTCGAAAAGTCGAAAAAGTCGAAAAGTCGGAAAAAGTCGAAAAGTCGACTATTTATAAAATACTTATAGTCGAAAAGTCTAAAAGTCGACTTTTATTTAAATGAAAAAAGTCGAAAAGTCGAAAAATCGACTTTTCATAAAATGCAAAAAGTCGAAAAGTCGACTTTTAACTAAATGAAAAAAGTCGAAAAGTCGAAAAGTCGACTTTTCGTTTCAACTATAGAACCCTACTTGTTAAATGAAAATACACTATTTCACCTTTTTTTTGACAGAAGTTGTGTACTTCCACCTTAAAGAAACATATTTGCCGTTTTAGAAAACATTGTGTGATAATACTTTTTAGAGAAACCCTACATATAATATATTAAAGTAGCCGCCTAAAAGTAGACAATACTTTTGTGTTTCTTATTTCCTACTCCACCTAATATTACACTTGAAACAATTTTACACGTAAAACACAAAATTCATCGATAATGTTTTTATTTTGTTAAATGTTATCCATAGTTTAGTAGTAGTAGTAATAATAATGCAAATATACATTCATTTAAACATTTTCTTTAAAGTAATCATTAGCTTTATTTCATTCACTTAATATTCATAAACAATTTTTTTAATTTCGAAGATTTATAAAACAAACCCTTGGATTTAAATCAATAACTCCGAGGGAAATTTTATATTGAAAAATATGTTAAACACTCATATTTTAAGAGTGTCCTTGCCAGATTTTTATAAAATTTTGTTCTTATAAAACTTATAATAAATTTAAAAAATTGTTTATGAATAAGACCCATTTAGTTATTATTTTCATTTAAATTCAAACGAAAACAAACATTCAACTGTTGTTAACATAAATCAATTTTCCTTTTTTATGTATTTTCATTTGTGACCTAATTCTCTCTGCCTGATGCCACCAACAAATATATAATAATTAAAAATATAATAAATAAAAACGTAACGTAATAACCCCTAAATAAAAAAAATGCTACAACAAATTATAAATAATTAAACTCAAATCAAACAAAATTCATATTAAAAAAAAAAACTAAATCATAAAACGCGCTTTAATGTAACCAAACAAAAATAACTGTAAACAAACAATTACTGTGACAATTGTACTTTTGCTTTAAATCCATATCAAATTTTCTGTCCCTCTGTGTGTGTGTGTGTAACTCCAATGAAAACTGTTGGAATATGTGAATAAAACAGCAATATAAGAACTTATTAATGTTCTTTTTGCAGCGTCCTGAAAAGGATTACAAACTCATAACCAATGGCCATGCCAATGGTGATTTGTCAGCTGATGTCAGCAGCAGCAGCAGCAAACACATGAACGGCCATGCTGTTAATGGTAAGATCAATGGCCTCACAAATGGCTCAACAGCAAATGGTGGTATCTCCACAAGTGCGAATGGTTTAATGAATGGCAGTGCGTATAAAAATGGCGCCGTGCTGGCTAATGGCGTCGCTAACGGTCACAGCGATTTAACGCAAAGAAAAGTTAAATAATATAAAACCAAAACAACGAAACAACGTAAAATACACAAAAAGAAAAAATTGGACATTTAAAAATAAATTTGGAACATTAGTTTGTTTTCTCTCAACGATTGATTGTTTAACTAAAAACTTCAAAACTTTTATTATTTGTTTAGAGGAAAACAATTTCAATTGCAATAATTAAATTTAAACAAAAAAAAAAAAAACAAAAACCAAAATGATTACTCTGCTAAAGCTATTGCTTTTACAAGTCAATCTTAACTGTAAATTACGAGAGAGTTGTATTCAAAGTTTAGAAAACGTTTGTGATGTATTTCTTTAACAAAACAAAAAAAAATATATATATTATTAAATAATAATGTGTTTTTGTAAAGTTTTATAATTATATAATAGTTCCATACTTATTTTTCTTTACTACATTTTTTTCTTTTCTTTTATTATTATTTTTATTATTTTCTTTCTTTGGGTTATATATATATATTATTATTTAAGTTAAATTTTATACAATGTTATATAAATATATGTATGTATGTGTATACAAAGTTATTTTTTGTTAAAACATTTTTTTCTATATATATATAAAAAAAAACCTAAAAAATTTTCTAGCTTTTTATTGTGAAAAAATTATATTATATACAAAAACAAAACAAAATTAAATTGCTTTAGTTGTACAAATAAATGGAGGAAAGCAAGTAGAAGGTTTATAGTTTACATAGAAATAATATTGTATAAAAAAAAAACTTATTGAATATTTAATTAAAAACAAATAACATAAAAACGAAAAAAATACTTATAAATATTAGACAACCTTGGGGAGATTTAAAAGAGTTATCGGTTGTTCTAGAATAGCAATAAGATATGAGGTTTTATTTAGAAAATTGTTTTAGTAGATTTGGGGAATAAAACAAATTTCAAAATCTTTTCTTTAAAAGAAATAGAATGTTTTGGAAAAAAAGTACTCAAAAAGTACTATTTTCAAAAGGTACTTTTTAAATTTTTTGGCTACACATCAAAATGATTTTATAAATTGTATAAAAATACAGGATTTGGAAAAAGTACTATTTTCAAAAGGTACTTTTTTAATTTTTGCGTTTTTCCATTAGATAATTGTCTAATATTCTGAGAAAAATCAAGGAAACTACTTCTAATTTTTAAAAAAGAAGTTTTTTTTAAAGAAATCGCATGATTTTGGAAAAAGTACTATTTCCAAAAAGTACTTTTTTTAATTTTTGTGTTTTCCATTAGATAATTCTCTAAAATTCTGAGAAAATACAAGACAACTACTGGTATTTGTTTAAAAAGTACTTTCTTTAAAAGACATAGGATGTTTAAGAAAAATACTATTTTCAAAAACTACCTTTTTTATAATTTTTCTCATTAATTTTTTGTAATAGAAAACAAGCCATTTCATTAACAACGAAAGTTACTTTTAAATTGTATAAAAATACAGGAAATTTAAAAAAAAGTACATTTTCTAAAAAGTACTTTTTTAATTTTTGCATTTTTCCATTAGATAATTCTCTAAAATTCTGAGAAAAACCAAGGAAACTACTGGTATTTTTTTAAAAGGTACTTTCTTTAAAAGAAATAGCATTTTTTGGAAAAAGTACTATTTTTAATTTTTGCTACTATTTTCAAAAACTACCTTTTTATAATTTTTCTCATTAATTTTTTGTAATGAAAACCAAGCCATTTCATAAAAAACGAAAGTTACTTTTAAATTGTATAAAAATACAGGAAATTTTTACAAAAAGTACTTTTTTAATTTTTGCGTTTTTCCATTAGATAATTCTCTAAAATTCTGAGAAAAACCAAGGAAACTACTGGTATTTTTTTAAAAGGTACTTTCTTTAAAAGAAATAGTATGTTTTGGAAAAAGTATTATTTTCAAAAAGTACTTTTTTTAATTTTTGTGTTTTCCATTATATAATTCTATAAAATTCTGAGAAAATATCCGGAAATTACTTGTAATTTTTTAAAAAGTATTTTCTTTAAAAGAAATAGCATGTTTTGGAAAAAGTACTATTTTTAAAAGGTAATTTTTTATTATTTTTCTCTTAAATTTGTTTGGTAATAAAAACCAAGCCATTTCATAAACAACGAAAAGTTCCCTAAATTGTATACAAATACAGGAAACATTTAAAAAAAGTATATTTTCTAAAAAGTACTTTTTTAATTATTGCGTTTTTCCAGTACTACTGGTATTTTTTTATAAAAAGTACTTTCTTTAAAAGAAATAGGATGTTTTGGAAAAAGTAATATTTTCCAAAAGTACTTTTTTTATTATATTTCTCTTTAATTTTTTCTTTTAACCCTTTTTGATTTTAACAAAAGTACCAATTTTTTAAATAAAAAGTACCAAAGTGTTTAAATAACAATAAATTTAATAAAAAAAATTAAACATTTTTTAATTGGATTCAAATTTCTAACAATAATGACAAAAGTGTTTAATTAAAAATGTTTATTTTCTTTTAGGTACTTTTCAAAAAAGGTGCTTTTTCAAAAAAGTACTTTTTTAAAAAGGTACTTTTTAATAAAAATCGTTAAAAAATGTAAATAACATAACAATTTTAAATAACTTTTAAACATTTTGCTGTAAAAATATGTTGTACATAATTAAAAAAAGTACTATTTTTTAACAAAGTTCAAAATGGCCTAAATGTAAAAAAAAGTGTTTTATAAAAAATGAGTGAAATTTAAAACTTTTTAATTTGTAGTTTACATATTGAATTTAAAACATTGCCACGGAAGTATTTGAAAAAATGGCCGAAAAAAGGAAAAAAGTACTTTTTGCCAAAACATGATTTAAAATGTACAATTTTTTAAACTGAAGCTTTGTCCTTTGAAGTGAAAGTATAAAAAATGTTATTTTAATACTTAGGAGTTGTAAAAAGTGGCTTTTGGTGAGAAGTACTTTAAAAGGTTCTTTTTAGAAAATATGTAGTACTTTTTTACTTTCACTTTAGATTTCACTACAAAATGTTAAACAACAAACTTATAACAATATTTGTTAAATATTTTTGAGTTAAAATTTAAGGTACAAAACTAAAAAATAAAGTACTTTTAAAACTAATCCCTAAGAAATCCCTAAAAGCCCTATTTTCAACATTAAAACCAAACATATTATTTCTAAAAAGGAACAACCATAACATTTCTTTTACAACTTTCAAAGGCAGTCTAATAAATTTATTACAAAAAAAAACTTTAAATATAAATTTACAAAAGTGAGGTTATTATTATGTAGGTAAAACAAACAAAAAAATTATATAAATATTAAAATAATTTTGTAAAAAAACACATAAAACCCCACTAATATTTAAGTTAAAAAAAGTCATGCATAATTTAAAAATAAATAAAAAACTAATATTATTAATATTTAAAAAAAAAAAAAATACCCATATATAGAAAAATAAAACTGAAACGACGCAAAACTACCATTAAAATTAAACATTACACAAACAAATTTTCCTCATTAAAAAATAAACACAAAATTTCATGATTAAATTAAATTCCATATTTAAAAACAAAATCAGCAATATTTCGATTAGTAACTTTAAAAATTAGAAAAAAGTTAAAAAAAATATTCTAAAAAACCGCTTCATTAATTTATTAAAAAAAAAAAAGAAAATCAAGTGAAAACGATTAAAGAAAAAATTCTAAAATTATATTTAAAATTTAAACTACAAAATAAGAAAACAAAAATATTTACAAACTATAATTGAAATAGTAAACTAATTTTTGATTAAACAAATAAAACAAAATCCCAAATACATTTAAACATTAAAGGAGAATTGTATTTATTTTTTAAGTTTATTATTATTATTATTATATTATTAAAAATATAAATTAAAAATAATATTAAATAATACCATATTATAAATAGTAGTCTGTAAGTTGTAATAGGTCTATAGGTATACAAATTTTGTATGCAAAAAACAAACATTAAAAAAAAACCAATTTCAGAAAAATAAATAAATTTAAAAATTTAAAACGAAACTGCAAAATTATTACATGAATAAATAGAAAATTTGAAAGAAATTTAATAAACCTGGCTAAAAGTAAAACAAACCACAGCAACAAAAAAAAAAAAACAAAATCCCACAAATCAACAAGTAACTCTAACTGAATAAGAAATAAAACTATTATTGTATTGACTTTAAGTAAAGAAACCAAAACGTAAGTTTTTTGTGTATAAAATTTAAACTTTAAAGAACTGGGCGTTAAGGAAGTTGAACTTATTTTTATTTTCAAAATATAACGATTTAAAAAAGAAATATATATATAAATAAAAAAGAAACTGAAATAAACTAAAAAATGCATCTTTGAAAAGACAAAATATAAAATTCAATGTGTTTTTAATTCAAAATTATACAAACGATGAAAAAGGTAAGTTAGGGTAAGGTAGGGCATAATTAGGACTAGGGTTCTATAAATCGACTTTCGAATAATCGAACAATCGACTTTTTGTCGAAAAAAGTCGAAAAGTCGAAGTCGACTATTTTGTTCCAAAAAAGTCGATAACTCGACTATCGTCTGTGAAAGGAGTCGAAAAGTCGACTTTGTGAATAAAAGTCGAAAAAAGTCTGAAAGTCGAAAAGTCGAAAAAAGTCGGAAAAAGTCGAAAAATCGAAAATTGTAGAAACAAGTCAAAAATAGTCAAAAATTTTAAAAAAGTGGAAAAAAAGTCAAAAACTCTAAAATAGTCGGAAAAACTCGAAAAAAGTCAAAAAATAGTCGGAAAAAAGTAGAAAGAAGTCGAAAATAGTCAAAAAGTCAAAAAAATCAAAAAGTCGGAAAAAGTCGAAAAAAGTCGAAAAGTCAAAAAAGTCGAAAAGTCGAAAAAAGTCGAAAAAGTCGGAAAAGCTCGAAATGTCGACTATTTTTAAAATACTTATAGTCGAAAAATCTAAAAGTCGACTTTTATTTAAATGAAAAAAGTTGAAAAGTCGAAAAATCGACTTTTCATAAAATGCAAAAAGTCGAAATGTCGACTTTTAACTAAATGAAAAAAGTCGAAAAGTCGACTTTTCGTTTCAACTATAGAACCCTAATTAGGACTGAACCAGAACTGAACTAGAATTGAACTTGAACTAGAACTGAAAAGGAGCAGACTAAAACTGAAATGGAACATACCTAGAACTGAATTAGATATAAACAAGAACTGATCTAGAACTGAACTAGAACTGAACTACAACTGAACTAGAACTGAATTAGAACTGAACTAGAATTGAACTAGAACTGAACTAGAACTGAACTAGAACTGAACTAGAACTGAACTAGAACTGAACTAGAACTGAACTAGAACTGAACTAGAACTGAACTAGAACTGAACTAGAACTGAACTAGAACTGAACTAGAACTGAACTAGAACTGAACTAAAACTGAACTAGAACTGAACTAGAACTGAACTAGAACTGAACTAGAACTGAACTAGAACTGAACTAGAACTGAACTAGAACTGAACTAGAACTGAACTAGAACTGAACTAGAACTGAAATAGAACTGAACTAGAACTAAACTGAACTAGAACTAGAACTGAACTTGAACTGTACTGACCTAGAACTGAACTAGAACTGAAATAGAACTGAACTAGAACTGAACTTGAACTGAACTGTACTGACCTAGAATTGAACTAGAACTGAACTAGAATTGAACTAGAACTGAACTAGAACTGTACTGACCTAGAACTGAACTAGAACTGAAATGGAACTGAACTAGACTAAACTAGAACTGATCTAGAACAGAACTAAACGAAAACTGAACTAGAACTGAACAAGAACTAAACTGGAGTAGAAATAGAAGTGGACCACATTTCAACTATAAACGAATTAGACCAGAACTACAACTGTTCTAGAACTGACCTGGAACTGAATTGGACCTGAACTAGACTTAACTAAGACTAAACTACAACTGAATTAGAACTGAACTAGAAATGGATAAGAACTGAACTAGAACTGAATTAGAACTAAACTGAAATAGAACTGAATTAGAACTAAACTTAACTAGAACTGAATTAGAACTGAACTAGAAGTGAACTAAAACTGAACTAGAACTGAACTACAACTGAATTAGAGCAGAACTAGAATTGGACAAGAACTGAACTAGAACTAAACTAGAAATGTGTTATCTCTAGAAAAAAATGCTTTAATAATTTTGTTTTTTTTTTTTCTTTTCACTGTTATTTTAAATGTTTGATTTGAAGTCCTTAGAGAGCAGATTCCTTTTTTACTTAGAAAATTGTATACATTTTTGTTTTTAATTTCCAAACTACGTTTAAAACTTACCTTATTTACTTAGTCCCTTATGAAAAACATTTTTAATATAAATTAAATTATAGGAATATCTCACTCGTTGTATTTTGAATAGATTAGATTTCACAGATAAAATAAATTAAAAATTAGATTTTTCTTAAATACATAGTTTCGTAATAAAGATACATTTGTTTTAAAACCAAATTAAATTTTAAAGCAATTAGAAAATTAAAACAAAACACAATTTGTTGGCTAAAAGTATTAAAATATTTAAAAATCTATAAAATGAAAAACATAAAACAAATTAAAATATTTAAATTAAAAAAAAATGCACTATGAAATTTAGCTTCCATTAAGCAAACGTAGATTGGGTATCAACCTTAAATCAGGAAATAATATCATTATGTAAAAGAAGTAAGAAAGTAGCAGCTGTTAAGGCTAATAGACAAACTTCTTAAGAGTTCTAATATTGGTATTGTTGGCTATAGAAAAATATCATTAGTTTTGTAATTTAGTTTCTTATTTGTTTTTTAAAGTAGCTGAGTAAAGCTTGTTAACATTAAGTTAATCCATTGCTTGTTGTGGCCGTTTTTTTAAAGAAAACTCTATCATATTATCAATATCGGTTATAGATTTCTTGGTTTTTTTCACATTCGAATCTAGTATTCTCAAGTTTGCAGTATAGTCGGGTAATTTATGTAAAGTCTGGGCCATTTCGCGAGCCAACTTTTTGGCCCTTTGCTGTAGCGATGCCGTGGAAGAGAAATTTGATTTTGGACTGTATTTGTAGTGATTGAAGTCTTGTAGTTCACCAAAATCTAATATATCCCATTCACCGGTCATCATATTCCAGGTGAATAAAACACGACACTCATATTCACGCCTGTGAAAAGCGCAACTTAGTTTACGTGAGCAGTTTAAACAGGAGGAAACTTCTTCGCGGGCCGAAAAGTGAGCCATTAAAATGCAAAATACCGTGAGGGAAGTGGGACAGACCTGCAGGTTAAAGAAATATATTAATTTTCTTATATTTTTCAATATTATATTTAATCAAATTTACATTTATCAATTCATAGGCCCAGTCATAAAAGAAATCATAGGTTTTCTGATTCTTTTGACACAACGTACTGATGGCATAGTAAGTAAAGGTTTCCATATCGAAAGAATGCTGCTCTATGACCACACTAGAACAGCGCAGCTGTTGATAGGACGCTTTGGAAATCATTTGCATTTCCGAGTAACAAGAGCCATGGACCTCCATGGGCAATAATATATGATAACCAGGTGATATGCAATCATCTGGAAATAAAAAATTTTAGAAAAATTTCTTTAATTTTCTATAAGAATTCTTTAACCCACCTTCTTCACTTGTTATAACCGAGGCGGCATCATCTTCTTCAACAAAACGTCTTAAAAACTTTTTTGTACACACAGGCTTTTCTGACATGGCACCGCCCTGAAGAGGCACTTCCACCACTGAACGATATTCATCCCGTCGTGGTGAGAGAAATACCGATAGCTGATGATTGGGTGACAGGGAACCGCTCACCTCTAGATGAGAACGTTTGGTCATGGACAATTGTAGAGGCGACAGGGTACCATGCGGCTTAAAACTTAACATATATTGCGTAGCAGGAGATATAGTATGGACGAAATTTTGTGGCGGGGACTTTTGATTGTTATAGAAATGATTGGCCACCAAATGACGGCTGGGTGAACGCATTACACCATTATTGCCACCAGCCATACCACCACTTGTTTGTGTTAACAGGCCCGACGTAGAGGGTGGAGATCTAAAGCCCAAAGGCGAAGTGCATGTACGATGTAAAGGTGATAAGGCAGCCGCTGTAGAGCCATATTGTGTACTCATGTGTTGCTGATGTGGATGAGGCGATGATGAGGGTGAGGCATAGGGCGAAATACTATGCAAATGTGTTAGATTGTGTCTGGGTGAATGACTTCCTGTGGTAGTGTTGCTTAAAAAGGAACTAAATGTACTGGAAGTTCTAGTCTTTGTAAAAGGTATTATGTTTTCGGAATTATCTTCTGAAAATTCATATTTACGATCAGCTAATCTACGTTTGCGCAATATAGAAATCTTTTCACATTTCTCATTCTCTTCCGAAAATTCATAGGCAGCAGCTTTGTCGTTATTGTTGTTAGTAGAGGAATTACTACCATTAGAGGAGGAAGAGGTATTGGGTGATGTAATATTAGCTTTTAAACCACTAGAGGAAAAGAATATGGAAACTCCCTTGCGAAAAGATTTTGTTACAATGCGATGTCTTTGCCGGGGGCCTTTTTGCATTAAATTGCTGTTATTTTTATTAACACCAACACCAGTTCCAACACCTCCAACATTACTAATATTAGAGGTTGTATTACTTCCTCCAGATCCTGCACTAACACCAATAGTAGAGGTTGTACTTCCACTACTTATAGATGCTGCTGCTGGTGACATGGCATTTAAACGACTAGTATTATTTGTATTGCAATTAAATATCAATTCCTCACACGATTTACGTGTTACTGATACAGGGGAATCATTTTGACTCGAACCAGGTGACCTTAGATTATTAGCCAATTGTGAAATACTAACCACCCCACTGCCAGAGTGCGTGGAATCTGTTTCTACATCAGCAAAATCTTCGATTATACGAGCCACTACATTGTTTTGTGAATTAGTTGATTGACTATCTATGCTAAAGGTGTCAGTTAAATCGGGTATGGGTGTACGTCTTTCTTGAACTTCCTGATTTGAAGTTGAGGCTGTTGCATTATTGTTACTAGTAGTTTCTCCTGCAATATGAGGTTTCATTATTAGAATTGATAATGAATTTTGTTGTAGTTGCGTTTGACTTATTGCACTTTGTTGGTGTTGCTGTTGTGAGATTTGCTTTTGTTGCTCCTTGGGAGCTTGTTCTAGTCTTATGTGTATCATATGAAAAAATCCGTTTGATATTAGTAGAATACGCTCGGGACATATTAAATGTATATTCGGATCAAATTTACGATCTGAATCGGTTGTGGAATATTTTGTATGCACAGTTAAATTACATTTTAGACAGAGGATGTGACGACGGAAAACTTCAAAAATAGAATTGTAAAGATATTTATTATTAATATTTGTAAAACACGAAAACTTCCAACTTACATCCATCATCTTCTTCAAATTCTCGCAGTTTTTTACATTCCAAACAGCCCAGTTTAGGAACTTTAACATAAGTTATATAAGAGTCTTCATTTTCATCCTCGGAAGCACCATGAACAATTAAAATGCGAGGATCACAATTTTTCCACTGGATCATGCTGACCTTTTTCATATTGTCAACACCATGATCATCGAATAGGCAGCATTTGTAAAAGTTGCGCAAGGGTTTAAAGGGCTGATAAACCCAGAAAAATAAACTAAAAAAACAAAACTCCTTCCATCAAATTGTACAAAAAAAAACTATAATAATAAAATACTTACGTGTACTTAAAACCCATACTAAAAGAATAATGACTAACAGAAGCATTGTCACTGCAGCAGAATTTGTAGCTTAACAAAAATTGGCCACAGGCAGAGAGACCCATAAATACTTGTCTATCGAACAAACATTAAAAAAAAGATAAAGTAAGGGATTCATTTTATTATTAGCATACATAAGCATTAAATCAAAAAAATATAAAAAACTCACCCTTGCAAACAGTTTGGTGGTATTATATCCTTAAGACAAAAAGATAATCTAGTTGGCACGTTTGTATAGAAAGACTTTCTACTCCTACTCTGGCCCATATACTAATAGGATTTTTGAAATTAACAACAATTTCCATATTATTATTCTTTTATGGCTTACCTCTCTTTTCATTAGTCTATTTGCTAAATTTTCTTGTATTGGAACATTTTTTATCTCCTCCTCCTTCCACCTGCTGACATGATCATATCTTATAGGACCTCTACGCAAGTGTTCTTCTTCCTCATCGGTCTCTGAACTTTCTGCTAAGGAGAATTCTTCCTCATCATCGTCGTCGGATGAAGATAAATCTATGTAACTACGACTACGGCCGCTGTGGTCCATTTCAGGATCCTGCTTTACTTGCTTGTATGTGTTATTGTTGTTGCTAATGTGTATTTTTCTTTTCAGTCTACCTTTTTGTTGCCTGTGTATTGAGTATGTTTTTGTGTTTTCTATTGCAGTTTTAAGCCATAAATATTAAAATTTATGGTTTTATTTTTAACACTTTCACTCCATGTTGTTGTTTTATCCTTTTCTACACTTTTTTCCCAAAATTTATTTATTTAATTTTAGGTTTATGTACTTTTTTTCCCCACAAAAACCAGTGACGCTTTCAGAGCCCTGCGTCGACAAATATTAACGGCGACGGCGACTGACACTGAATATGTCGGCGGCGGCTTAAAATCGACTGTAAGCCGGCTAAGTTTTCAACTACGTTTAGTTTTTAATTTTTCAACGATTTTAAATAAAAACGGAATCCGAGAGATCAGAAAGTAGGATTTTGGAAGCAAATATATTGTTTATAACAACAAAACAGAGCAAACTCAAAAGTTGCATGAGAAATTATGCAGGGATGAATAAAGCCCACAATGGTTAGTACCAATATTTTGCCCAAACAACATCTACATACCTAGCCAGGTTATATCCTCTAGATCAGTGAAGACATTCTCTACAAAGCTATAAATTTGTATAAAAGGCGGCTTAACAATTGTTTCTTGTAAATATTCGGCCACCATAGTGTTTGGAGAATATCGACAAGCTGTCCATATTTATATCATTTTTGTATATGTGTTGCCTTAAATTAAAGTTTCGCTAGGGACACGCAGTCACCTAGATCCCATAAGATATACACGTGTTCGTGTAGCGTGCATTGTGCAACCAAGTCTGCTTATTCGCAGTAACTCTCTCTCTCTAGCAACTTGAATGAGGTGACAGCGAGTGACAATTTGTGAAAATATTTCTACAAAGAATAATAAGAAGTTGGACTATGACATTGTTTTACAACAATAACATTTCCTTCTCTTCACAGACGAATTCTGTGTAAATTCAACACACTTGTGAGAACTCAATTCTCTCACAATACTTCAAAACTTTTTCGCGAAAATACCGGGATAATAGGACTTGAACGACGTTTTTTCACAAACACATAACTATTTTTTAATTTTTTACACAATTTTATCGCACTTAACAATCCGAAATATTTTTATTTTTCACAAACTAAAAAAATATTTTTTTAATTTTTTTGACAATTAATTTTTGTGTGTTGAAATTAAAATTGACAAAACAAAGTTGTATATTTAGGTATTGAAAATGAAAAAATTATTTAAAATAAACTTATTTTTTTGCAAAAAAAGAGATTTTAAGTCCGAAAAATATATTTATTAAATGTTTACTGATTAGATGTGGGCAAAATAAATTAAAAAATCTGCGAATGTAGAAATTTAAATGTTATTTATTTTGCCTAAAATTTTTATGTACGATTTTATGCAAGTATGTATGTTTGGAAAGTGTGGTGAAAGTGGTTGGAGCTCCAATACTAATACAAAAATTCTACCAGTACATACTTAGAGTTAGGTACCGAATGACAACTCCTTTACGTACCAACTGACAAGCCCCAATTTCTTTATATTCTTTGTATTTCTATGTGATTTCAAGAAATGTCAAGTTTTTTTCATATGTGATTTGACATTCTGGAATCTCAAAGATATCTGTATGATTCTCACACAACAAAATACGACTTTTATAAAACATTACAATGACAGGGTTGTTTTAGTTCGCAGTCACAGAGCTGTATTGTTTTTGTGGTATACTGTTAAATTTAAATTTGAATAAAAATGAAAGGCAGAACGTTAAAAAATTTTTTTAAATGTTATTATGCTGAAATATTAAAATAAATATAAGATATTCTGAATGTATTTAATAAATTTTTAGATATATTTATTTTTCTTATTAATTATTTCTTTTAAAAATTAACTTGAAATCACAATGAACATCTCTGTCTTATTGTAAAAAGTACCTATTTTTACAACTAAGCGCAAAACAGAAAAAAATACAAATTTCAAAACAAAATAAAAACTAAGAATTTTTATTCAATTTGTGCAAAAAATTTAAAATAAATGTTTATATTAGTGTTTAAATGTTTAAAGTACAAAATTTTAGATGAAAGAATGTTTTGTCGTTTAAGCAAAATGTCAGACGATAAAAAATTGAAAAAGTGGGTCTAAAGGTAATATCTACATTAAAGCTTATTTATCTTGTTAAGAATTAGTTGAATCCGATGAGATATTTTTCAAATTAAAGAAAATCCTTTAGAAACTTTAAAACAAATATTTTTGAAAAAGAATTTTGAGATCAAAACTTCGTTTTTTAAAGTATATGCCAATATATAAATTGATTTTCAATATATAAAATTATTCTTTATTGAATTATGTTTTTAAATTATATTAATTTTTACTTTAAAGAAACACTTTTTATATCAAAATAATTGTTTTTATTAAAACACGGCTTAAACTAAATCAATAAATATAAAATAAATTCTATTCATATAAATGCAATTGATAAAAAATCATTTAACCAAACTTTAATAGAAACTTAATTCTTTGCATTCTCAAATGTATCAGTCGATTTTGCGTCTGTCTTGTTTTTAAAGTTTTGTAAGTTTGGATCTGTTTTTGTAGCGTCAGTTACATTATTTAAATCTGTCAAAGTCGCAGTTAAAGTCGTGTCCTTTAAGGAATCAGCTTTTAAATTAATTATTTTAGTAATAGTTTTGTCTGTTGCATTTCTATGGTCTGTTCGCTGTTTCAGGTTGTCCTCTGTTTGTGTTATCAAATGTCCTATAGGTCCTTGAAATTGTAAAGCTACTTTTTGTTTAATCTTAGCCAAGTCTAACCAAATATTTTCTTTAAAAGGTTTTGGTAACTCTGCTGAGGGTACAGGATCCATATTAATTTCCGGTATTTGTGGTAGCATAGGTTCTTCCTCTTTAGGGGAATCGAAAAATACCCAATTATCGGGTCTGTAAAAATATAAAAATATATTATTTTATATTATATAATTAAATTTAAAAAAAGTTAAATATTTTCTGAACCTACCTTTCCGGCTTTGTTAAGATATTAATGGGAGCAAAAGCTATCTTAGCTTGATTACGCTTGTTGTTCTTATTTTTATTACGATTTCTATTTCGTTTATGTGGTCCTACAGTTAAAACATTAGCTTTATCTTGTGGTTTAGTTCCAGTGTCTTTTGTATTGTCCTTGTGGTCCTCTTCATTGTCCTCGGCCAAAATGTCATTGTTTAATTGCTTTGCCAGAGCGTCGGGAAAGTCTGTTGAAAAGTTGGTATTTAAAGGTTTAGGCAAGTCTTTGGGTAAGTCATGGCTATTGTTCAATACTGGTAAAACATAATTATCGTCTAAAGTCTGGTCTTGCAAAATAGTATGTGTTAGATTTGTCAAGTCCACTACAGTCTTGTCATTGTCTATTTTCAATACTGTACCAATCATATGTTCGGGTCTAAGATAACCATCTTGATTGAATTTTCTAAGTAAAGGTGATGTCCCGTAATCTTCGTCGTATTCATAGTCTTCTTCCGCGTCTAGACTGTCTTCGTTTGTTGTTATGTTGTGTAAAGGTTCTAGAGTACGTCCGGCATAGTCATAGTCGGCTAACTCATGTGTTTGTGTCAGAGTCAAAGCTTCTTTATGTCTTGGTCCATTTTTCTTGCGTATGTAGTAAGTTTGTGAGTTGGAAGTGGAAAATGGACTGTTTATATTTTCCCTGTGTGGCAGTTCGTGTGTAGCAATTTGTTCTCCTGCTGCTAGAGGTAAATTTGTATAGTCCGGGTTTTGTGCATACCAGGGATGTCGGGGTGGTACTGTTAAGCCATAGTTTCCTCCATTGCCTGTCGGTCTAACATTTTGCGTTCTATCCGGTTTTGGTCTTATGTTAAAACTGAAAGTACTGTCTGCTCCGTTGGCATTGGTAAATCCAGCTATAGTTCCAAAATTTCCATTGCTAACTGAGGCACTTGATGCCTGTACTATGCCTCCAGTACCCACTTGAGCTTGACTAAAGCTGGAACTAACAGCCGGTAATGTTAGCTGATTGGGTGGCTTTAAATTTTGAACATTAGCTGTGCTATGGGGACTTGAAATAATATTCTCAAATAAGGGTCTTTCATTGAAGCCTATAGAGGCTGGTAAAGGTCTTTTGGTGGCCAAACTCCAACCCACTATACTTTGTAAAAAACCCGGTTGTTTAGTGGTCATGCGTTCTTCATGTTCGTTTACAAATATTATGGTCGGTGGTTTAGTTCGTTGATTTTGTGCAATAGTTGAAATTTGTGTCGGTGCCGGTGCCGGTTGGTAGTAGGCGTAAATGGGTGTAGTCTGATAACGGTCATATTGACTTGGTTTATAGACATTTGTATAGTCTCCCGTATAGGGTGTGTTTTGTAAAGGTTTCGGACTTTTATTGGTCTGTCGTATGTTTATTTCGATTTCGTACTGATTGTCTCCATTTACCGAATCCACTATAACTTTTTGAGGTGTCTTGGTGTAGGTGGGTCTGTTCTGGTATTGTCGAAGTTCTAGAGGTCGTACAGTTGTTCGACTGGGTTTTGGTAGTTTTGTTGTCAATGTTCGATTGCCGGTATTAACAGAGGTTATATTTCTGTTGGTCACACTTAGGTTGGTAGGCGTAAGTTTCAATTTGTCTTTAATTTTGTCCGTTATGCTAGAGGGTATAAGTTTTCGTTGTACTCGTTTGTGTTCGATGGGTATAGCCTGAACCATGGGATCAATGTCAGAATCATTTGCTTCATGTACCAAGTCTCCTGTTAAAGTTAAGTTTTTCAGTTCAGAGTTTTGTAAAGTTTTTGTAATTGTCATAATTTTTTCGATTACTTGGGTCTGTTTATCAGTTACACTGGCAGATGTTTCGGTTTCAGTAGGATTTAAAGAGTCGCTTTGTTCATGTTGGTCGTTATCGATTTTTGAATTTTCAGTTTTGTTTTGTTGCCGTTCATTGGTATTTAAATTATTTGTCTCAGTCTCTTCATTTGTCCTTGTCTTTATGTCCCTGTCAGTTGAATCCGTATTTTGTACTTCCGTTTTTATGTTTGTATTTTCTAAGTGATCAGTTCGTTTTAGGTCCTTCTTTTGTTCCTTTAATGTTTCATCTACTTCATCTACCCTTGCTTCCAATTTAAGACTTTCCTCCACTGCTTTTGTCACTTTGTCTTCAGTCTTGTTTGCCGAGGAACTAAGTTCCGTATTTCCTGTCCTTGCTTCTGGTTCATTTTCCTTTTTTTTAGTTGTAGTCTTAGCTGTGTCTTTTCCTGCACTTCTCAGTTCTATGGGAATATTATTAACTATAATCGTTCGTCGGGTTGTACTTTGTATCCCTCCATGTCTATTTCCTCCCTTACGATGATTCTTGTCCAGTTTGTTATTAACCCCTGGTACTGGTTTCTGTTTAGTTATGTGTCCCGCTGTTCCTTTGCGTTTCAAGTCCAGTTTGTCACTTACTTTCGAAGAATTCTTTACGATTAGAAAATCGTTTGAGATATTTGGTATAAATGGTGTGGGTTGTTTAAGCAGACTTATTGAAGAGTCTTTGGCCGGATTACGATTAGAGAATCCTACTTTGTTGTCACTTATGGGAGTGTCATCAGTATTATCTGGTGATTTTGTTTCCAACTGCATAATGTCAAACACACGGTCCGGTAGTGGTTGTGGTTTAAAAGTCGGTGGTGGCGGTTGTGGTTTAAAAGTCGTTTGTGGTCTAAAGGTTGCAGGTGCCGGTTGCTGTACTTGTGTGTTTGCGATTTGAAGCGAGGCAAAAGGATCTTGTTCTAGCCAAGGGCTAATATCGAAATCTCCCAAAGGCGGAACACCACAAGGTAGACGAACATTGTCGGGAAATTGAGCGGGTAAGAAAATATGCGGTTGGAAAGTTCCACCTCCAACAGCGCGACATAAAACCGAAGCTAACGATACGCGGCGTATTGAGTGTAGCTGGGCTGGTGTGAAAGAACTTTCGAAACCGCCATTTTCGTACCAAAATCTATCTCCTTTGCGGGAATTACTAAATTGTTGGGCTATAATACATGCAAAGGTGGGTCCTACTAAACCGCCTACGACAGGTCTTTCGGCTATGCCTCCCACAAACAGATCAATATCGTGAACACTGTGATAAGCATGGCTAATGCGACGAGCGGACTCGGGACCTACCACATTAGCAAATTCATCCCAATTATTAATAGGCGTTAGGCCACATGGTACACGCCAATGGGTATAGGGAGGTATGCCGTGATCTCGTCCACGTTGTATATTAATGGCAGCCAAATCCAGACCAAAGGGAAAACCTGAAAAATAAAATATTAAAAATAGCGACAAGGTTTAGTTTTAAGCTAACAACTATACCTGGAGTTTGGAATAGATGGTTAGTAAGTTCTGGAGTTATAAATTCATCTCTTTTCAAAGCCCTCTGTGTTGCCATGCCTCTTAGCAAACGGTGTAAAGAACCCACAGAACCAATATCTCCACGCTGGAACTCCTCATGTAAACTAACATCTGTGGAAATAAAATTTAAAAATAATATTACAAATTCCTCCATAAGAGTTTTAAATCTACTCACTATTATTAATAACATTATGAAAACGATCACATCTCATATAGGAATTTTGCACCAAAGAATGACCAAAACGAAAAGCAGCCGCTGCAAAGGCATTGGCCACTGTAGGATTGGTTTTATAATCATAACCCTCATAGTAGCCACTAGTTAAAAGTTCCAAATCAAATACTTTAACTACTTCTCTGCCCAATACTATGGGTAAAAATTCCCTATAGGTTATATGCTGGAACATGGCTCCTATTATTCGTCTGGTTTCCTGATAAATTTTCTCATCACTCCAGTGCAAATTCATTTCACTCAATTTCGTGGCTATATGATTATGTTCATGGACCCAGACATGATGTAAAGCCAAGAGGCCAGGTTGTTCACCACTTCGACCATCACCAGATCTAATGCAGTGTGTAGCAATGGCACCTCTTTGACAGACATCATCGGCTGGGTTACCACGACCAAAGATCAATAAGCCTTTACGAAAGACACGAGCATTATCGGAAGATCGTACACTGCTGGAATAAATGGGAGAGGCATCTATATAAGATGTGGCCTGATTAGTTTGTTCACGCCATGACAAAACACAATCTCTACGTTGGGCTGGTGCGGAACGTAAAAATTCCAAACAGCGCACTTTTAAAGGCGAAAGCCAGGGATCATCCAGGGGAACTTTGATGGGAAAACAAGAGGGATGGAAATCTTTACTGCCACAACAGCTGGGAACAGAGCCATTAATAGATCTATAAGTATAAATAAATATTTTAATTGGTTGCCAAAGAAGGAAGGTATTAAAGCAGAAATCTTACCTTGGTTGAGCAGTAGATGTTAAATCATGATCCAATAATTGACCCCATTGAGCTAACATCAATGTCAAAGGAGCCTCTCCATCGCGGGCTCCATGCACCAACAAACTTACAAATCTGCTGGAAGACAATGGTCCTCCATCTACTGCTTTACGTGTGGTATCCACCCCGTCTCCATACTCTGGCGGCAGAAAACGATTGAAAGGCATTTGTGCTGCTCCCCAGCGTAATCTCTTTTTATTGTTGCAAGTACCATCATGAGTACGATACCTTTCAGAGGCTGGCATACAGGTGGGAGGATCTCGTGGTGGACACAAACTCTCTAAAGCAGTGCGACGCAACGAAACCTTTTGGGTATGAGCCTGGCGAGCCAAATCACTATTCAGATCATAGCTGAAATTAAGAATACAACATTTTTAGTTGAAATCTTTTAGCCAGCATTTTGTTTTTTATAATTATTGTTATTTGCTCGGCTCGACGACATTTCTCAAAACAATGCCCGTTTCCAAATGAATCTTAAACATTAATGAGCCTAGTATTTATGCAACAATTGCGCTTCAAATATTCCAAATAGGTTGCACACACATATTCAATTTAATTCAGCTCATAATGTCTAGTAACGTTAGGTATGAACAAAAGTGTTTGTGGTAGTTTGTTCAAACAAGTTGCCTTTTAACCAAATTGTTGATTTGTTCGTTCATCGTTTCTCTCTACAGATTTGTGTGTCTGTCAAACTCGGTTTAAAAATTTATTTGGTTTGGTCGTTTATACGAATGAAGAAGTTATTTTTATTTTTTGGGGAAAATTTAATGGAGAAAGTGAAAAAGTTATTACGTTTTTTTTTTTGCTCAAATGTATTGAGATGAATTTCTTTTTTTTTTGCCATTAATTACTTGTGTACTGTGTGTTTGTTCCTCATGCTTTAGTTTTGATTTTTTATTTGTGTTTGATATGAGAGTGTTAACAATATTTCGTTAATTAATGTGGCATTAGGTTTATTTTGTTCAATTAAATTTATTTTTATTATGTAATATTTTCAATGCACAATGGGACAATGCAGGTAGATTTTTAGCTTAAATATGGAAAGTTAATAATAACAGCAATACATTTTTAAAAGCATAAATTTAATATATTGATTTGATTTAATAAAAGAAACAAAATATGTATAAAAACCCAGCAAAAACTTCCATTGCTAAATAAGCGTTAAAATGCTAATATCACTTACCCAATAGCATTTTAAGTCATTGTTTTTACATTGGAGGCACGTACACATCATTCTCTCTTACAAACAGGGAGTTTAATAAGCACTTACCTCGAACGCTAATAAAGATTTAAGTAAGCAGTTTTGTTTTAGATAAAATAATAGCCCACGAGAATACGTCCACTGCTTTTTTCCACGTAGGTAAGAAGGATAGTTATATAAACAAATTTAAGAGGCTCACATGGGTCTGTCTTATTTCGGTCCCGTAGTGATGCCTTATTGGTCATAGGAGTCCTTATCTATAAAAACTACTCACTACTTCCAGAGTTAAACTATACTCATGAAATTTAGTATATTGTTAAGGTTTATCTCAGATATATCCTCCATACTAGAGAGAACAGCAGATCCCAAAGTAGAGTACTCTGTTCCCATTAAATGCCGGACAGTAATAAAGGAGATGAGATATAGTCTTCTTCTTATTGTGACAGCATCTGCAGTAGTCATTATATTGGAGGCCTATTCTTCTGGCATGATTGCCAATAGCACAGTGTCCCGTTATTACCGATAACGGCAGCATATAGAGACCAGGTCGAACTTAGACAAGAGGTTTCACTAAACCATCTGATCAGAGCCATTTCATATAGTTCATTTTTGACAAGTGTCTTACAGTTACGGGGAAATACCAGTGAATACGTTGATTTCAACCTTCCCTCCCATCACACCTTTCCGAGTTCGTCAGCAATATAGTTTCCAAGACAATTACTATGAGTAGGGACCCATATTAGCGTTATCCTAGAATATCTCTCTATCTCATTAAGAGATACCCGCTATTCTTCGTTTAATCTAGATGTCGTATTGACACCCACTAGGTTTTTGATTTCGGTTTTGATTTGCTGTCCTTATACATACGTATATCTCCCGATATTCGAAAATATCTCAGCCAATTTGCCGCTTGTTTTATAGCAGATATCTCTGCCTGTAGATATCTGCTATAAGTAGTTAGATAGCCTGAAGGAAGATTTGGTTCCAAACAGCTCCTTTTGGAGCCATCTGTTTAAATATTCGTTACATCATAAGGTTGGTTGGGTCTCAAATATGGAATCATCTCGGGAATCAGAATGGAGATGCGTTTATCGTAGTGAGGTTTCGTAACGCAATAGTCAACATTTAGATGCAAGGATTCGAAATGTCGGAGGAGGTTTAAAGAATCTTTTATTCGATTATATCGTTATTCTAAATCAGATCTGAATAATAGCATACGTTGATCCTACTAAATTGAGAACTTAGTATAAGAACAGAATCCGGATATCCAATAAACTCAGACAATATGGTTTTCGATATCTAGTTCAGTTAAATATATTTTCCTAACCCCCATTATCTCAATGTCTGGTTATATTTTATCTTAAGGTTAAAGTGACAGTTTTCATACAAAAAAATATTTTAACCGGCAAAATATCTACTGGTTAATCGATAACCGGAGGTGGAGTTAACGGGGCTAACAGGGATATCGAACACAAACAAACTAAATTTTAACATTTGCTGAATATTCAAAATGATCTAGACATACATATCTTTCAGTGAAGGGTATCTGATCAGTTAAATTCTAAAGATGGTATTTTTAGAGAAGTAAAACAAGTTAGTCACTTTCTTTTTAAGGATTTCAGTAACAGATGTTAATTCTAAAATGTCTTTTTTACAAAATAAATTATAATTAAATTAATAATTATTGTGATTAAACTTATACATAAATAGGAATAGACTACAAACTAAAAACATTCGGGATTTTTTATTTTAAAAACACAAAATAAAGCTCATTAAAATTTTAATTACTTTCAGCTTCAAAAAAAGCCAATTTAATACCTACTTACTATTTCTCTAGTACATAAGTAAAATAAACTACAAAATAATAAATTAATAACAAAACACGTCATTTACCAAAAATAATTAATTCTACAACTATGTTGTGTTTATAGAATAGGTATTACTTACTATTTTGGCACTTATTTATGGCGAAACAATTTAAATAAAAAAAATTATAATAATTATTATAATGCATATTAACAATAAACAAAAGCAGCTTAATAACAAAAAACTACTCAAATGCTAACAACAATAATACAAAGTCTAAAAAAGAAAAAATATGTAGTATAATTAAATAAAAAAGACGCATTAAATAATGAGCCACCATTTTTTACTTATACATAGAAAAAAACTCCTCAAATAGTGGGTAAATTTAAGTTGGGAAGAAAATCACGTTTGCTTAATACACGAGCTCTTTATAGACCCCGACCAACAGAGCGTTCATTGAACCTTTCCAAAATAAAAAAGTATTAATCCAGACTTTAAAACGCACACACACTCACACTAGCCTACACAAACAAGTGAATTTTTGTCAGAGAAAAAAAGTCATGGATCTTTATGGGTTTGCAGTTGTTGTTGTCTTATTCACTCTTAATGTGAATGTGAAGAAATCGAAAGTAACAAAAGTTGATGTAACCAATTATGAATACTTATGATAAAATGCCAAATACAACAATATAATAAAATAAAAACGGCAACAAATGAATAATAAAATACTTAAGAAAGTAGAGTCCGAATAGACTGAATATCAAATACCCTACTGCTTTATAAATATAGGAAGTTTCAACAACTTTAAAAATTATTTAGTTAGTGTAAAAATATTTTCTTGAATTTAATTACTTTATTGTTTATTATTAATATTTTATAGTTGAAATGATCCCGATCCATCTTCACAAATTATTCAGTTAATTAATAGTGTTATAGGGTACAATAACAAGATATTTTCTTGCATTCAATACCTTTATTGTTTGTATTTATTATATATGAATAATTCCGACAACAACTGAAATTAACAATATAAATGACGATGTGTTGTTAGCCGATTTTTAAAAAGTTAAACAAAAAACTTACAAACAAGATACTTGTTAAAAAAACCTGGCTAAATTTAATTGCTTAAATAAGGTTTTACTTTCATCATCATCATGAACTTCTTCATTATTACAAATGTTTAAATTTGTCATATTAGACTGCTCCAAAAAGGAATTTATCTTTATCTTAGAATTGTTACATTGGACAATTATAAGAATAGAATTTCCTTTCTAGTTTTGGAAAATTTATAAAATTATAAATTAAAAATGGTTTACAATGGAAAATCGAACTGAGGATTATAAACTACTGAAGTCAATTATTTTCCTCTCGTTGCCTAGCTAGGACTTATTTTTTAGCAACGAAAGAAATGAAACGACTCTCGATCGGTCAACATGTGGTTCCGATAATGGTATTAGCATGAAATAAGAATTTTTGAAAAACTGAACTAGAACTGAACTACAACTAAACTAGAACTGAACTAAAACTGAACTAGAACTGAACTAGAACTGAACTAGAACTGAACTAGAACTGAACTAGAACTGAACTAGAACTGAACTAGAACTGAACTAGAACTGAACTAGAACTGAACTAGAACTGAACTAGAACTGAACTAGAACTGAACTAGAACTGAACTAGAACTGAACTAGAACTGAACTAACTGAACTAGAACTGAACTAGAACTGAACTAGAACTGAACTAGAACTGAACTAGAACTGAACTAGAACTGAACTAGAACTGAACTAGAACTGAACTAGAACTGAACTAGAACTGAACTAGAACTGAACTAGAACTGAACTAGAACTGAACTAGAACTGAACTAGAACTGAACTAGAACTGAACTAGAACTGAACTAGAACTGAACTAGAACTGAACTAGAACTGAACTAGAACTGAACTAGAACTGAACTAGAACTGAACTAGAACTGAACTAGAACTGAACTAGAACTGAACTAGAACTGAACTAGAACTGAACTAGAACTGAACTAGAACTGAACTAGAACTGAACTAGAACTGAACTAGAACTGAACTAGAACTGAACTAGAACTGAACTAGAACTGAACTAGAACTGAACTAGAACTGAACTAGAACTGAACTAGAACTGAACTAGAACTGAACTAGAACTGAACTAGAACTGAACTAGAACTGAACTAGAACTGAACTAGAACTGAACTAGAACTGAACTAGAACTGAACTAGAACTGAACTAGAACTGAACTAGAACTGAACTAGAACTGAACTAGAACTGAACTAGAACTGAACTAGAACTGAACTAGAACTGAACTAGAACTGAACTAGAACTGAACTAGAACTGAACTAGAACTGAACTAGAACTGAACTAGAACTGAACTAGAACTGAACTAGAACTGAACTAGAACTGAACTAGAACTGAACTAGAACTGAACTAGAACTGAACTAGAACTGAACTAGAACTGAACTAGAACTGAACTAGAACTGAACTAGAACTGAACTAGAACTGAACTAGAACTGAACTAGAACTGAACTAGAACTGAACTAGAACTGAACTAGAACTGAACTAGAACTGAACTAGAACTGAACTAGAAACTGAACTAGAACTGAACTAGAACTGAACTAGAACTGAACTAGAACTGAACTAGAACTGAACTAGAACTGAACTAGAACTGAACTAGAACTGACTAGAACTTAACTAGAACTGAACTAGAACTGAACTAGAACTGAACTAGAACTGAACTAGAACTTAACTAGAACTGAACTAGAACTGAACTAGAACTGAACTAGAACTGAACTAGAACTGAACTAGAACTGAACTAGAACTGAACTAGAACTGAACTAGAACTGAACTAGAACTGAACTAGAACTGAACTAGAACTGAACTACGAACTGAACTAGAACTGAACTAGAACTGAACTAGAACTGAACTAGAACTGAACTAGAACTGAACTGAACTAGAACTGAACTAGAACTGAACTAGAACTGAACTAGAACTGAACTGAACTAGAACTGAACTAGAACTGAACTAAAGCTCAACTAGAATTGAACTAGAACTGAACTAAAGCTCAACTAGAACTGTTCCGTTTTATGGATTCAATATGTAGGATACTTCCATTCAATACCATTTTCAGCCGATTTCAATTACTTTTTGTGTGCATTGTTGTTAAAAATTTTTACAACCATTTCTAATAGGTTTTGATCATTATTGGCAACAATAAATCATAACTACTTAGGAATGATGGTGATAACCATTTTACCCCCACATTAATAATCCAATCAACATTTTTACGCAACTTTTATTTGTTTAAAAACTCTTGTCTTTATTTTTTTTTCTCTATATCTCTCATCAAATTTGTTTATAACAAATGAAAAAAGTAACGAGAAAAAGTAAAAAAATAACAATAAATAAACAAAATAAAAAATGACAGAAAAACACGTTTTTCAACCCAAAATTCAATGAACTCTTGAAGCAGTGCAGTTGAATGAATAAAACATTATTCCCCAAACCCCGTCAGAAACAACAGTACCAACTACAGCTGAATGAACAACATTCACAAGCACTGACTGACGATTATTTTGCTGCTGTTGGCAAGAGAAAGTTCTGCCAGCCAACTATGAAATGCAGAAGAAGCTTGCAAACAAAACCAACAAAACAAACTACAACAACTCAAACTGATCATACAGCCAGCGAATAAAACCAAAATAATTACATGTACCTATTGCTAGTGTATGTTGTTTTATATTATCTAAATACTATTTGATATGTTGAGATATTTGTGATTTTTTTAAATGATAGATGGATAAAATATCAATTT
The DNA here is from genome assembly GCF_015586225.1 of Lucilia sericata. Classification (NCBI taxonomy): domain Eukaryota; kingdom Metazoa; phylum Arthropoda; class Insecta; order Diptera; family Calliphoridae; genus Lucilia; species Lucilia sericata. The sequence continues at coordinate 318,789 of NW_023994141.1, read as the reverse complement.
ATTTTTAATTTGTATAATTAGTTAAATTGGGGATATTTTATGAATTTACCTGAAGACTTTAAACAAATAAGTATATATATTCTTATGTTGGTAAAATTCATAATTGCATTTAAGTAAATGTTGTATTTAGGCCTTATTTGATACTATAATATTAAACATTTATGATGAAAATGTTTTTTTTTTTTTTTAATTTTTGCTAAGAAATTTCCAGCTTCAGAATTATATACATAGTATTAATGTACATACAATATAATATTCGTTAATCGGCATCTTTGAAAGGTGTTCGTTAATTTTCCAATTAAATCAAATCAAATGTTTGATCAATTGCTCTATTGCATGCCACAATCATGTTAATATGTATGAGAAATATTTTAAATATTATTTTAATTAAATATTTTAATTATTTCTTTTGAATATAAATTTTTTAATTAAATTGTGCAAATACGAACATTAATTATATTTAAATATTCAATTCATTTCAGGGTGAAATAGCAGTGAACTTCTATTAATAAAACGGTGAGTTTATTTTTGAATATTATACCAGAATTGTTTCTTTAATGCAATATCTAAGAGGATTTGTTTAAAAAATTTTAAAATTCAGAATGTAAATTCTTGTTCTCTTCTAGTTCATTTCTAGTTCTAGTTCAGTTCTAGTTCAGTTCTAGTTCAGTTCTAGTTCAGTTCTAGTTCAGTTCTAGTTCAGTTCTAGTTCAGTTCTAGTTCAGTTCTAGTTCAGTTCTAGTTCAGTTCTAGTTCAGTTCTAGTTCAGTTCTAGTTCAGTTCTAGTTCAGTTCTAGTTCAGTTCTAGTTCAGTTCTAGTTCAGTTCTAGTTCAGTTCTAGTTCAGTTCTAGTTCAGTTCTAGTTCAGTTCTAGTTCAGTTCTAGTTCAATTCTAGTTCAGTTCTAGTTCAGTTCTAGTTCAGTTCTAGTTCAGTTCTAGTTCAGTTCTAGTTCAGTTCTAGTTCAGTTCTAGTTCAGTTCTAGTTCAGTCAGTTCTAGTTCAGTTCTGGTTCAGTTCTAGTTCAGTTCTAGTTCAGTTCTAGTTCAGTTCTAGTTCAGTTCTAGTTCAGTTCTAGTTCAGTTCTAGTTCAGTTCTAGTTCAGTTCTAGTTCAGTTCTAGTTCAGTTCTAGTTCAGTTCTAGTTCAGTTCTAGTTCAGTTCTAGTTCAGTTCTAGTTCAGTTCTAGTTCAGTTCTAGTTCAGTTCTAGTTCAGTTCTAGTTCAGTTCTAGTTCAGTTCTAGTTCAGTTCTAGTTCAGTTCAGTTCTAGTTCAGTTCTAGTTCAGTTCAGTTCTAGTTCAGTTCTGGTTCAGTTCTAGTTCAGTTCTAGTTCAGTTCTAGTTCAGTTCTAGTTCAGTTCTAGTTCAGTTCTAGTTCAGTTCTAGTTCAGTTCTAGTTCAGTTCTAGTTCAGTTCTAGTTCAGTTCTAGTTCAGTTCTAGTACAGTTCTAGTTCAGTTCTAGTTCAGTTCTAGTTCAGTTCTAGTTCAGTTCTAGTTCAGTTCTAGTTCAGTTCTAGTTCAGTTCTAGTTCAGTTCTAGTTCAGTTCTAGTTCAGTTCTAGTTCAGTTCTAGTTCAGTTCTAGTTCAGTTCTAGTTCAGTTCTAGTTTAGTTCTAGTTCAGTTCTAGTTCAGTTCTAGTTCAGTTCTAGTTCAGTTCTAGTTCAGTTCTAGTTCAGTTCTAGTTCAGTTCTAGTTCAGTTCTAGTTCAGTTCTAGTTCAGTTCTAGTTCAGTTCTAGTTCAGTTCTAGTTCAGTTCTAGTTCAGTTCTAGTTCAGTTCTAGTTCAGTTCTAGTTCAGTTCTAGTTCAGTTCTAGTTCAGTTCTAGTTCAGTTCTAGTTCAGTTCTAGTTCAGTTCTAGTTCAGTTCTAGTTCAGTTCTAGTTCAGTTCTAGTTCAGTTCTAGTTCAGTTCTAGTTCAGTTCTAGTTCAGTTCTAGTTCAGTTCTAGTTCAGTTCTAGTTCAGTTCTAGTTCAGTTCTAGTTCAGTTCTAGTTCAGTTCTAGTTCAGTTCTAGTTCAGTTCTAGTTCAGTTCTAGTTCAGTTCTAGTTCAGTTCTAGTTCAGTTCTAGTTCAGTTCTAGTTCAGTTCTAGTTCAGTTCTAGTTCAGTTCTAGTTCAGTTCTAGTTCAGTTCTAGTTCAGTTCAGTTCTAGTTCAGTTCTAGTTCAGTTCTAGTTCAGTTCTAGTTCAGTTCTAGTTCAGTTCTAGTTCAGTTCTAGTTCAGTTCTAGTTCAGTTCTAGTTCAGTTCTAGTACAGTTCTAGTTCAGTTCTAGTTCAGTTCTAGTTCAGTTCAGTTCTAGTTCAGTTCTAGTTCAGTTCTAGTTCAGTTCTAGTTCAGTTCTAGTTCAGTTCTAGTTCAGTTCTAGTTCAGTTCTAGTTCAGTTCTAGTTCAGTTCTAGTTCAGTTCTAGTTCAGTTCTAGTTCAGTTCTAGTTCAGTTCTAGTTCAGTTCTAGTTCAGTTCTAGTTCAGTTCTAGTTCAGTTCTAGTTCAGTTCTAGTTCAGTTCTAGTTCAGTTCTAGTTCAGTTCTAGTTCAGTTCTAGTTCAGTTCTAGTTCAGTTCTAGTTCAGTTCTAGTTCAGTTCTAGTTCAGTTCTAGTTCAGTTCTAGTTCAGTTCTAGTTCAGTTCTAGTTCAGTTCTAGTTCAGTTCTAGTTCAGTTCTAGTTCAGTTCTAGTTCAGTTCTAGTTCAGTTCTAGTTCAGTTCTAGTTCAGTTCTAGTTCAGTTCTAGTTCAGTTCTAGTTCAGTTCTAGTTCAGTTCTAGTTCAGTTCTAGTTCAGTTCTAGTTCAGTTCTAGTTCAGTTCTAGTTCAGTTCTAGTTCAGTTCTAGTTCAGTTCTAGTTCAGTTCTAGTTCAGTTCTAGTTCAGTTCTAGTTCAGTCCTAGTTCAGTTCTAGTTCAGTTCTAGTTCAGTTCCAGTTCAGTTCAGTTCAGTTCTAGTTCTAGTTCAGTTCAGTTCTAGTTCAGTTCTAGTTCAGTTCAGTTCTAGTTCAGTTCTAGTTCAGTTCTAGTTCAGTTCTAGTTCAGTTCTAGTTCAGTTCTAGTTCAGTTCTAGTTCAGTTCTAGTTCAGTTCTAGTTCAGTTCTAGTTCAGTTCTAGTTCAGTTCTAGTTCAGTTCTAGTTCAGTTCTAGTTCAGTTCTAGTTCAGTTCTAGTTCAGTTCTAGTTCAGTTCTAGTTCAGTTCTAGTTCAGTTCTAGTTCAGTTCTAGTTCAGTTCTAGTTCAGTTCTAGTTCAGTTCTAGTTCAGTTCTAGTTCAGTTCTAGTTCAGTTCTAGTTCAGTTCTAGTTCAGTTCTAGTTCAGTTCTAGTTCAGTTCTAGTTCAGTTCTAGTTCAGTTCTAGTTCAGTTCTAGTTCAGTTCTAGTTCAGTTCTAGTTCAGTTCTAGTTCAGTTCTAGTTCAGTTCTAGTTCAGTTCTAGTTCAGTTCTAGTTCAGTTCTAGTTCAGTTTTAGTTCAGTTCTAGTTCAGTTCAGTTCTAGTTCTGAAAAGCGTTTACAATATTTCATCCTTAAGGCGTTAGTGCATCCAAATTCCGAATTTTAGACTTTTACCCAAAAATAAATTGGCTCGAGATAGCGGTTTATTTTGTTTTCACACTAAAGCTAATTTTTTTTATAAGAAATAGGAAAAGAAATAAACAATTGAGGATTTAAAAAATATTTAAAATCAAATGCAGAAATTAATTTTTAATTTGAAATTTCATTAATCAAATAATTACGTTTCTATTTAAAAAAAATATCTCTTTTCATTTGTTTTAGCATATTTTGCAATATTTAAAAAATATTTAAGTTAAATATGAAACTTGATTAAAAGTTATTCACACGCTCTTTACCTCAAACTCTATCTTTCATGTCATTTTAAATCCCCCTTTTCTTCCTAATCATACCGAAGCGTGCATTCAACTTGTGCATTCACTATTTAGACATTAAAACTGCTTAAAAATATAAATAAATTCCACTCCCAAAGTCATGAGGTGAGCCAAGCTGTCTTACCAAGGAAACCAAAGAAACAGTGAAAAAATAATAAAATCAACTTAAGACTAAAATTAAAACTAAAATTGAAATTACCACAATAGTTTCAATGTCAAAGTGAAAGTTGACTTTTATGTGATTCGCTTATAAAAAGCAACGTTTGCAAAAAATGTTTAGTCTTAGTAGAAAAAAGTATTGAAATCATGATTTTGTAAAAAAAAGCTTAAAGGCGAAATTACAAACATCATGTTTGGATTTCTTTAAGTAAAAGAACTAGTATTTCTTGATAAACAGCAAGAGTTGTGATTTGAATATTTAAAAAGAAATTTGTTACTTACTTTTTGCGAAAAACTTTAGCAGCTGTCAAGGTGGCATAAGCAGCCATTTCACGACGGCTGGTATCCACTACGGGTGCACTAAATTTGATAGCAAAGCAGCTGGATGATTGTCTTGTAATACTTGACCTAAAATTAAAAATAAAAAAATGCCACTTAAAATATTTACTTATAATTATAATTGTAAATAGAAAATAAACAATTCAAAATGCTTACCTACCATTTTTAACCATATCCGGTTCAACTTGTGTATAAAGTTTTCTCATGGCGCTAAGACCTTCTCTTACAGAGACTTCTAAAGCAATGTCCATTAGTGTTGGTCTCTGAGATTTTTGAAAACGACTGTTATCATCAGTGTACTCATCGTCTGGTTCTTCATTTAGTGTTCTTGCTTGCCTGAGCGAAACAATGGGCCTTGGCAATTCTACCGGAGGTAATTCATCATTGCTGATAAATTTAATATCTGCGGGTTTTAAATCTTTTAGATATTCTTGGCTATATATAATCGAAGGTATTTCGTAGAGTATAAGGAAGGTGAGAAATATTTTTTACGCAAAAACATGGCATCTGAAAGAAAAAGAATTTGTATTTTAGTTCTCTAAGAAATTACGCTGAAATACAAAAAAAATTATAATTCAGATAACTAAGACCTAGTTCAGTTCTAGTTCAGGTCTAGTTCAGTTCTAGTTCAGTTCTAGTTCAGTTCTAGTTCAGTTCTAGTTCAGTTCTAGTTCAGTTCTAGTTCAGTTCTAGTTCAGTTCTAGTTCAGTTCTAGTTCAGTTCTAGTTCAGTTCTAGTTCAGTTCTAGTTCAGTTCTAGTTCAGTTCTAGTTCAGTTCTAGTTCAGTTCTAGTTCAGCTCTAGTTCAGTTCTAGTTCAGTTCTAGTGCAGTTCTAGTTCAGTTCTAGTTCAGTTCTAGTTCTAGTTCAGTTCTAGTTCAGTTCTAGTTCAGTTCTAGTTCAGTTCTAGTTCAATTCTAGTTCAGTTCTAGTTCAGTTCTAGTTCAGTTCTAGTTCAGTTCTAGTTCAGTTCTAGTTCAGTTCTAGTTCAGTTCTAGTTCAGTTCTAGTTCAGTTCTAGTTCAGTTCTAGTTCAGTTCTAGTTCAGTTCTAGTTCAGTTCTAGTTCAGTTCTAGTTCAGTTCTAGTTCAGTTCTAGTTCAGTTCTAGTTCAGTTCTAGTTCAGCTCTAGTTCAGTTCTAGTTCAGTTCTAGTTCAGTTCTAGTTCAGTTCTAGTTCAGTTCTAGTTCAGTTCTAGTTCAGTTCTAGTTCAGTTCTAGTTCAGTTCTAGTTCTAGTTCAGTTCTAGTTCAGTTCTAGTTCAGTTCTAGTTCAGTTCTAGTTCAGCTCTAGTTCAGTTCTAGTTCAGTTCTAGTTCAGTTCTAGTTCAGTTCTAGTTCAGTTCTAGTTCAGTTCTAGTTCAGTTCTAGTTCAGTTCTAGTTAAGTTCTAGTTCAGTTCTAGTTCAGTTCTAGTTCAGTTCTAGTCAGTTCTAGTTAAGTTCTAGTTCAGTTCTAGTTCAGTTCTAGTTCAGTTCTAGTTCAGTTCTAGTTCAGTTCTAGTTCAGTTCTAGTTCAGTTCTAGTTCAGTTCTAGTTCAGTTCTAGTTCAGTTTAGTTCAGTTCTAGTTCAGTTCTAGTTCAGTTCTAGTTCAGTTCTAGTTCAGTTCTAGTTCAGTTCTAGTTCAGTTCTAGTTCAGTTCTAGTTCAGTTCTAGTTCAGTTCTAGTTCAGTTCTAGTTCAGTTCTAGTTCAGTTCTAGTTCAGTTCTAGTTCAGTTCTAGTTCAGTTCTAGTTCAGTTCTAGTTCAGTTCTAGTTCAGTTCTAGTTCAGTTCTAGTTCAGTTCTAGTTCAGTTCTAGTTCAGTTCTAGTTCAGTTCTAGTTCAGTTCTAGTTCAGTTCTAGTTCAGTTCTAGTTCAGTTCTAGTTCAGTTCTAGTTCAGTTCTAGTTCAGTTCTAGTTCAGTTCTAGTTCAGTTCTAGTTCAGTTCTAGTTCAGTTCTAGTTCAGTTCTAGTTCAGTTCTAGTTCAGTTCTAGTTCAGTTCTAGTTCAGTTCTAGTTCAGTTCTAGTTCAGTTCTAGTTCAGTTCTAGTTCAGTTCTAGTTCAGTTCTAGTTCAGTTCTAGTTCAGTTCTAGTTCAGTTCTAGTTCAGTTCTAGTTCAGTTCTAGTTCAGTTCTAGTTCAGTTCTAGTTCAGTTCTAGTTCAGTTCTAGTTCAGTTCTAGTTCAGTTCTAGTTCAGTTCTAGTTCAGTTCTAGTTCAGTTCTAGTTCAGTTCTAGTTCAGTTCTAGTTCAGTTCTAGTTCAGTTCTAGTTCAGTTCTAGTTCAGTTCTAGTTCAGTTCTAGTTCAGTTCTAGTTCAGTTCTAGTTCAGTTCTAGTTCAGTTCTAGTTCAGTTCTAGTTCAGTTCTAGTTCAGTTCTAGTTCAGTTCTAGTTCAGTTCTAGTTCAGTTCTAGTTCAGTTCTAGTTCAGTTCTAGTTCAGTTCTAGTTCAGTTCTAGTTCAGTTCTAGTTCAGTTCTAGTTCAGTTCTAGTTCAGTTCTAGTTCAGTTCTAGTTCAGTTCTAGTTCAGTTCTAGTTCAGTTCTAGTTCAGTTCTAGTTCAGTTCTAGTTCAGTTCTAGTTCAGTTCTAGTTCAGTTCTAGTTCAGTTCTAGTTCAGTTCTAGTTCAGTTCTAGTTCAGTTCTAGTTCAGTTTTCTAGTTCAGTTCTAGTTCAGTTCTAGTTCAGTTCTAGTTCAGTTCTAGTTCAGTTCTAGTTCAGTTCTAGTTCAGTTCTAGTTCAGTTCTAGTTCAGTTCTAGTTCAGTTCTAGTTCAGTTCTAGTTCAGTTCTAGTTCAGTTCTAGTTCAGTTCTAGTTCAGTTCTAGTTCAGTTCTAGTTCAGTTCTAGTTCAGTTCTAGTTCAGTTCTAGTTCAGTTCTAGTTCAGTTCTAGTTCAGTTCTAGTTCAGTTCTAGTTCAGTTCTAGTTCAGTTCTAGTTCAGTTCTAGTTCAGTTCTAGTTCAGTTCTAGTTCAGTTCTAGTTCAGTTCTAGTTCAGTTCTAGTTCAGTTCTAGTTCAGTTCTAGTTCAGTTCTAGTTCAGTTCTAGTTCAGTTTTAGTTCAGTTCTAATTCAGTTCTATTTCAGTTCTAGTTCAGTTCTAGTTCAGTTCTAGTTCAGTTCTAGTTCAGTTCTAGTTCAGTTCTAGTTCAGTTCTAGTTCAGTTCTAGTTCAGTTCTAGTTCAGTTCTAGTTCAGTTCTAGTTCAGTTTTAGATGCTTTAAAAGAATTTCCGAAGAAATGAAGTATTTTCACTAAATTTGTTAAGAAATCTATATAAAGCTATCGAAGTTAAAATTTTTATTTTAATAACTAAATAGAATTATAATTTATTAACGATTTCTTTAGATACTAATTTGTACATATTAACAAAAAATCATTCAAGTTCAATAGAATTCTACAATAAGTTTCTAGTATTTTATTTTACAGTATCAGCATTTTTGTTTTGTTATTAATTATTTATATGCTCGCACTCGAACAAATTTATATTCAAAAACAACCACTGAATGAATAATGACTTATGCCGTTTACATATGAAGTGTGAAAAAAATCATAAATAAATAAATTTAAAATTGTGTACAATTTTTTATTGTATTACATTCCACAAAAAAAAAAAAAAATTAAAGCTTGCCACAGCCACACTTGTACACATGCTTAGAGTTATTAAAATTATTAAACAAAATATTAAAAACTAAAATAAGAAAAAAGTAATAATAACAAAAACTACTTCATCACCATCTCATCAATATTTATGGTCTGGTGTTTTATTACGGATTTATTTTTATAAATATTTTTTTTATTTAATTTTGTTGTTAACATGACGGTTGGGTCGATCGGTTGGTTGGTTGTCCGTTCGATCAATCGATGGTTTTGATTACATCAGTGTAACAGCAAAAAGTGCAGAACATTGCCGCATTACGTATGTTTTGTTTTGTTTGTATGCTTTGTTTGGCAGTGTACAAGAAAACAAATAAAATATTTACAGAATTACTTGTAGTCTTATACTTGGTATGTGCATATTGTACATATTGTCTGATGTCTACTTGTATATTGTTAATAATAATTGTAGTTATTTAAAATTTAATCGCTTCAGAAAAAAATTATATTTTTAGCAGACAGAATAACAAAATGTTGAACAATTTTGAATTTAAACCCTCAAAAAATTTATGTTGATTATAAAATTTTGGATAAATGAAAAGTTTGGTTCTAAACTTTTTCTGGTGATTGGTGAAATAAATATGTATGTATGAATGCTTTTGCGGTCTTTTCTAAAATATTATATAGAACACCTAAAGCGTAAAGCAGCTTTTAGTCGTGTTTATCTTTATTCAAAATGTCTGATCTACACTATAGGAACTAGAATGGGGACTATGTTTTATAACGAACTGATCCTCACAGAATTCTTTACAGTGTTTAAAGTTATTAATCGATTTTATATAGAATTTTATAACAATATTAATATCATGAAATTTATGAGAGAGGACTTCAATGTGGCCTTAGATCTGTGGCAGACCTGGGATAAATGCATTAAATGTGTTAATGCATTAACAATTTTTCTACATTAAAAAAAATTAATGTTAATGCAAGTTTATTGCATTAACATTAACATGGGTACATTTAATGCATTAAATTTGCATTACCATTAAATATTTTTAAATTTAATGCAATATTTTACATTAAATTAATTTTTTTTTAATTTAATGTTAATGCAAAATTAATGGAAATCGCCCAGGTCTGATCTGTGGTGGACCGAACTTAACACAATTTTATAGAACATCGTTTATAACAAATAATTTATGTTTGATTCTATTCCAATCCAAACCTATTGACATGGTTTAATGACGAAAAACAGGGGCCAAATTACTATATTATATATTTTATATATTTTCCTATTTCAGATGATGACATTTGTTATCGAAGAATATACAACTGAAAAGGTCCGTAAACTTCGATCGAACTCAATAATGTAGAATGACTTATTACAATTCCCATATATCAATTCTTCAAAACTTCTGAGTTAATAGATGATGTTTACAAGAGACTTAGCATATGGTACAAAAAGATTTCTGATGAGGAACCGTAGCTGGTTCGAAAATGCATTCCATTCTGCTGTTGTATTCAATCCCCACTCGAACTCGAGCCTGAAGAATATTCAAGTAATAATCGGAAAATAATTCCAGAACGTTTGTGCTTAATATTGTTATCGAAATCTGTTTCGATCACATATGCGGTAATTCCGACTCAGAGCATTTATAACAATGAATTGTTAACCCGAAACTCATACAATTTTGAAGAATGAATTAGGTTCAGATTAAACCGATTTATGTCAAACTAAAATTTATAACTATAATTCATAAAAGGGGTCTGTATACGTAACCTTAAAATCAGTTAAGTACTAGCCTTTGTTTTTATTGTCCCCCACTTCAGTGCTGTAGATTATAACTAACATTTTCCCTAGAGCGTTATAATGAGTAGTTATAGTAATTTCAAACTGGCGATACCGCATAAGTTACACTGCGTTTATTATTAGATATTGTATTGTAGCTGTTAAAGTAGAAAAAATTTGTTATCCATCAGTTTTTTTTTCTTTGTATAAGACGTTTGAGTGCAATCAATTCGCATGTAACAAAATAAAAAAAATCAATACCCCAATACCTAGAGTACCAACACTTTGATCATAATTTAATACGGTGTTGAATTGATGTCGGCTTTTGTATTTTAAATCTTCAATAAAGCGAGTCCAATGCAAAAATATAATTATAATTCTATTACAAAAATTATGCAAAATAATAACAAGTGGAATTTTGTTAATCACATAAATTGCATTTAGTTTAAATGTAAATGCAGTAAATTTGCATTAATTTTAAAACTTCTTATGTTTTAAATTATTAAATTCTTAAGCACCATCACCTGTGGGGGGGATTTTAACTAGAAACAGTATTGTTTTTTAATATATTTATTTTGTTATAGAATCCTTTTCTTAGGGAAATTTATTTATATTTATTTTAGTTTTATTTAAAATTCGTATTTATTTGTTTTTTCAATTTAACCGAGATTTTTGCGTTTGTTTCTTAGATGGCCGTAAACTATACTGAATTGATTCTCACCTTATGATTTTCATTAGAAGTCAAAGAAGATCGTAGAATACTACTCTTTCATTTACAACAAAAAAATCACACCATCATCGAATGCTGCTGCTTATTTTTATTTCATTTCTTTTTTTTCTCCGTTTTTTTTTTTTTTTTTGTAAAAGTTTTGGGTGATTTTGTTGTCTTGGTAGTTTTCTTCTTTTACCACTACTGTAGTTATAGTGCTGGATATATGTTAAGGGGTAAGAGATGCTCTGTTAAGAAAACCAATTTTAATTATTTTGCAAATCACAAATAGAACCTTTATCAGATTGGCCAAATCTTTTTGGTCCTTTTAAAATACATACATATGTACATAGAGGGGAAAAGAAATATACACGCCTGGTACCAAATTGACAGCAAACTGTTTATAATTTTTCAATATCATCCGTTGTCAAAGTATATACATACGTACGACAACACTATGTGATGTGATTGCAACAATTCGTTGTCGAAATCTAAATTTTACAAACAATCCGTTGCCAATAGTGAGCTTACCACGTTTGTTAACTTTTAGACAACGGATTTGTATACAATTTAGAATCCGACAACGAATTGTTGCAATGTGTTGTCGTACGTATGTATATAGTGTTGTCGTACGTATGTATATAGTTTGACAACGGATGTTATTGAAAAAATTATAAACTCTGGTGTCAATTTGGTACCAGGCGTGTAAAAGGAAATATAACTCTGTGTATGTTCCAAAATTCACATTCTTTGTGAAATATTACCATTCTGTCCGGATCTATCGTTTATATATCCTCTTCTCCGAGGAGACATTCCAATAGTTTTTACAACTTACTAAAAAGTAGAAAATAGGAAAATGATCGCTTTATGAAATGTTTATGATCGCTTTATAAGAAGTTATGATCAGTACGATCGATACGATACCATGTTCCACCTTGTCTGTAGCTATGATCCTTCCGGAAAGAATAAATAGCTTCTTTTTCTATTTAAGATAAAGGACCTTAAGTCGTTTTATTTGATCGCTGCTTTCCTTCTATTGAGTGATTCTTACAGCTGTTTTTTCAATTATGGATCATTTTAAGTTAAGTTTCGAACATGTTCTGTTCTGATCCTCAAACAGATCACTGCGAGATTTTTTGTGTATTGTTTAGAATCCTTTTTTCCTAAAAATGTTTCGTCATTTAGGTGTTAGTCGCCTATTAAATTCATATCCGGTCCTTTAAACAAATTTTATATTGAATTTGAATCATTTTTCGGTGAAATAATCTTCAAACTGGTTTCATTTTAAAATTATCTCTCTTAAATCAGAACATATGATGGAAGTCTGTAAAGAAAAGCTCAAATTAAGAGACACTTATTGACTTCGAAATTACACTTAATGATACTTCAAGAACTATTGTGGAGAAAGGAAGCCATATTTTCTTTTTTTTTGGCAAAAGTTATCTAAATCTTCAATTAAATATTTATCTTTTATCGAAAACCACCAAATGCCAGCAACCATCCGTCGTCTAACCAAACTTGGACCAATCAATCCACTTTTTTGATTCACAACCTCATGATCACCTAATAAACACCGCATTCATTTAAAGTGGTGATTGAATTATTTAAAACGATCATACAATTACATATCAGATTGGTCGATTTACATATATAATTTTGAAGAAATCAATCGATCATTAAAAATAATCTTCTACCCAATTATATGATCTCTCTATAATAGCTACAACTGTGTAAAATCGAATGATGCTTTTAAATCTTAGAAGATCTGCAGAATATCATAACTCTTTAAGAATCTAAATAACTAAACAGAAAGATCAACAAATAATGCTTTCTAAAGTAATCATGCCCCTAAGCAATTTTCCCCTACCATACATTTAATAAAACCGTAGATTACTATTTATTATTAATTTGTGGTTTTGGTCTGTTGCTTGATCGATGGGTAGTTAGCTAGAGATAAATCTCGTTGTTGTAGCAGTTGTTGGCATTTCTTTTCCAACAGCTTGACTAGTAAGTATGTTGAAGTTGATGCTGTTAATGTTAATGTTGCTGCTGTCATCGTAGAATGTTGGTCAGCTGGTAGCCAAGAGGCATCAGCTAAACTTAATGACAAACTCAAACAGCATCATAAGAATCCAGTTCTGTTTTGCTTTCATTAAAAATTTTCTTTAATTTCACTCTAAGTAGAGATAAAAATACATTTTAATAAAATTAAACATAAAAAACGTCATATAATCTTTATTTTTTATATATTTTACCATTGACCACACTTTTATCAAGTTACCCACCCCTTGATACGTGTGCTAGTCTTGAGCGCCTGAATTTGTATGTATGTGTGTTGTTGTAGCTTTTTTTAATTATTGTATTCACATCTGTATCAAGCGTATAATGAAAAATTAATCTTTTTTTCTTTATTTATGTGTATGTTTTTTATATGTTTTAATTTTATATTTACATACCACTAATATCTTGTTTCAAGTGACATAAAATCGCTTTAGGCTGCATAAAGTTTCCAATAAAGCACTGAAATATATACACGAGCTCTCATGTAAGCAACAGCAGCATCTACAACATCGTAACAACAATACAACAATCACCCATTAAAGTCAAGAAACACCAACAACATTTCACTCGGGTTACAGTGGGTTTGGAAGTGGTGCATGAACATTTTATTGTCATTTAAATTTAAGAAACCAAGGCTTTAAACTAGAAAAACTTCTTCAAAGCTTCTTTAAATTTTAGAAACTATTGAAAAAGTTCGGCTATTTCCAAGAAAATCATCTATCTACAAAACGAGTATACCAGATCGTGTTTTCAGTAAAAGATCATCTTATAAGCAAAGAATCATACATATAAAAAGATTGCATTTTCAGCGAAAGTTCTTATTTTTATCAAAAGATTATACATTTTCCAAAATATCACCGAAAGATCATGGTTTCACTGGTTTTTCATCTTTTCACCAATTGATTTCTAGTCTTTAAATGTTCGATCATTCGTCAAACTCAAAGACTAGTTAAAGAAAGCTTCAAAGCTTCTTTAAATTTTTCAAATTATACGTTTTTTTAAATCACACCACTAAAAAATAGGTGTTTTAGAAAAAGATCGGCTTTTTCTAAAAAAAAAAAAAAAAAATAACATAAAAGATCGATTTTTCATCAAAAGATCGTATTTTCACCAAACGATCATTTTGATCAAAAGATCATGCATTCTACAAAATATCATCTTTTAACCAAAATATCTTATTTTCGCGAAAAGATCATATTTTCGTTAAAGATTGATTTTTATCAAAAGACTGGTCCTTCACTGAATGATTTCTATTCATTCAGAGCACGATCATTCATTAAAAGATCGTATTTTATCTCAAAGTTTAGTAAAGAAAGAGAGAATTTTCTTGAAAGCTTCTTCAAATTTTCGAAATTATACTAATTTTCCCACCACAAAAAGTTCGGGTATTTTAGAAAAAGATCGGCGATCTGTAAATGTTGTGTTTTTCATTAAAACATAAATCTATTTTTACCCAAGTACGATTTGATATTTTTCCTCTCATCCCAAATCACTGTGCAACGGATCTAAATAACACCCATATTACTAAGCAAATAAATATGCCAGCCTCCATCCATCCGTTGTCTAACCAACAACAATGTTGTCTTGTGCCGATCGACCGACTAGCTATTTGATCAACAACCATATGTTTTACTTTGATATTTTAGAGTGGCTGGAGAAAGTTCTGTGTTTTTTTTTTATTAAAATGATTATAGTTGTTGTTATTTTAAATATATACATAAGTAATACAACAAAGACACTCAAATTACGTATTAGATACAACAGTAAAGAAACGATCAGCAAATATTTGTAGATCTTATTAGATTTATTATTTTTTCCCTCTTTTTGGTCTTTTTGCCCAGAATAGTTAATGGAGTGATATTTTTTTCGGGTTAATAAAATTAAGTTAATTTATGTTTGCTTTATTATTTTATAATTTTGCAAAAGATCTTAACTTTTTTTCTTTAAAGTGATTTATAGAATTTTGTTTAATGGAGCAGTTTCACTTTTTAACATTTTCAAATGTTTTTTATGATTATTGTTTTTCGGTTCTGGATAATTTACTTTCTTTTTTTTTGGTTGCTATTGATTTTTAAAAATAGATACTGAGTTTATTTTTATTTCTTTGAAGTGGTCTTGTTAAAATAATTAATATCCTTTCACTTTAATTACATATTGAGATTATGATCGATTTGGTATTTTCCATAAGAGGTGCGTTATTTGCACAAATTTTAGGGTTAATGAACTTTTTTTATGGTAATTTTTGTTTATTTTGAAATTTGGCATATTATTTGATTATTTTTTATTTGATTATTTTTTTGTGTGTGGAGTGTTTAGAAAAAAATTAAATATAAGTTTTATTAAGCATATAAACATACACACATATGTATCAAATATTACAAAAAATAATTCATTTTCATAAATTGTATTAAACATTTGTAGATAATCCCTAAAAATAGTTTTTTTAAATAGTAATTTTATTCTACTTAATACATATTTGATAAAATTTAAAATTCATATCATACTTCATATATACTTTCTATACGATCAATTCACACTCATGACTTGGCACATTCCAAACATATTTATGTAATTTTACAGCATATATGTACTGTAAAAAAACTGTATGCATGTGAAACAATTTGTCAAGAATTTTTTATATAAAAATAAATAAATTTAAAAAATTTTTAACGTCATCAAAGTAAAATAAGTACAAGGATTTCATAAGAACTAAACTAAAATTAAACTAGAACTAAACTAAATTAAACTAGAACTGAACTAGAACTGAACTAGAACTGAACTAGAACTGAACTAGAACTGAACTAGAACTGAACTAGAACTAGAACTGAACTAGAACTGAACTAGAACTGAACTAGAACTGAACTAGAACTGAACTAGAACTGAACTAGAACTGAACTAGAACTGAACTAGAACTGAACTAGAACTGACCTAGAACTGAACTAGAACTGAACTAGAACTGAACTAGAACTGAACTAGAACTGAACTAGAACTGAACTAGAACTGAACTAGAACTGAACTAGAACTGAACTAGAACTGAACTAGAACTGAACTAGAACTGAACTAGAACTGAACTAGAACTGAACTAGAACTGAACTAGAACTGAACTAGAACTGAACTAGAACTGAACTAGAACTGAACTAGAACTGAACTAGAACTGAACTAGAACTGAACTAGAACTGAACTAGAACTGAACTGAACTAGAACTGAACTGAACTAGAACTGAACTGAACTAGAACTGAACTAGAACTGAACTAGAACTGAACTAGAACTGAACTAGAACTGAACTAGAACTGAACTAGAACTGAACTAGAACTGAACTAGAACTGAACTAGAACTGAACTAGAACTGAACTAGAACTGAACTAGAACTGAACTAGAACTGAACTAGAACTGAACTAGAACTGAACTGAACTAGAACTGAACTAGAACTGAACTAGAACTGAACTAGAACTGAACTAGAACTGAACTAGAACTGAACTAGAACTGAACTAGAACTGAACTAGAACTGAACTAGAACTGAACTAGAACTGAACTAGAACTGAACTAGAACTGAACTAGAACTAGAACTGAACTAGAACTGAACTAGAACTGAACTAGAACTGAACTAGAACTGAACTAGAACTGAACTAGAACTGAACTAGAACTGAACTAGAACTGAACTGAACTTAGAACTGAACTAGAACTGAACTAGAACTGAACTAGAACTGAACTAGAACTGAACTAGACTGAACTAGAACTGAACTAGAACTGAACTAGAACTGAACTAGAACTGAACTAGAACTGAACTAGAACTGAACTAGAACTGAACTAGAACTGAACTAGAAACTGAACTAGAACTGAACTAGAACTGAACTAGAACTGAACTAGAAACTAGAACTGAACTAGAACTGAACTAGAACTGAACTAGAACTGAACTAGAACTGAACTAGAACTGAACTAGAAACTAGAACTGAACTAGAACTGAATAGAACTGAACTAGAACTGAACTAGAACTGAACTAGAACTGAACTAGAACTGAACTAGAACTGAACTAGAACTGAACTAACTGACTAGAACGAACTAGAACTGAACTAGAACTGAACTAGAACTGAACTGAACTAGAACTGAACTAGAACTGAACTAGAACTGAACTAGAACTGAACTAGAACTGAACTAGAACTGAACTAGAACTGAACTAGAACTGAACTAGAACTGAACTAGAACTGAACTGAACTAGAACTGAACTAGAACTGAACTAGAACTGAACTAGAACTGAACTAGAACTGAACTAGAACTGAACTAGAACTGAACTAGAACTGAACTAGAACTGAACTAGAACTGAACTAGAACTGAACTAGAACTGAACTAGAACTGAACTAGAACTGAACTAGAACTGAACTAGAACTGAACTAGAACTGAACTAGAACTGAACTAGAACTGAACTAGAACTGAACTAGAACTGAACTAGAACTGAACTAGAACTGAACTAGAACTGAACTAGAACTGAACTAGAACTGAACTAGAACTGAACTAGAACTGAACTAGAACTGAACTAGAACTGAACTAGAACTGAACTAGAACTGAACTAGAACTGAACTAGAACTGAACTAGAACTGAACTAGAACTGAACTAGAACTGAACTAGAACTGAACTAGAACTGAACTAGAACTGAACTAGAACTGAACTAGAACTGAACTAGAACTGAACTAGAACTGAACTAGAACTGAACTAGAACTGAACTAGAACTGAACTAGAACTGAACTAGAACTGAACTAGAACTGAACTAGAACTGAACTAGAACTGAACTAGAACTGAACTAGAACTGAACTAGAACTGAACTAGAACTGAACTAGAACTGAACTAGAACTGAACTAGAACTGAACTAGAACTGAACTAGAACTGAACTAGAACTGAACTAGAACTGAACTAGAACTGAACTAGAACTGAACTAGAACTGAACTAGAACTGAACTAGAACTGAACTAGAACTGAACTAGAACTGAACTAGAACTGAACTAGAACTGAACTAGAACTGAACTAGAAATGAACTAGAACTGAACTAGAACTGAACTAGAACTGAACTAGAACTGAACTAGAACTGAACTAGAACTGAACTAGAACTGAACTAGAACTGAACTAGAACTGAACTAGAACTGAACTAGAACTGAACTAGACTGAACTAGAACTGAAACTAGAAACTGAACTAGAACTGAACTAGAACTGAACTAGAACTGAACTAGAACTGAACTAGAACTGAACTAGAACTGAACTAGAACTGAACTAGACTGAACTAGAACTGAACTAGAACTAAGCCTTTGACGAAGGACTTAAGCAACATACCTACACAGAAGGAAAAAACCTGTAGAAAAGTACCGAAACTAATACAATCCGTTGTCAAAAGTGAGCTTTTGTTTGTAAACATTTAAGAAGGGATGTGTAAAAATTTAAATAACACTCAGTTATAGATTGACAACCAACGTGTTATTTTGACAATGCAGGATTGTCAGGCGTGTAAATTTTAAAACGCCCTTTTTTCCCTCTGTATATGTGCATCCATATACAACAGATTGCGACCTAAAGACAATACCTTTATAGTTCTGTATACTACAGATGTCCTTGATAAGTCTGTTGGGGGAACACAAAGAACATTTGAATGGCAATACTTATTTAAGTATCAATATTTAAAGAACACAATTTTATTGTACATATTTGAATTTTATAATTCAAGGTAATGTCACGATCATTTCACTTAATTGTTGATAAAGATCTTAGAAATATGAGTACAATAAAACTCATACGTATTAACTTATTTGCATGTGCGACATTTAGACCAAATGTTTTGCTGGAACAATGGTATTTATAGCTAACGACAGTTGTTTACACTACATGGACAACACTTTAATTCTTAATTATTCATTTACTTAAACTAGCTTTGGTGTTAATATCCAAACAATTTATAACGAAAACAATAACAAAACATCATTCAATTCATCAACTGTTATATCAACTGATATACTTTACATACCGCCCTTGAAATTCCACCTAATTCGTTCCATTTTAAATTAGTTGACATAACAATAACAACAACATCAAACAGTAAATTCAGATACAATTGAATTTAATCTACCCAGTGACGATATGATATGAGTAGTTTAAACTTAAAAAATAAAACAAATTCAATTAGATTGACCCAAATGACCACAAGCACGAGTGGGGTCTTATCATGAGTAGTAGTGGAACGTGCACATTGAGAAGTATGAATGTAGTCGCTAACTAGCACTTATGCCATTTACGATATGGAACACACACAAAGATGAGTACAAAGTGTTTGGATTCACAGTAAGAGCCATTTATTAAAAAAATTAAAATATAAATAAAACCAAAGGAGTCTTTTGTATTGTAGTCTTTTCGAAATTCAAAAGAATGCATTGCATCATTTTGTTAGCCAATTACTAATTTGTCACTAGCTTCTTGATTGATGAGAGTACTTTCAAATGATTTATTATGTTATGGGTAACAGAGATTGATCAAATAAATAATGTATACCATGACTTAGCATTATTTTCCCTTTATTGAAGGACGGAAAGGCATAGCATCCAATTGAAGCATCCGTTTCTAAATCATATACATATGTATTGATCAGTTATCATAGGCACGATATCTTAGATAACCAAAACCATCTGTTGACACTGTATCTTCACATTATTGAGACAAACAATTACACTAAGAAACGAGTTTTAGATCAAGTGCCTTTCTTACAGCATGTATCCGAGAATAATTATTAAAACGCTGAAACAAAAGTTAGTTAGTTAGTTAGTTAGTTAGCTAGTTAGTTACCTAGTTAGTTAGTTAGTTAGTTAGTTAGTTAGTTAGTTAGTTAGTTTGTTAGTTTGTTAGTTTGTTAGTTTGTTAGTTTGTTAGTTTGTTAGTTAGTTAGTTAGTTAGTTAGTTAGTTAGTTAGTTAGTTAGTTAGTTAGTTAGTTTAGTTAGTTAGTTAGTTAGTTAGTTAGTTAGTTAGTTAGTTAGTTAGTTAGTTAGTTAGTTAGTTAGTTAGTTAGTTAGTTAGTTAGTAGTTAGTAGCTAGTTAGTTACCTAGTTAGTTAGTTAGTTAGTTAGTAGTTAGTTAGGTTAGTTATGTAGTTAGTTAGTTAGTTAGTTAGTTTGTTAGTTGTTAGTTGTTAGTTGTTAGTTTGTTAGTTTGTTAGTTTGTTAGTTAGTTAGTTAGTTAGTTAGTTAGTTAGTTAGTTAGTTAGTTAGTTAGTTAGTTAGTTAGTTAGTGTTAGTTAGTTAGTTAGTAGTTAGTTAGTTAGTTAGTTAGTTAGTTAGTTAGTTAGTAGTTAGTTAGTTAGTTAGTTAGTTAGTAGTAGTTAGTTAGTTAGTTAGTTAGTTAGTTAGTTAGTTAGTTAGTTAGTTAGTTAGTTAGTTAGTTAGTTAGTAGTTAGTTAGTTTAGTTAGTTGTTAGTTGTTAGTTGTTAGTTGTAGTTTAGTTAGTTAGTTAGTTAGTTAGTTAGTTAGTTAGTTAGTTAGTTAGTTAGTTAGTTAGTTAGTTAGTTAGGTAGTTAGTTAGTTAGTTAGTTAGTTAGTTAGTTAGTTAGTTAGTTATTTAGTTAGTAGTTAGTTAGTTAGTTAGGTTATTTTAGTTAGTTAGTTAGTTAGTTAGTTAGTTAGTTAGTTAGTTAGTTAGTTAGTTAGTTAGTTAGTTAGTTAGTTAGTTAGTTAGTTAGTTAGTTAGTTAGTTAGCTTAGTTAGTTAGTTAGTTAGTAGTTAGTAGTTAGTTAGTTAGCTAGCTAGTTAGTTAGTTAGTTAGTTAGTTAGTTAGTTTAGTTAGTTAGTTAGTTAGTTAGTTAGTTAGTTAGTTAGTTAGTTAGTTAGTTAGTTAGTTAGTTAGTTAGTTAGTTAGTTAGTTAGTTAGTTAGTTAGTTAGTTAGTTAGTTAGTTAGTTAGTTAGTTAGTTAGTTAGTTAGTTAGTTAGTTAGTTAGTTAGTAGTTAGTTAGTTAGTAGTTAGTTAGTTAGTAGTTAGTTAGTTAGTTAGTTAGTTAGTTAGTAGTTAGTTAGTTAGTTAGTTAGTTAGTTAGTTAGTTAGTTAGTTAGTTAGTTGTTTGTTAGTTTAGTTAGTTTGTTAGTTTGTTAGTTGTTAGTTTGTTAGTTTGTTAGTTGTTAGTTGTTAGTTTGTTAGTTTGTTATTTGTTAGTTAGTTAGTTAGTTAGTTAGTTAGTAGTATTTAGTTAGTTATGTAGTTAGTTAGTAGTTAGTTAGTTAGTTAGTTAGTTAGTTAGTTAGTTAGTTAGTTAGTTAGTTAGTAGTAGTTAGTTAGTTAGTTAGTTAGTTAGTTAGTTAGTTAGTTAGTTAGTTAGTAGTTAGTTAGTTAGTTAGTTAGTAGTTAGTTAGTTAGTTAGTTAGTTAGTTAGTTAGTTAGTTAGTTAGTTAGTTAGTTAGTTAGTTAGTTAGTTAGTTAGTTAGTTAGTTAGTTAGTAGTTAGTTAGTTAGTTAGTTAGTTAGTTAGTTAGTTAGTTAGTTAGTTAGTTAGTTAGTTAGTTAGTTAGTTAGTTAGTTAGTTAGTTAGTAGTTAGTTAGTAGTTAGTTAGTTAGTTAGTTAGTTAGTTGTTAGTTTGTTAGTTTGTTAGTTTGTTAGTTTGTTAGTTGTTAGTTTGTTAGTTAGTTAGTTAGTTAGTTAGTAGTTAGTAGTTAGTTAGTTAGTTAGTTAGTTAGTTAGTTAGTTAGTTAGTTAGTTAGTTAGTTAGTTAGTTAGTTAGTTAGTTAGTTAGTTAGTTAGTTAGTTAGTTAGTTAGTTAGTTAGTTAGTTAGTTAGTTAGTTAGTTAGTTAGTTAGTTAGTTAGTTAGTTAGTTAGTTAGTTAGTTAGTTAGTTAGTTAGTTAGTTAGTTAGTTAGTTAGTTAGTTAGTAGTTAGTTAGTTAGTTAGTTAGTTAGTTAGTTAGTAGTTAGTTAGTTAGTTAGTTAGTTAGTTAGTTAGTTAGTAGTTAGTTAGTTAGTTAGTTAGTTAGTTAGTTAGTTAGTTAGTTAGTTAGTTAGTTAGTTAGTTAGTTAGTTAGTTAGTTAGTTAGTTAGTTAGTTAGTTAGTTAGTTAGTTAGTTAGTTAGTTAGTTAGTTAGTTAGTTAGTAGTTAGTTAGTAGTTAGTTAGTTAGTAGTTAGTTAGTTAGTTAGTTAGTTAGTTAGTTAGTTAGTTAGTTAGTAGTTAGTAGTTAGTTAGTTAGTTAGTTAGTTAGTTAGTTAGTTAGTTAGTTAGTTAGTTAGTTAGTTAGTTAGTTAGTTAGTTAGTTAGTTAGTTAGTTAGTTAGTTAGTTAGTTAGTAGTTAGTTAGTTAGTTAGTTAGTTAGTTAGTTAGTTAGTTAGTTAGTTAGTTAGTTAGTTAGTTAGTTAGTTAGTTAGTTAGTTAGTTAGTTAGTTAGTTAGTTAGTTAGTTAGTTAGTTAGTTAGTTAGTAGTTAGTTAGTTAGTTAGTTAGTTAGTTAGTTAGTTAGTTAGTTAGTTAGTTAGTTAGTTAGTTAGTTAGTTAGTTAGTTAGTTAGTTAGTTAGTTAGTTAGTAGTTAGTTAGTTAGTTAGTTAGTTAGTTAGTTAGTTAGTTAGTTAGTTAGTTAGTTAGTTAGTTAGTTAGTTAGTTAGTTAGTTAGTTAGTTAGTTAGTTAGTTAGTTAGTTGTTAGTTTGTTAGTTTGTTAGTTGTTAGTTTGTTAGTTTGTTAGTTTGTTAGTTTGTTAGTTTGTTAGTTTGTTAGTTTGTTAGTTTGTTAGTTTGTTAGTTTGTTAGTTTGTTAGTTTGTTAGTTTGTTAGTTTGTTAGTTTGTTAGTTTGTTAGTTTGTTAGTTTGTTAGTTTGTTAGTTTGTTAGTTTGTTAGTTTGTTAGTTTGTTAGTTTGTTAGTTTGTTAGTTTGTTAGTTTGTTAGTTTGTTAGTTTGTTAGTTTGTTAGTTTGTTAGTTTGTTAGTTTGTTAGTTTGTTAGTTTGTTAGTTTGTTAGTTTGTTAGTTGTTAGTTTAGTTAGTTTGTTAGTTGTTAGTTAGTTAGTTAGTTAGTTAGTTAGTTAGTTAGTTAGTTAGTTAGTAGTTAGTTAGTTAGTTAGTTAGTTAGTTAGTTAGTTAGTAGTTAGTTAGTTAGTTAGTTAGTTAGTTAGTTAGTTAGTTAGTTAGTTAGTTAGTTAGTTAGTTAGTTAGTTAGTTAGTTAGTTAGTTAGTTAGTTAGTTAGTTAGTTAGTTAGTTAGTTAGTTAGTTAGTTAGTTAGTTAGTTAGTTAGTTAGTTAGTTAGTTAGTTAGTTAGTTAGTTAGTTAGTTAGTTAGTTAGTTAGTTAGTTAGTTAGTTAGTTAGTTAGTTAGTTAGTTAGTTAGTTAGTTAGTAGTTAGTTAGTTAGTTAGTTAGTTAGTTAGTTAGTTAGTTAGTTAGTTAGTTAGTTAGTTAGTTAGTTAGTTAGTTAGTTAGTTAGTTAGTTAGTAGTTAGTTAGTTAGTTAGTTAGTTAGTTAGTTAGTTAGTTAGTTAGTTAGTTAGTTAGTTAGTTAGTTAGTTAGTTAGTTAGTTAGTTAGTTAGTTAGTAGTTAGTTAGTTAGTTAGTTAGTTAGTTAGTTAGTTAGTTAGTTAGTTAGTTAGTTAGTTAGTTAGTTAGTTAGTTAGTTAGTTAGTTAGTTAGTTAGTTAGTTAGTTAGTTAGTTAGTTAGTAGTTAGTTAGTTAGTTAGTTAGTTAGTTAGTTAGTTAGTTAGTTAGTTAGTTAGTTAGTTAGTTAGTTAGTTAGTTAGTTAGTTAGTTAGTTAGTTAGTTAGTAGTTAGTTAGTTAGTTAGTTAGTTAGTTAGTTAGTTAGTTAGTTAGTTAGTTAGTTAGTTAGTTAGTTAGTTAGTTAGTTAGTTAGTTAGTTAGTTAGTTAGTTAGTTAGTTAGTTAGTTAGTAGTTAGTTAGTTAGTTAGTTAGTTAGTTAGTTAGTTAGTTAGTTAGTTAGTTAGTTAGTTAGTTAGTTAGTTAGTTAGTTAGTTAGTTAGTAGTTAGTTAGTTAGTTAGTTAGTTAGTTAGTTAGTTAGTTAGTTAGTTAGTTAGTTAGTTAGTTAGTTAGTTAGTTAGTTAGTTAGTTAGTACAGTTGACAGATTACAACACTAGCAACTCTTCTAAAGACAGCCAATCTTAGACCAACTTTAGCGACATAATTTAATTTGAGAGGTTTCCTTCTAACATGAAAACAGATCTCAGAGATACATATTGGTATTCCTTACAAATTCTACTACTAAGTATGTAAGTGTTTACACCTACATTAGGATCGTATCGCGACTAAAACTAAATAGAATTTAGTTTTTGTACTTTTGCATAAGAAAGATAGCATTCTCTAAAATAACTGCATATGTACATATTTATTTAACAAAATTTCTGACTAACAATCCCAATGATCATCAACAAAAATAAATAAAAACACGTACAAAGTACTCGCATTCATTTAAATCGTAGTACCAATTCCCCATGTACATACGTTTTACGTATCGTAAATATATGAGTAAGTTTGTATGTGTAATGTACGTATGACGTACATATGAGTAAACTTCTATACTATAAAAAATCGTAACAGCAACACAATCAATTGCAAACGTCTAGTTAAAGCCCCAACGATCGATCCATAGAACGACCAACAACTTATACGTCCAGCTTAGTGCTTATTTTATGCTTATTTTTCTCGCTCTGTACGAGTATTTAAGCATGTAGAATAATTGCTAAAGAAAGCACGAACAACATCAATAGCAACAACAACAGCAACGATAATGACGAGCGACGATGAAAACGACAACAACGATGGCAACTACGAATGATTGAAAATGAGAACAAAACAAAAACTATGTAAACAACAGCAACAATAAAAAAAAAAAAAAACAAAATGAAAACGAGAGACTGGGTCACTGTTACTCGCTGCCGTCGCTATCGTCGTTCTCATCAACAACAAACAGCCCCAGCAACAATAAGAACAACAACAACGGCAATAACAAGAACATCACGATAAATGCTGTTTGCGCTAGTGTGTGTTGTTGTAAGCTAGAAGCTCCCATCAAGTTTAATGTTCGTCTGCAATTCGTATAAAATGTGTGATCGTTACGATTCGTCTCAATTCATACATTCGTATGTAGAACTTACGACAACCGGTTACAATATTTTTTCAATTTCTTTTCATTTCGTTCTGTGTTGTTGTTGCCGTACTAAAAGATACTTTCTTACTTCTTGTTTTTAAGTTTTATTTCACAGACACATTAAAAATGAAAATAAACAAAAAAGTCAAAGAAATAGTTGTCTTTAGGTGAAGTTGTTTGTTTGTTTTTGTAAGTAAATTCTTTTCTTTTAATTTTTTTTTTCTTCACTCTTTTTGTTAGTTTAAGGCCCAATACACACATTTTCATAGCGACATTAAAATTTTGCTTTCGTGCAAGTCGTTTCTTCTATTTTTATGTTTCTTGTTCTTCATTTTCTTTCTACAACTTCTTGAGTTGTGAAAGCAAAAGCGTTCTGATTTTCGTTGTTGTTTCTTCATTTGTAAACTTCTTATTTTTTCCTCTTACATTCTTGTCTTTATTTAAATGTTTTTTTTTATTATTTTTTTTAACTTTCACACCGGAGCTTTATTTTAAAGCGTTGGTTGGTTGGCTGGCTGCTTTCTTGATTTGTTGTTGTTGTTCTTTGGTATTTTAGTTCTGTTGTTATTAAGTTTAGTCATACGGAAGTGTCTGAAAGTATAGGTGTTTCCATTTTAGAAAATGGTTGGAAAGAATATAAGAATGTCGGCATTGGTTTTAAGTTATGATGTTTCACTGAAATAAAACCTAAGATACCATTTCTCAAAATATTTTTCATGGCTCAATATTTGGTGAGCTGGGTCAAAAGTTTAAGATTTTTTAAATTTTTTCATATTCACGAAAATGTGATTTTTATATCATATATAAGGCAATCTATAAGTGCTGAAATACTGAATCAATCAATCATCTTTTTTGAGCAATATTTGACAGATTTGAATGTACCTTTGTCTAGACTATAGACTAGACTACAGACTAGACTAAAAACTATACTATAGATTAGACTATAAACTAGACTATAGGACTATAGACAACACTATAGACTAGACTAGACTAGACTAGACTATAGACTAGACTATAGACTAGACTATAGACTAGACTATAGACTAGACTATAGACTAGACTATAGACTAGACTATAGACTAGACTATAGACTAGACTATAGACTAGACTATAGACTAGACTATAGACTAGACTAGACTAGACTATAGACTAGACTATAGACTAGACTATAGACTAGACTATAGACTAGACTAGACTAGACTAGACTATAGACTAGACTATAGACTAGACTATAGACTAGACTATAGACTAGACTATAGACTAGACTATAGACTAGACTATAGACTAGACTATAGACTAGACTATAGACTAGACTATAGACTAGACTATAGACTAGACTATAGACTAGACTATAGACTAGACTATAGACTAGACTATAGACTAGACTATAGACTAGACTATAGACTAGACTATAGACTAGACTATAGACTAGACTATAGACTAGACTATAGACTAGACTATAGACTAGACTATAGACTAGACTATAGACTAGACTATAGACTAGACTATAGACTAGACTATAGACTAGACTATAGACTAGACTATAGACTAGACTATAGACTAGACTATAGACTAGACTATAGACTAGACTATAGACTAGACTATAGACTAGACTATAGACTAGACTATAGACTAGACTATAGACTAGACTATAGACTAGACTATAGACTAGACTATAGACTAGACTATAGACTAGACTATAGACTAGACTATAGACTAGACTATAGACTAGACTATAGACTAGACTATAGACTAGACTATAGACTAGACTATAGACTAGACTATAGACTAGACTATAGACTAGACTATAGACTAGACTATAGACTAGACTATAGACTAGACTATAGACTAGACTATAGACTAGACTATAGACTAGACTATAGACTAGACTATAGACTAGACTATAGACTAGACTATAGACTAGACTATAGACTAGACTATAGACTAGACTATAGACTAGACTATAGACTAGACTATAGACTAGACTATAGACTAGACTATAGACTAGACTATAGACTAGACTATAGACTAGACTATAGACTAGACTATAGACTAGACTATAGACTAGACTATAGACTAGACTATAGACTAGACTATAGACTAGACTATAGACTAGTCTATAGACTAGACTATAGACTAGACTATAGACTAGACTATAGACTAGACTATAGACTAGACTATAGACTAGACTAGACTAGACTATAGACTAGACTATAGACTAGACTATACATATTTACTTTAAAATGATTTCTATTATATCTTCGTTGTTCTTCGAGATATTTGAACATAACAAGCCTAATAAATAAAGTAGTCCTACGTCTCAAATATAAGGAATTTTCAACCTTCATGACATGATAATCACATTAGAAAAACCTTATGTGATAAAGAAATTTTAAGTCCTGATTCGGATTACTTTATAAAAGTATATTTTACTCTGTAAGTAAAAATTTTGTCGGCCCGTGTAATTGTTTCCTGGGGGAACAAAAATGTCGATTGGTACAGCTGTCGCTGATTTGATAATCTTTGGCCCAGTATGACTTTAGTTGTTTTCGTGGGAACGATGTCCGTCTGTAGGTATATTTGTTGAAGGCGCCAGATATCTTTAGCACTGAAATATTGTATCATTTTGTTAGACATACTTTCGATAATAATGTCAAACTTAACAATAATTTTATATAACTGGGGTTTAACTAACCATGATTTAAAATAGTTTGATGATTTCTATTAGTTTGACAAAGTCATAAACTATGTTATAAAAAATCTTAGAATTTTTAGTTTTAATTTTTTTTATAAGAGTAGAATAACGGAAAGTTTAGCACAGTTTAAGACAATTTAAAATATAATTTTTTTCTTCGCGTATTTTGTATATCTTCACATAACGATAGATTAACTAACTAAGGTTTAGGTATATCCGAAAATATGGTCAAAAATAAAGGTCTTAGAAATTTTAGATTTTTACTAAAATTTATTTAAAATTTTATTTTAATCCTTTCTTTTTTCAAATAAAACACAATTTTTTATATTATTTTTTTATGTAAATATTGTAAGTATTTATTTTTTTTATTTGTTTGTATAAATTTTTATTTTTCAAAACTTATAAACTATAGATTATTAAATATATATTTTATTAAATGTTTTTTTTTTTTGCACTACTTACTACTTAAAAATCACATAAAACATGGAAAGTTCTTAGACGCATAAATGATTGCAGGGATAGCTTCCCAAAACTATAATATTTTTACAACAATACAAATAACTTGAAAGTGTTATACTTCTTTAAAAATGTGGCTAAATTTAAATATGAAATTTATTAGAAAATTAGAAAAAAAACTGTAAAGTTTAAGTGTTATTGTGTTTATGGTTAAATATAATAAAAAATTATCTTTAAAAATATATAATAAAATTATTAACACTTATTTTTTTGCTTAGGTTAATTATAAATAAGTTTAGATTTTTATATTTTTAATTTAATTTCAGTTTTGTAGAACTTTTGTTTATATTTGTTTGTCTTCTAAATGAGTTATTGCATTTTTTTTTTTTGTTAGATGTTCCTTTGTTTCTAAATCTATTTTGATAATAATGTTTTGTTATTTTTTTTAATTTCATTTGCTTTTGATTATTTAAAGATGATGTAATTTACTATGAGTTAAATATATTTACTTGGTTGACATTGGTTTAGTAGAAAAAAAAAAAAAAAAATTAAAAATATAAAACCAACAATTAGTTTAGTTTATTTTTTTAAATAAATTTGCTGAATTTAAGCGAAAATTAAAAAAAAGTTTTTAAAACTTTTTTTCAATACAAAATTTATGATATTTTATATTTTAAGCAAAGCCTAAAACTATTGCACTTCTGATTTTGTTGGTTTCGAAACTAATTAAGATTTAAGATTAAATCTTAATCATAGTTTAACCCTTAAACTTTTACTGTAAAACTTTTACTTTATTTATCATTATTTCTTGAAACATTCATAAAGTTATTTATGGTTTATTAAGCCCTTTTTCTATACAAAATTTCTGTTATAGACCCAGGTTTTCTTTGTTAATACTTAAACTATATAATGCATTGAAATAAATTTGAATTTCTTTCCCATAACCATTGAAATTTCATTAACTTCACAAAACGGAAGTAATAATAGAAACAAATTTTCTTTGTTTAAAAACCCAATTATTTAACTTAAAAGAAAATGAAAATTACAACAAAATTTTTAAAAAATTAACAAACAAAAATTATTAAAACAAAACTTAACTGTTATTAGAAAAAATCTATAAAATTACAATAACTTAAGTTATAAAAAGTAAAAACAAAAAATATTAATTAAATTATTAAGAAATTCGTTTGAAATTGTATTGCATTATTAGGAAATAAAAATAATTGTTTGTTAAAGGATATAAAAAAATGCAGTGTTAATTAACTTGGTGAAATAAAATTTAACAAAAATATTCGATAAAAATAAAAAATTTTTACTGGATACAAAAGATATTAACAATTCAAATTAATTACTAAAATCTACAATGTTTTGCTCTTTAGGTAACCAGGTTTAGAATGAGTTTAAAAATCAACTTATATTTTTTGAATATTCATGAAAGTTCAAGGCAAGTTATCTCAACCTCCGGTTATCGTTTAACCAGTAGATTTTCTGCCGTTTAAAATAATTTTTCTTTGAAAACTGTCAATCTATCGTTTCGGTAAAATATAACCAGACAATGAGAAAATCTGAAAATTACTGCAAGAAATTGTTTTTCCAATTGAAATTATATATATGTAACTCTGGTTTAACTAGCCATGGTTTAAGAGAGTTTGACGATTTTAAGTCTTAATACGGCTTTATTCATAAACATATTATTATTTTATAAACGGTTTATAAATCATATTTTATAACTAATTTTTTGTTTTATAAACCTTTTATAAAATAAAATGTTATTTATGAATGTGGAGTTTAAACTATAATATAAATAAAAAGTTTAACATAGTTTAAGACAATTTAACATATTACATTCATAACTGCAGATTAACTAACTAACCCTGGTAATATTGAGTTTAACAATAGTTTCAAATGGAGATTTATTGTAAAATTAGTCGCTTTCCGTTATTCTTGTATTTAACTATTTTATATAACTGTAGATTAACTAAACAAGGTTTAACTAATGATTTCATTTTTATAAAATATTTCCTTTATTAACAATGCTGCAGTATTTTGGAATCAATATAACAAAGCTTTCTAATTTGGAATATTTTGTATATCTTGACATAACTGTAGATTAACTAATTAAGGTTTAGAAGAGTTTAGATGCCAAATGTTTTAAATTCTTAAAATTCTTAACCAATGTTATATATTATGGCCAACGATAACCACCATTAACGATATTTTATCCTTCCTTTTAAATAAAGTTGGGTTAATGGTTTAATGAAAGTTTAACTTTTGCTTTAAATTCGCTATAATTGTAATAAAAGTAAATTTTTAAATTTTTTCTTAATTTTAATTAAAAAAGTAAAGTTGCAGTTAAATTCATAGAACTATAGTTTAACTAAACCGGTTACATGAAATTTAAACTTTTGTTTTAAATGCAAATTTATGATCAAATTACTAATAACACAAAATATACTTTTCTAAAGAATTGACTGCCCTGAATCTAAATTTGGTCATATTTTAAAAGTTATAATTGAGCAAAAACAGCTTTATTTAAAATTTTGTTACGCCATCTGAAACTATAGATTAACTAAACCGATTTCATGAAAGTTAAACTTTTTTTTAAATACAAATTAATGATGAATTTATTAATAACACAGGCCAACAAAATATACATTTCTAAAGAATTTATTGCCTTGAATCCGAATCTAGATTTGGTCATATTTTAAATGTTGTAATAGAGCTAAAAAGCTTTATTTTAAAATTTTGTTACATCATCTGAAACTGTAGATTAACTAAACCGAGTTCATGAATGTTAAACTTTTCTTTCTAATACGAATTAATGATGAAATTGTTAATAACTCAAAGACCAAAACATACTTGACTGCCCTGAATCCGAATCTAGATTTGGTCATGTTTTAAAAGCTGTATTAACGCAAAGACAGCTTTAATTTAAACATTTTGTTACATCATCAGAAAGCCCAATCTCTCGACTTTAAAATAAAGATGTAACTTCTCTTATATCTTATTCCTTCTGGGAGATACATTTTGTTGTTTCAATCTTTAGGTTAATATATCTCGAAAAAGGAAAAAGATTTAATGGATTTTTTAAAGTCGACGGACTGGACTGGCAGATGATATAACAAACTTTATAAATAAATGTAAAATATGTTAACAAAATGGGGGGTTTCATTGCGTAGTACATGTTATATCGAAAATTTGGTGTGAAGGAACTAAGATTCGGGAATAAGGGCCCAAATTACGGCATACGATATCGATCGAAATCTCCATTTAGATTCTATTGAGATTTCGATCATCGTATGCCGTAATTTGGGCCCAGAGCATCTTAATCTTTCTCTCAATTCATAAGTTTAATAAATGTGGTTTTGTTGAACCTAGTTAATGATAATTTAATCTTTATTTTAAATGCTAGATCATTTCTAACGGTTTTGTTTTAAAACTATATAATCGTAGATTAACTAACCTTAGCTAAAGCAAGTTTAACTAGGAAATTATATAACAATTATTAGGCATTTGCAATAGATCGTAGAATTTAAATAAATTCAGCTAATCAACTTATACATGAAGAAATACAAGAGTTTTTTAAGAAAATAAAAAAAAAAATTCAGCTAATTTTTACGATTTAAAAAATTTCTCAATTTTTTATCTTAAATTAATGCACATAATTTTTTTCGAATATTTTTTTAAAAAAATTTTACAACCTTTTAAACCACTGCATTTTTTATAAAATAAAATAATTTACATTTTAAAGAAATTTAACAAATTTCTATTACTATTTTCTTTAAACTATATAAAACGGTACTAATTAGACTCTCTTTTTAAATGAAAAAATATTTTATAATGAATAAATCCATTATAAATCTAAAAAAAATATACAAAACATTTTTTTTTCTTTTAAGATAAATAGAAAAAAAGGACATCATAAGAAGCTTAATTTTTCAACTAATTTACTACATATTTGTTTAATTTTATTTTTCTTTAAATCACACTAACAATCAGAAAGTACTTCACTTTCATCACTTCATTCTAGATAAACAACTGCAAACACACCTGCTCATGCTTACAACACCTTAAAGATAACAGCTTAATAACACTTTTTATGCCTCTGTTATAACACTTCTAAAATGTTTTAGAAAAAAAAAATGAAAGAAACGAAACTCATCCGTTTTTTTTTTCTTTTTCATTTTCATTTGCAACTCAATTTCTACGATCTCCGGCACGTGTCATTGTTTGACGTGATTTTTCCTTTTCCCTTAGCTCTTTAATGGCGCCCACTGTGCCCACTATTAGCTTGGCTGTGAATTGGGTTTGTGAGCCTGGTGAAGATTTTGAAGAGCCACTTAAGGTGGCATTGGATTCACGATCTAAGCTGGTATTGGCATTTGCGTAAGCACTTGTATAGCCGACATAATTATTGTTGAGGTCACGACCGCAACTGCATTGATGAGACATTTTTGTTTTGGTTGTTGTTTTAGAATTATTTAAGTGGAAAAATGTTCTATTTCTATTTGTTTTATAGCAAATATATATTTTGCTTTAATTGTTTTTAAATCCACTGGGTTTGTGTGTGTTCGTTTAAAGTAAATACCAAAAAAAAAAAACTGCAATAAATTTTTCTTAATTCTGTGTATTTTTGGCTTAACGTATTACAAATATTTATGTTTCTAATACGAAAATCTTTTCTTTATTTATTTATTCGTTTTTTCCTTCTTTTCGTTAGAAAAAATCTATTAAAATTCCATTTAAGTTTAGTATTTGTCGAATGTTTTATTTTGTGTTTTTTATACGTTTCTTTATTTATCCGTAGTTTAAACTTTAACAAACCGTTTCAGTGAAATTTTTACGTAAAACTGATCCACAATCAACTAATGTTTGTATAAAGTTTTTTTCTTTTCATTTTCGATTGATCACCACCAACGTACCAAAATAAAAAAAAATTAAATGAAATAAACTTAATTTTTGTTTTTTTTTCTCTTTCTCTACATAAAAAAGTTCGCTTGCTGCTGCTGCTCTCAGCTTGTTGTGGAAAAAAGCCCGCTCTGTATTTTTTTGTTTTGTTCATTCAACTCTATAGGTGTGATTTTTCTTTTTCTGTTTCTGTAATATTTTTTAAATTCTATGTGATCGTTTTGTAAAACTTTCACACATTCTCTCCCTCTCTCTCACTGTATTTTTCTCAGGCTAAGAAGAAATATACAAAAATTATTATCGTTAAGAGAAAATATGTTTATGAATGTAATGAAAAGTTTTGTTTTCTTAAAGGGAAATGAATGTTGCCACCTGAGTCTAATGTAAAATATGTGATAAAAGCTTTACATTAAAGCATATTCACTTGTAATTTCGTACGATTTAGATACCCCGAAAAAATTATCATTACTTACCACGTTAATTTTCAAATGGGGAGTAAAGTAAGTACATACCACGATCGATGTAATTGTTTGTATATGTTCATACATATGTTTAAGATCAATATCTGAAATATTGTTTGAGGCAACCTTCTGATTTCCAAAAAGAACAGTATTGGAACAACTATATATAGCGATAACACAACCTTCAAGTGTAAACGTTAAACAAAAGAAAATACTGAATAAGTTCTGATCTTGCTACATTACAATTAGTTAGACCTACCGATTGATGGTGATTACAACGAATCTTTTTTTGTTGCGAAAAAAGGGAATTTCTCTTTAGATTAGCAACTAGTGCACCATTCAAAGAAGTTGGTTTCCTTGTTCACGTTGATTTCGGAAGTCATTTTATGAATGAATGATGAATCTTCCCTCATCTTGGAGTTATTGCAATCCCGCGGAAAAGTAGCGCTAATATGCCGACACTATAAACTGGTGATGATCAAATGTATCCTCGGTCTTTCCTTGGAATGGTATGATATAGGATCGAACCAGAGAACCACATGATTTGGTACTACGAGAACCGGTTGCCCCATAGGGAAGAGTTTCGAACTTTGTCTAGTCCCAGTTATTGGAAAGACCCCCAAAGGGATCACAGAAAGAGAATGTTGATTAAAAGTATGTTATTCGGGATAATTTCGGTACTGTTGCCAAGGCAACAGAAACCTCACAGAAGAGTGACTGTGGGACAAAGCGTTGGAAATGAGTGAGATCTGATACTGGATGGATGTAGGGGTATGCGGGCGTTATCTTATACAAATGAAACCATTGAATTTTCCATCATTTCCAGGTATGTTCAGGGTTTACTCTGTTCATAAAAGATTTACCACAGTGTATTCTCTTTCAGAGAATACACAGTGGCCATCCGATCTGCATGGGTGAAGTTTTCGCATCTCGTATGTTAAGCAACGGGACAGCAATGGATTACATAGCTCCATGTACAAGCACTTTTTTTAGGTACTCTGTGATTCGTCAAATGAAAAGACCACCATGAAATGAGGCCGTCAAGGCAGGTGTTCGTGTAAAGCACTTCGACATCTTTGCTAAAAACTCGTAATCGCCGGATCATATTTTTCAAGTCACTCTTTAAAAGCCCTAAAGAAGAATATCCTAATAGAGAAGTTCCTTTTTAAGCGAAGTACTCGTGAATGATAATGAAAGCGGAGCTTTAAAGATATCGACGAAAGAGTAAAAGCTTATTTCCCAACGATCTCGATAATTGATTTGAAAGTGGTCAACAAAACGTTGTGACTCTAAAGCTCTTCATAGCTCTATAATTCTCTCTGAAAGCTCATAAGAAGAATATCCGACTAGAGACTGAGCTTTTTAAGCGAAGTACTCGTGAATGATTATGAACTCAGAGCTTTAAAGATAGCGATGAAATTAAGATCCTAAAACTCTTTAAGAGCTGCTGATTTCATAGTTTTATGAGTTATACTCTGAAAGCTCTAAAGAAGAATATCCGACTAGGAAAGGACGTTTTTTGCCGATGTACTAGTGAATAATCATGACCTTGTGCACCTGCTTGACCAATATCGTCTGAAAAAGTAAAGCGAAAACATTAATAGTCCAATAAAGTATGAGAAAACTTTTGAAATCATTGATCTAGGAATTATAATCCAGAGAGAGAAGTTCTTAGAACTCAAATTTTCCGATAATCTTTATGATTTCAAACAGAAAATCTGGCAACTTAACTTTAAAATAACAAATCTCCCCAAAAAGAATAGAGCCTAGTAAGAGCTGGTGAGATCAGAAGTTGCTGTAAAAAAGAGAGTGGATGAAAGAGAGTAAGCTTAACGGTTGATATATTAATGTCCACTCATCTATCTTTATTGTAATAATTCGTATGTTGGCGTTTATAATCTAAGACACTCTAACTGTATCTCAGTTGTTTATTTATTATTTCTTTTTTTGTTGCTGTTGTTGTTGTTTATACTATTCGTAGTATTTATTTTCTGCTACTGCAAAAGTCAAAAGCGTTCGACGTCTTGTAAAGATATTGTATCTACACATGCATACACTTGTATGTATGAAAGTATCTACGTGTATGTATGTTTTGTACAACCGCCCGTCCGTCCATCCATCCATTTTGTCTGTCTGTTTGTATATTGTGTCTGTGAAAATGAAATTTTTGTTTGCTGCCACAACGATGGCAATGTCTACCGATGTAAGTATCTACATACAACTTGTTTTTATTCGTAACTGGCTGTTTGTTTTGGTTTCTTATGGGCTTTTGATTGCTGCTGCAAAGAAAAACGAAATTCTGTGTTTTTTCTCTGCTTCTTCTACTATAACTGCTGGTCAAAACACTTGTTGTAACGTGTATTTGGATTTTGTTTCAAAGTTTTTTCTTGTTGTTGTGGTGGTGATGTTTTTGCTGTAGTTTAATTTGTTTGGGAAAAACCCCAATTTGATGGTATGATATTTTCATTATTATTATGTTTTTTTTTTGTGGGGGGAGATTTTTAAATGATGTGTGTTTTAGAAACTTCTAAACATTAAGTTTGTTAGAACCGTTAGTTGGGTTTTGCTAGAAACCGTTATACCCATGAATTTGTATATAATAATTATTTGATAATAACTACAACTTTTTTTGGTTTGATTTCATATACATATGCAGTTTTGCCAGCTGGAACATGGTGTTTTTATGGAAAATTTTCCAAATATGTTTGTAGTTGTTTAGCCATTAAGTTAAAGTTCTTTTTTGGAGTTTAAATTTTGTATACACATTCTTAGTTTTTTTTTTTTTTTTGATGTGTGTCTTTTGAGAAATCTTTGTTTGGCCTACTTTTACCTTGTAAGTTAAGAATTTTGAAGTATGTATGTATATACTATCTCACAACAAGTCAACTTGAATTCAGTTATTTTAAATTGTCAGTAATGGGTTAATAATGAAATAATCATTTATATAGTTTTGAATTAAAAACATTAAATATCGATTTGACTCAATAACTGAACAGATCTTTAAAATGATTCTTAATTGCTCTTAAAAGCCGATATCATAAAGCTCTTAGAAGACTAACAAAGGATTGATTGAAAGCTTTTTTCACTTGATCGATAAAATATCTAAGAAATTATCGATCTTCTGTTCTGTCAATTTTGTAAATATTTTTCTATTAAAATTTGTAAGAAATCTCTCTAACATAAGAAGAGCCTAGTATGAACTAGAAAGTTCAGAAATGGGGAAAAAAGTACATGAAATAATTCTTGTAATGACGTTTATTAAATGTTTTATTTCTTTTGTTATATGTAGGTCTATGATCAGCGATCTTCTATTATTCCAAATTAAAGAATTTGAAAATTACACACAGATCGCGATCGTTTTGCTGTGTTTTCTATTTCAGAATTTTGAGCGATACCTTAATCGATACATTGATCATAACAATGATGTTCCGCTACTGTTTTATATTTCAATTAACTCTCCCACTGATATAACCGAATATCTCCTCAATAAGAACGAAATGGTTCATATTAGCATAGACAATTTAGCTTACTGATCGGTTATGTTCTCAACATAATTTACTAGACTGTAGTCTAATTGTAATTGACGTTATTATATAAAATAATACAATCAAATAAGTTCTAAAAGAATCCATTTTGACAAGATCATATCTCTGAAATAAAGTTTTATTTAGGGTATAACAGAAAGAGGTACTACCATGAACTATCTTAGTAGGTTTCTCTCTCAAGAGCCAGATATCTCTACCTTCATGCAAGTATTTTAGATCCAAAATCTTGCCGGAGATTCTCAGTTATTTTACTACAACGAGCTAATTATCTTCGATACTTTGCTCTTTAAATTAGCTGAAGAATTTAGTAGAGAAGTAATACATTGAGGTATTTCAGATGGGTTATATATAGGGCCAGATATATATCTCTATGCAAATTAAGGTTAATCAATATGGGCCACTGTTTATCAATATAAGTTCACTGAGCGTCTTAAATGTGGTTAGGCTAATTTGTTTATGTTTTACTACATCTGATCAATGAATTTGATAAGTGATATATACCTTATAGAATAAGTTGTCACACACAAATTAAGAATTCTTTAGGGCCATAACCTTTTAAATTTCTTTAAAAATTAGAAAGTTTGAAAAACTATAACAACACCTACTACTAAATTCTTAAAAGAATTTCTTCAGCTGATCTTTTTTACTCATTTTACACGTATGAGCTCATACATACATACATACGTTTTATTTCGAAAAGAAAGCGAAATCTTTCATATAATTAAGTAAATGCTGGTACGAGTTTTATTTTTTTTTTTCTTATCAGTTTGTGAACAGTAAAACAACTTGCAGTAATGGATGTAAATTACGAGTATTCTTAAAAAAAACAAAACGAGTTTAACAGTTAGTAACTCAAAGTGTTGGCTTTTTTAAGCAAAAGCTGTTTCTTTTGAAGCCGAGATACTTCTCCTGCCACTATTGATCGGTCGTTCTGTCTGTTTGTCTTAGTACAATATGTACAAGTAACTGAAGTTTTGTTCTTGTTTTTTATTATTCTCTTTTTTACAACAAACTGCGTGATTTTATTACTTGTTCGTGTTTTAATTAAAACTGGGAGTAGCCACTTACCGGGGAAGTGAACTAGAAGTCTTTAGATTAGACTATACTCTAGACTAGGCAATAGACTAGACAATATACTAGGCAATAGACTAGACTATAGACTAGACTATAGACTAGACTATAGACTAGACTATAGACTAGACTATAGACTAGACTATAGACTAGACTATAGACTAGACTATAGACTAGACTATAGACTAGACTATAGACTAGACTATAGACTAGACTATAGACTAGACTATAGACTACACTATAGACTAGACTATAGACTAGACTATAGACTAGACTATAGACTACACTATAGACTACACTATAGACTACACTATAGACTACACTATAGACTAGACTATAGACTAGACTATAGACTAGACTATAGACTAGACTATAGACTAGACTATAGACTAGACTATAGAGTAGACTATAGACTAGACTATAGACTAGACTATAGACTAGACTATAGACTAGACTATAGACTAGACTATAGACTACTATAGACTAGACTATGGACTAGACTATAGACTAGACTATAGACTAGACTATAGACTAGACTAATAGACTATAGACTAGACTATAGACTAGACTATAGACTAGACTATAGACTAGACTATAGACTAGACTAATATGACTAGACATAGACTAGACTATAGACTAGACTATAGACTAGACTATAGACTAGACTATAGACTAGGACTATAGACTAGACTATAGACTAGACTATAGACTAGACTATAGACTAGACTATGACTAGACTATAGACTAGACTATAGACTAGACTATAGACTAGACTATAGACTAGACTATAGACTAGACTATAGACTAGACTATAGACTAGACTATAGACTAGAACTATAGACTAACTATAGACTACGACTATAGACTAGACTAGACTATAGACTAGACTATAGACTAGACTATAGACTAGACTATAGACTAGACTATAGACTAGACTATAGACTAGACTATAGACTAGACTATAGACTAGACTATAGACTAGACTATAGACTAGACTATAGACTAGACTATAGACTAGACTATAGACTAGACTATAGACTGACTATAGCTATAGACTCGGACTATAGACTAGGACTATAGACTAGACTATAGACTAGACTATAGACTAGACTAGAGACTAGACTATAGACTAGACTATAGACTAGAACTATAGACTAGACTATAGACTAGACTATAGACTAGACTATAGACTAGACTATAGACTAGACTATAGATCTAGGACTATAGACTAGACTATAGACTAGGACTACTATCAGGACTAGACTATAGACTAACTATACTAGGACTATGACTATAGACTAGACATAGACTAGACTATAGACTAGACTATAGACTAGACTATAGACCAGACTATAGACTAGACTATAGAACTAGGAACTATAGACTAGGACTATAGACTAGGACTATGACCTAGACTATAGACTAGACCTATAGACTAGACTATAGACTAGACTATAGACTAGGACTATAGACCTAGACTATAGGACACTAGACTAGACTATAGACTAGACTATAGACTAGACCTATTAGATAGACTAGTAGACTAGACTATAGACTAGACTATAGACTAGACTATAGACTAGACTCTAGACTAGGACTATAGACTAGACTTATAGGACTAGACTATAGACTAGACTCTAGACTAGACTATAGACTAGACTATAGCCTAGACTATAGACTAGACTATAGACTAGACTATAGACTAGACTATAGACTAGACTATAGACTAGACTATAGACAAGACTATAGACTAGACTATAGACTAGACTATAGACTAGACTATAGACTAGACTATAGACTAGACTATAGACTAGACTATAGACTAGACTATAGACTAGACTATAGACTAGACTATAGACTAGACTATAGACTAGACTATAGACTAGACTATAGACTAGACTATAGACTAGACTATAGACTAGACTATAGACTAGACTATAGACTAGAATATAGACTAGACTATAGACTAGACTATAGACTAGACTATAGACTAGACTTTAGACTAGACTATAGACTAGACTATAGACTAGACTATAGACTAGACTATAGACTAGACTATAGACTAGACTATAGACTAGACTATAGACTAGACTATAGACTAGACTATAGACTAGACTATAGACTAGACTATAGACTAGACTATAGACTAGACTATAGACTAGACTATAGACTAGACTATAGACTAGACTATAGACTAGACTATAGACTAGACTATAGACTAGACTATAGACTAGACTATAGACTAGACTATAGACTAGACTATAGACTAGACTATAGACTAGACTATAGACTAGACTATAGACTAGACTATAGACTAGACTATAGACTAGACTATAGACTAGACTATAGACTAGACTATAGACTAGACTATAGACTAGACTATAGACTAGACTATAGACTAGACTATAGACTAGACTATAGACTAGACTATAGACTAGACTATAGACTAGACTATAGACTAGACTATAGACTAGACTATAGACTAGACTATAGACTAGACTATAGACTAGACTATAGACTAGACTATAGACTAGACTATAGACTAGACTATAGACTAGACTATAGACTAGACTATAGACTAGACTATAGACTAGACTATAGACTAGACTATAGACTAGACTATAGACTGGACTATAGACTAGACTATAGACTGGACTATAGACTAGACTATAGACTGGACTATAGGCTAGACTATAGACTAGACTATATGCTACATTATAGACTAGTCTGTTATGCGCTCCTTATCATGAACTATTCGTTGATAGAAGCACCTATAAAAATTAATTTTGGTCTAATGATCTATCTCAATCCAAGAGATTTTCTTTATTTTGATTAGTTTTTTAATTATATAAACATCTGCCATCATTTTTCGAAAAACTCGTCTCAGTTCTAAGTTCTGTTCTGTTCTGTTGCTTCATTTTATGAATTCATAAGCAACAGACAGATAAACACCATATGAGCACTATTCATTTTATTTTTTATTCTGTGCAGCTGAGCAAGTAAATAAATATTTACATACTCAAAGAACGAAAAGAACAACAACAAAAGCTATAAAAGAATAAAAAAAATGAAAACACAAGTAAGCCTTTTGTACTCCGAAAGTATGTCAGTCTGTCAGCCGAACATGACTTAGAACCACTTGAGGGCAAATGTTGTTTTATTATTATTTTTTTTTTTTACTACCAACAGAGTATCTGTGTGGTTTTCTGTTCTTTGGGAGAGTGTGAGTGTATTCATTCGCTCGTTCGTTTGATCTTATACAGCTGATGTTATTTTCATTTTTTTTTTGGATTTTAATTAAACTCTTGTCGTGACTTATAAAAGTTATTGTTGGCTTTTAGTTCTTCGTTCAAGTTCTGGGCTTCAATCGTTAACACACTTTATTCAGTTACATATGTACCTAAGTATGTATGTTTGTAAAAGCCAAGAGGCAGAGAGTGTTATTTAGACATATCAAGCCCACTTCTTTTGGTTGTTTTGCTAGTGGGGTCTTCAAATTGTTGGAATCTCGCTATTGGTTGTAAACAACACTTGTTGCAGCTTTTTTTAACTTTTCAGATCGTGCGAAGTGTTTTTTGCTGCTTTTTTGTACTTATCTATTAATATTTTTAAAGAAAATTTTCATAGATAACCCAGCAAATTTTGTTTTTTTTTTTGAGCAATTGCAGTTAGAGTTTGTACCAGTACCAGATGAGGATGTATACTACATGAAATCCGAAGAAATACACCTAGGCTACTACTATTACTACTGTTGTTCGCTCCTTTTCATGAAAAAACAATTGTCCACTGAATGTATTATTTGTCAATGTTCAGAAACTCAGTTTCGTGGACGTAATTCCTAAGAATTTTCCAATCAGTATTAGTTAGGAATGTTATTTCGGTTAATATCACTTCCAAGATACTTGGATCTAACTTCGACGAATGTCTGACAGTGGCAAAAAAGTGCTCCAGAGTTTCACTGTCCTTTCCACATGCTCTACATTTGTCTGAATCCGCACGTCCAATTTTGTACAGATGTGCTCGTAATCCTGTGTGTCCACTCAGAATAAGTACCATCATACTAACTTCAGACTTGCTCATTTTGAGGTTCTATCCACCGTTTAATTATTCCAAGAGGCCTTATGGGATTCTCTCACCCATATTTTTAATTCAGCTTTTGTTGCGGCGAAGGGTTTTGCGTTTGTCAGGTTAACTACCTCGAGCTCCCTTCCCTTTAAAGCTATTACATTCGCCCTTTCGTTGCCGACTACTCCCGAGTGGCCTGGTACCCATATGATGTAAACCTTACCTCTCGGAGAGTATTCGGTTAAAGCTTTTCTACAATCCAATACGGTCTTAGATTTAATTCTTTCACATGATATCGCTCTGATTGCCTTCTGGCCGTCGAAAATCTGAGGGCGCTATATTTATTGTAATCCTATTGTTTATAACAAATAAAAATATTGGATCCACACCTACCTGAAGATGTTCCAATAGACGGAAAATCACTTTCTGATTTCATTTAACGATGTCAACGGATGATATCTCAGCAATTACAGCAGATTTTTAAACAATTCAAAAATTATTTTTATAAAAACATTAATTTTAAATGTTTGTTGGGTTATCATAATATGTGATATGATTGTTACAAGAAGTACTCGTCGTCGTATAATATTTAATTTGTTGCAGGTCTTTTATGACTTGTTGCCTTAAGAGTTTTTTTTGCTGTTGCTCATGGTATTTCTTTTGCGATTTCTGTATGATCATGGTGCTAAGAAACTAAAGATTTACAGTTTCTCCCACATTATTATTAAAAAAAAAAACTTAACTGACACACTATCACACATAAACTCACTCACACGCGGTCACATATAACTCATACGTACAGTAATTTATACATATGTACATTAGGGTGTCCTGTGAACCACTTTTCTGTAGCAATAGGATGCGTATTAATGTACTAAATATGAGAACTCATTTCTCTTTTGAGTCTCGATTGAGAAGTATTCCTACA
Source organism: Lucilia sericata (assembly GCF_015586225.1). NCBI lineage: Eukaryota > Metazoa > Arthropoda > Insecta > Diptera > Calliphoridae > Lucilia > Lucilia sericata. Next base: position 276,099 of record NW_023994141.1, on the reverse strand, counting down.
TGAGATTCTTAAAAAGGCTATTCCTCGGGACACCCTAATATACATATATAAGTATGTATGTATATTGTATATTGAATTTATTGGTTAATGTATTGGTTACTTTATGGGATTTCCATTCATTGAAACTATTCATTCACTCCTTGGAAATTATACATTTTCTTTCTAACATATAAAACTCATATGAGTATATTTTATCTTGTACATCTGTTTGTTAAAGAACTATGAGCTACAACTTATAGTTTTGGGTAAAGTATCTATATGTAAACAAAATTGTATTTATAAAATGTGTGTGTATTTTTTATGGCAAGTTTTTTATTATTATTTTGTATCTGCAAGTTTGTTAGATTTTTTCTTTTATTGTGCAGTTTATGTCTTAAAATCTTCTCATGATTTTTTTTTCATGTTATTTTAGTTGATGTTGCTGCTGTCGCTGTTGTCTAAATACGTTTCAAATCAATTATAAATTCATTGTATTAGAAAAATATTGTTGGTATTGTTTTTTTTCCAAAAAATACAAATCATCAAATCTGTTTGTTGTTTATTGGTCGTGATTTATTTTGTTGTAGTATTTTGTTGCTATTTTTCTATTATTGTTAACATGCAAAAATTTACCATAATAAACAATCGCATAATTTGTTAGATGATTTTTTGGCAATATGTTGTTTTTGTAGATTTAAATGTTTTGTGTTTAAATTTAATATTGTGTTTTTAAATATTACAGGTTGTTGATTTTTTGCGATTTTCTTTGTATTAGGGTCATAGTGCAATTTTTTGAGGTATATTTTTGGAAAGATGGAATTTAAAGCGATTACATAAAGGGAATAGCTACATTTGTATCTTGTAGATATTATCCTATAGACTAGAGTATAGACTAGACTATAGACTAGACTATAGACTAGACTATAGACTAGACTATAGACTAGACTATAGACTAGACTATAGACTAGACTATAGACTAGACTATAGACTAGACTATAGACTAGACTATAGACTAGACTATAGACTAGACTAGACTATAGACTAGACTATAGACTAGACTATAGACTAGACTATAGACTAGACTATAGACTAGACTATAGACTAGACTATAGACTAGACTATAGACTAGACTAGACTATAGACTAGACTATAGACTAGACTATAGACTAGACTATAGACTAGACTATAGACTAGACTATAGACTAGACTATAGACTAGACTATAGACTAGACTATAGACTAGACTATAGACTAGACTATAGACTAGACTATAGACTAGACTATAGACTAGACTATAGACTAGACTATAGACTAGACTATAGACTAGACTATAGACTAGACTATAGACTAGACTATAGACTAGACTATAGACTAGACTATAGACTAGACTATAGACTAGACTATAGACTAGACTATAGACTAGACTATAGACTAGACTATAGACTAGACTATATACTAGACTATAGACTAGACTATAGACTAGACTATAGACTAGACTATAGACTAGACTATAGACTAGACTATAGACTAGACTATAGACTAGACTATAGACTAGACTATAGACTAGACTAAAGACTAGACTATAGACTAGACTATAGACTAGACTATAGACTAGACTATAGACTAGACTATAGACTAGACTATAGACTAGACTATAGACTAGACTATAGACTAGACTATAGACTAGACTATAGACTAGACTATAGACTAGACTATAGACTAGACTATAGACTAGACTATAGACTAGACTATAGACTAGACTATAGACTAGACTATAGACTAGACTATAGACTATTCTATAGACTAGACTATAGACTAGACTATAGACTAGACTATAGACTAGACTATAGACTAGACTATAGACTAGACTATAGACTAGACTATAGACTAGACTATAGACTAGACTATAGACTAGACTATAGACTAGACTATAGACTAGACTATAGACTAGACTATAGACTAGACTATAGACTAGACTATAGACTAGACTATAGACTAGACTATAGACTAGACTATAGACTAGACTATAGACTAGACTATAGACTAGACTATAGACTAGACTATAGACTAGACTATAGACTAGACTATAGACTAGACTATAGACTAGACTATAGACTAGACTAGAGACTAGACTATAGACTAGACTATAGACTAGACTATAGACTAGACTATAGACTAGACTATAGACTAGACTATAGACTAGACTATAGACTAGACTATAGACTCTAGACTATAGACTAACTATAGACTAGACAATGACTAGACTAGTAGACTAACTATAGACTAGACTATAAGACTATACTATAGACTAGACTATAGACTAGACTATAGACTAGACTTCATAGACTAGGACTATAGACTAGAACTTAAGACTAGACTAGACTAGACTATAAGACTGCTATAGACTAGACTATAGACTAGGGACTAATGAGACTAGACTATAGACCTAGACTATGAGACTAGACTATAGACTAGACTATAGACTAGACTATAGACTAGACTATAGACTAGACTATAGACTAGACTATAGACTAGACTATAGACTAGACTATATACTAGACTAATAGACTAGACTATAGACTAGACTATAGACTAGACTATAGACCTAGACTATAGACTACTAGACTAGACTATAGACTAGACTATAGACTAGACTATAGACTAGACTATAGGACTAGACTATAGACTAGACTATAGACTAGACTATAGACTAGACTATAGACTAGACTATAGACTAGGACTATAGACTAGACTATAGACTAGACTATAGACTAGACTATAGACTAGACTATAGACTAGACTATAGACTAGACTATAGACTAGACTATAGACTAGACTATAGACTAGACTATAGACTAGACTGTAGACTAGACTATAGACTAGACTATAGACTAGACTATAGACTAGACTATAGACTAGACTATAGACTAGACTATAGACTAGACTATAGACTAGACTGTAGACTAGACTATAGACTAGACTATAGACTAGACTATAGACTAGACTATAGACTAGACTATAGACTAGACTATAGACTAGACTATAGACTAGACTATAGACTAGACTAGACTAGACTATAGACTAGACTATAGACTAGACTATAGACTAGACTATAGACTAGACTATAGACTAGACTATAGACTAGACTATAGACTAGACTATAGACTAGACTATAGACTAGACTATAGACTAGACTATAGACTAGACTATAGACTAGACTATAGACTAGACTATAGACTAGACTATAGACTAGACTATAGACTAGACTATAGACTAGACTATAGACTAGACTATAGACTAGACTATAGACTAGACTATAGACTAGACTATAGACTAGACTATAGACTAGACTACAGACTAGACTATGACGACTATAGACTAGACTATAGACTAGACTATAGACTAGACTATAGACTAGACTATAGACTAGACTATAGACTAGACTGTAGACTAGACTATAGACTAGACTATAGACTAGACTATAGACTAGACTATAGACTAGACTATAGACTAGAATATAGACTAGACTGTAGACTAGACTATAGACTAGACTATAGACTAGACTATAGACTAGACTATAGACTAGACTATAGACTAGACTATAGACTAGACTATAGACTAGTCTATAGACTAGACTATAGACTAGACTATAGACTAGACTATAGACTAGACTATAGACTAGACTATAGACTAGACTATAGACTAGACTATAGACTAGACTATAGACTAGACTATAGACTAGACTATAGACTAGACTATAGACTAGACTATAGACTAGACTATAGACTAGACTATAGACTAGACTATAGACTAGACTATAGACTAGACTATAGACTAGACTATAGACTAGACTATAGACTAGACTATAGACTAGACTATAGACTAGACTATAGACTAGACTATAGACTAGACTATAGACTAGACTATAGACTAGACTATAGACTAGACTATAGACTAGACTAGACTATAGACTAGATTATAGACTAGACTATAGACTAGACTATAGACTAGACTATAGACTAGACTATAGACTAGACTATAGACTAGACTATAGACTAGACTATAGACTAGACTATAGACTAGACTATAGACTAGACTATAGACTAGACTATAGACTAGACTAGACTATAGACTAGACTAGACTATAGACTAGACTATAGACTAGACTATAGACTAGACTATAGACTAGACTATAGACTAGACTATAGACTAGACTATAGACTAGACTATAGACTAGACTATAGACTAGACTATAGACTAGACTATAGACTAGACTATAGACTAGACTATAGACTAGACTATAGACTAGACTATAGACTAGACTATAGACTAGACTATAGACTAGACTATAGACTAGACTATAGACTAGACTATAGACTAGACTATAGACTAGACTATAGACTAGATATAGACTAGACTATAGACTAGACTATAGACTAGACTATAGACTAGACTATAGACTAGACTATAGACTAGACTATAGACTAGACTATAGACTAGACTATAGACTAGACTATAGACTAGACTATAGACTAGACTATAGACTAGACTATAGACTAGACTATAGACTAGACTATAGACTAGACTATAGACTAGACTATAGACTAGACTATAGACTAGACTATAGACTAGACTATAGACTAGACTATAGACTAGACTATAGACTAGACTATAGACTAGACTATAGACTAGACTATAGACTAGACTATAGACTAGATTATAGACTAGACTTATAGACTAGACTATAGACTAGACTATAGACTAGACTATAGACTAGACTATAGACTAGACTATAGACTAGACTATAGACTAGACTATAGACTAGAGCTATAGACTAGACTATAGACTAGACTATAGACTAGACTATAGACTAGACTATAGACTAGACTATAGACTAGACTATAGACTATAGACTAGGCTATAGACTAGGCTATAGACTAGGCTATAGACTAGGCTATAGACTAGGCTATAGACTAGACTATAGACTACACTATAGACTAGACTACTGTTTTCATCTTCATTTGTCATACGGATGGAAGTTCATTTTACATTAGACATGTGTACTCGTGTAAAGTGGGCTTTATATTATGGTGACGATTTTGTAAATATTTTAAAATTTGAATTTTTTTATTGGGGGCAGGCCGAAACCCATTTTTAAGAAATAAATCAAAGCAACATAACGCCATAATGATATTTAACACTTCATAAAAAATGTCTAGTTTTTGGTATTTATCATATAAAATAAACTCATACGTTTGTCAAGCAGAAACATATTCATCATAATTTCAAGGTTCAGACGACAAATATTGTAAATATAATGATTACTTACAAATGTAATAGTATTATTAGTTAACTTACATAAATATAAAGAATTCATAGACATTCCTATAAAACACGCATGTATATAAAACTGAAACATATTAATGATTATTTTTTATACATTATTCAAATGCGTCGTTATAAAAAATATATATAAAAAATTTAGTTTAATCAAAGTGTATGTGAATGTGAATATAACATGATGAGAGATCCCATGTAGTTAAAATGTGATTTTGGTATAAATATTTGTAAGTATTTTTATATTCCCAGGTGGAAGATAGTTAAAATATAATTTTGTACATGTGATAATGCAAAAGATAATCTGCATTCACAGTTAAAAGTAATTTTAAGGGATTTCAAAGAATCAGATCATTCACCATAGAGCCACATTTAATCAAATATCTCTTAAAATTTTATTACAATGCACTCTTGAGAATTAAGGACAAACGACAAAACAATTGAAATGTTTAAAACTTTACTATTTTTGAACATTATGCTGAAAAGTTTTGAATTTTTAAAATGTTATTTCCTGATAAATTTGTCACTAATAAACATACAATTCCCTTAAACTTCTGTTAACTTTGTAGGTATTAATAACATGACCATTTCATATGTGTTTGTATTACAAAAGTAAACCCGTGTTCTTATTACCATAAATATGTCTGAGTTGATGAGATTTATGATCGATTGGATGTTATGAAAATATAGAAAAAAAGAAAAACGAAAATGTCATTTTAATAAGAAGAGGGATTAATATACAGACATTGATAAACAGACAGATGTGCATAAAAACATGTTTGGTTGGGTAATACATACACACATATCTATGTACATATGAATATACATAAATAATATTTTACCAAAACGCGCGGATACAAAGCTTCGGGAATTACCGGACATTTCAGTAAAACTGACTACTTCTAACGGTATATATAAAGTATATATAAAGTGTTATGTCTTTTAGGAACCAAAAATCGATTTTTGGTGGAAAATAAAAGTGATCACAGATTTTAATTGTTTCTGTCCTAGGGCTTCTAGTTTGGCCAGAAAATGGACTTTTATGTTTTCAAGCAAAAATTGATTTTTAGTGGGAAATAAAAGTGATCACAGATTTTAATCCATTTTGTCCTAGGGCTTCTAGTTTGGCCAGAAAATGGACTTTTATGTTTTCAATCAAAAATCAATTTTTAGTGTGAAATAAAAGCGTTCACAGATTTTAATCCATTTTGTCCTAGGGCTTCTAGTTTGGCCAGAAAATGGACTTTTATGTTTTCAACCAAAAATCGACTTTTAGTGGGAAATAAAAGTGATCACAGATTTTAATTGTTTCTGTCCTAGGGCTTCTAGTTTAGCCAGAAAATGGTCCTAGGGCTTCTAGTTAGGCAGAAAATGGACTTTTATGTTTTCAACCAAAAATCGATTATTAGTGGGAAATAAAAGTGATCACAGATTTTAATTGTTTCTGTCCTAGGGCTTCTAGTTTAGCCAGAAAATGGACTTTTATGTTTTCAACCAAAAATCGATTTTAGTGGGAAATAAAAGTGATCACAGATTTTAATCCATTTTGTCCTAGTTTGGCCAGAAAATGGACTTTTATGTTTTCAACCAAAAATCGATTTTTAGTGGGAAATAATGGTGATCACAGATTTTAATCCATTTTGTACTAGGGCTTCTAGTTTGGCCAGAAAATGGACTTTTATGTTTTCAACCAAAAATCGATTTTTAGTGGGAAATAAAAGTGATCACAGATTTTAATTGTTTCTGTCCTAGGGCTTCTAGTTTGGCCAGAAAATGGACTTTTATGTTTTCAACCAAAAATCGATTTTTAGTGGAAAATAAAAGTGATCACAGATTTTAATCCATTTTGTACTAGGGCTTCTAGTTTGGCCAGAAAATGGACTTTTATGTTTTCAACCAAAAATCGATTTTTAGTGGGAAATAAAAGTGATCACAGATTTTAATTGTTTCTGTCCTAGGGCTTCTAGTTTGGCCAGAAAATGGACTTTTATGTTTTCAACCAAAAATCGATTTTTAGTGGGAAATAATGGTGATCACAGATTTTAATCCGTTTTGTACTAGGGCTTCTAGTTTGGCCAGAAAATGGACTTTTATGTTTTCAACCAAAAATCGATTTTTAGTGGGAAATAAAAGTGATCACAGATTTTAATTGTTTCTGTCCTAGGGCTTCTAGTTTAGCCAGAAAATGGACTTTTATGTTTTTAATCAAAAGTCGATTTTTAGTGGGAAAAGTGATCAAAGATTTTAATTGTTTCTGTCCTAGGGCTTCTAGTTTGGCCAGAAAATGGACTTTTATGTTTTCAACCAAAAATCGATTTTTAGTGGGAAATAAAAGTGATCACATATTTTAATCCATTTTGTCCTAGGGCTTCTAGTTTAGCCAGAAAATGGACTTTTATGTTTTCAACCAAAAATCGATTTTTAGTGGGAAATAAAAGTGATCACAGATTTTAATCCATTTTGTCCCAGGGCTTCTAGTTTGGCCAGAAAATGGACTTTTATGTTTTCAACCAAAAATCGATTTTTAGTGGAAAATAAAAGTGATCACAGATTTTAATTGTTTCTGTCCTAGGGCTTCTAGTTTGGCCAGAAAATGGACTTTTATGTTTTCAACCAAAAATCAATTTTTAGTGGAAAATAAAAGTGATCACAGATTTTAATCCATTTTGTCCTAGGGCTTCTAGTTTAGCCAGAAAATGGACTTTTATGTTTTCAACCAAAAATCAATTTTTAGTGGGAAATAAAAGTGATCACAGATTTTAATCCATTTTGTCCTAGGGCTTCTAGTTTAGCCAGAAAATGGACTTTTATGTTTTCAACCAAAAATCGATTTTTAGTGGGAAATAAAAGTGATCACAGATTTTAATCCATTTTGTCCCAGGGCTTCTAGTTTGGCCAGAAAATGGACTTTTATGTTTTCAACCAAAAATCGATTTTTAGTGGAAAATAAAAGTGATCACAGATTTTAATTGTTTCTGTCCTAGGGCTTCTAGTTTGGCCAGAAAATGGACTTTTATGTTTTCAACCAAAAATCAATTTTTAGTGGGAAATAAAAGTGATCACAGATTTTAATTGTTTCTGTCCTAGGGCTTCTAGTTTGGCCAGAAAATGGACTTTTATGTTTTCAACCAAAAATCGATTTTTAGTGGGAAATAAAAGTGATCACAGATTTTAATTGTTTCTGTCCTAGGGCTTGTAGTTTGGCCAGAAAATGGACTTTTATGTTTTCAACCAAATATCGATTTTTAGTGGGAAATAAAAGTGATCACAGATTTTAATTGTTTCTGTCCTAGGGCTTCCAGTTTAGCCAGAAAATGGACTTTTATGTTTTCAACCAAAAATCGATTTTTAGTGGGAAATAAAAGTGATCACAGATTTTAATCCATTTTGTCCCAGGGCTTCTAGTTTGGCCAGAAAATGGACTTTTATGTTTTCAACCAAAAATCGATTTTTAGTGGAAAATAAAAGTGATCACAGATTTTAATTGTTTCTGTCCTAGGGCTTCTAGTTTGGCCAGAAAATGGACTTTTATGTTTTCAAACAAAAATCGATTTTTAGTGGAAAATAAAAGTGATCACAGATTTTAATTGCTTCTGTCCTAGGGCTTCTAGTTTGGCCAGAAAATGGACTTTTATGTTTTCAACCAAAAATCGATTTTTAGTTGGAAATAAAAGTGATCGCAGATTTTAATTCTTTTTGTCCTAGGGCTTCTAGTTTGGCCAGAAAATGGACTTTTATGTTTTCAACCAAAAATCGATTTTTAGTGGAAAATAAAAGTGATCACAGATTTTAATCCATTTTGTACTAGGGCTTCTAGTTTGGCCAGAAAATGGACTTTTATGTTTTCAAACAAAAATCGCTTTTTAGTGGAAAATAAAAGTGATCACAGATCTTAATTGTTTCTGTCCTAGGGCTTCTAGTTTGGCCAGAAAATGGACTTTTATGTTTTCACCCAAAAATCGATTTTTAGTGGGAAATAAAAGTGATCGCAGATTTTAATTCTTTTTGTCCTAGGGCTTCTAGTTTGGCCAGAAAATGGACTTTTATGTTTTCAACCAAAAATCGCTTTTTAGTGGAAAATAAAAGTGATCACAGATTTTAATTGTTTCTGTCCTAGGGCTTTTAGTTTGGCCAGAAAATGGACTTTTATGTTTTCACCTAAAAATCGCTTTTTAGTGTGAAATAAAAGTGATCGCAGATTTTAATTGTTTCTGTCCTAGGGCTTCTAGTTTGGCCAGAAAATGGAATTTTATGTTTTCACCTAAAAATCGATTTTTAGTGGGAAATAAAAGTGATCGCAGATTTTAATTCTTTTTGTCCTAGGGCTTCTAGTTTGGCCAGAAAATGGACTTTTATGTTTTCACTCAAAAACTGATTTTTAGTGGGAAATAAAAGTGATCACAGATTTCAATCAATTTTGTCCTAGGCCTGTTGGTTCGGCCAGAAAATGGACTTTTATGTTTTCAACCAGAAATCGATTTTTAGTGGGAAATAAAAGTGATTACAGATTTTAATCCATTTTGTCCTAGGGCTTCTAGTTTGGCCAGAAAATGGACTTTTATGTTTTCAACCAAAAATCGATTTTTAGTGGGAAATAAAAGTGATCACAGATTTTAATTGTTTCTGTCCTTGGGCTGCTGGTTCGGCCAGAAAATGGACTTTTATGTTTTCACCCAAAAATCGATTTTTAGTGGGAAATAAAAGTGATCACAGATTTTCCATTTTTAGTGGGAAATAAAAGTGATCACAGATTTTATTCCATTTTGTCTTAGGGCTTCTAGTTTGGCCAGAAAATGGACTTTTATGTTTTCAACCAAAAATCGATTTTTAGTGGGAAATAAAAGTGATCACAGATTTTAATTGTTTCCGTACTAGGGCTGCTGGTTCGGCCAGAAAATGGACTTTTATGTTTTCACCCAAAAATCGATTTTTAGTGGGAAATAAAAGTGATCACAGATTTTAATTGTTTCTATCCTAGGTCTTCTGGTTCGGCCAGAAAATCCATTTTTAGTGGGAAGTTAAAGTGATCACAGATTTTAATTGTTTCTGTCCTAGGGCTTCTAGTTTGGCCAGAAAATGGACTTTTATGTTTTCAATCAAAAATCGATTTTTAGTGGGAAATAAATGTGATCACAGATTTTAATTGTCTCTGGCCTGGATCTTCTGGTTCGGCCAGAAAATCAATTTTTAATGGGAAATAAAAGTGATCACAGATTTTAATCTATTTTGTCCTAGGGCCAGAAAATGGACCTTAATGTTTTCAATCAAAAATCGATTTTTAGTGGAAATAAAAGTGATCACAGATTTTAATCCATTTTGTCCTTGGGCTTCCAGTTAGGCCAGAAAATGTACTTTGATGTTTTCACCCAACAAATATAATATGCTCTGTATTCTGAGTCATTCTAATACTTATTTATAGAAGCATAGCATATCCAAATATTTGAATATTATATATGTCATATATTCATGTCATTGTAAAAAGAATTGCAATTTGTTAATTGTATTCCTGTTGCTTTAATTGACACCTTAAAATTATAAATGTTTTGTTATTTATTAATAATTATTTATTGCCATTTTATATAACATTTTTTGATATCATTGCTCAAACAGTTATAAATGCTGTCTTGATAAAAAAAAACTGACGTCATTATCATATTGGTTGGTCAATGAAATCGCAAAAGAAAAGTTATTTAAACCACAAATTACACACAAAACTTACACTTACACAATAATTAGTTTTTAACGATTTCATTTATTCGCAACACTTAATAGAGACTTTCTAAGTTAGGACAAACAAAAGCGAATATTAAATACACTATATAATCTATACAAAGTCATCTATTAATAGGGGCTTTCTATTAATCCTTATTATTACTTTTAAAACAATTAATTTCTAATGGCTGATGATGGACAGACAGGTTGCTAAGTTAAGCGAAACATTTACATTAATATTTTTCTATTTGTTTTATTGTTATCATTTTTTATTTGATACAATTGACGTACTTTTTTCTAATTTATGATTCCGTTTCCGATATATAAAGCGGTTCTGTTTAAATTTGTCACATACTTACACATTCATACACTAATGTGACTTGCAAAATGAATATTTATTTATTTTATCGCTTCAGGTTTATTATAGCAACCATGACGATTTGGAGTAATGATAAAGAAATATGATGTATAGCCATTAGACAGTTGTGACAGAAGGCATGATAGCCTGAGAATTTCCCCATGGCTTGTTATTATTAAATTTTCATGTAGAATTAACCGAAATTGTTAATAAATAATATCGCAACAGTTGATTTTTTAAAACTTGATTCCTACTTTATATCCAAATCCTGTTCACTGAATAACAATACCGCTATAGTTAGTAGTTAACTGCATTACATTTAATGAACATGTTACTTATGTACATATGAATACAGGATAATAAAAATTAAATGGAAATTAAACGTCAATACCAATGTCATCATCATCACCGTCATCTGATGGCTGGACAAAGTACCATAAACAGCAGGACATTTCATTTATAGTTATATAAATTACCAAGTTTATTTCTATTAATTGTGATTTAATTGCAATAATTGTCATAACAGCCACTTAATGGCAAATTCGATATTACTAAGAGAAACCAACACACATTTTTTGGGTTATTTAGTAAGACAACCCAGCAAACATGACGACATATTTGCGTCAGAGCTTAGTAACAATATTTATTCATTTGTTGATCATATCAATATCTGTATATAAATATGGGGAATTTCATGTTAAGTAAGCCAACTGAAAAAATCGATTTTGACGAAATTTGCACTAAGGTTAGTACTATTGGATAGTAGGTCAGGCACAAATTTTCAGCTCTATCTATCAAGAATTGAGCGTAATTTAGTTTAAGGTTTGAACATATGCCCTGTAAATTCTCCAGGGTCGGCGTTATGTACTCTCGAAGAAGATTACTTTCGACATATAAAATTTTGGCATTTATTGTTTACCATTACAAAGTATAAAAAATCTCAAAAATTTGAGTGAAAATGGTATTTTTTACAATTTCGGCCAGTCAGTCCGCATTGGTCTCGGAGCTACTAAAATACTTTGAGAATAAATTGGAAACTCATTAAGGTTTCGAAAACTGCTTTCCGTTGTCTGATTCCAGCTTTGAGATTTTTGAACATGTGGCCCAAATTTGAAATTTTGATTAAAAAAATTGTTTCAAATGTTATTGCAATCCTGCCGAAAAGAGATACTACCTCTAGTCTGTCGGCACTATAAACTGGTGATTATCCTCGGTCTTTTTTAGAATGATTTGACATGGGATCGAACCAGATAACCACATAATAAGCTACCAGATACGGGATGAATGCAGGGCTATGTGAACCTTACTCACCCGTATATCTAAAGTGAGAATGTCGGATATTGTTCTGTATGAGTGTGTCGAATAAATAAAATATAACCACTTGTAGAACATCGATTTTTGATCAGTAGATTTATTAACAACAACCCGATTTTTATATATGTATATAATGTATATATATAATCGGATCTGATCGGATATAATCCGATTTATTTAATAGGTTAATGATTTTTACACATTGCAACGTATTGTAGTAGGGGATCTATCTATCTATCTATCTATCTATCTATCTATCTATCTATCTATCTATCTATCTATCTATCTATCTATCTATCTATCTATCTATCTATCTATCTATCTATCCTAAAACATTCTTCATAAATTTATATTTTAGTTATTAGACTCTGGAGCACTTTCTTTGCCATTGTCAGGCATTCGTCGAAGTTAGATCCAAGTATCTTGGAAGTGATGTTATTCCGGAAATAACATTCTTAACCAACACCGATTGGAAGATTCTTAGGAATTACGTCCAGGAAACTGAGTTTCTGAACATTCAGTAAACAATTTTTTTTTTTTTTTTTTTTTTTTTTTTTTTTTTTTCTTGAATTGGAGCGCACAACAGGCCCGATAGTGGCCTAGGTGTATTTCTTCGGATTTGATGTAGTATACATCCTCCTATCAACCTAACCTAACCTAACCTATTAGACTTTTATTAGTTTGTATTTTTAGGAAAACTATTTGCATTTATTTTCCCTATAAATAAATTTTACATTATAGCTTTAGCCCTGATTTCCAAAAACTATAAAAAAATGTCCCTCTATTATTTTCTTAAAAGAAATTCCAACATATCTGCACATGCATATAAGAAGTTTTTGTTATAATTTTAGACAAAAAAAAGAAAATTCTTACGTTCTTTAGTATGCAGAATTTGAAGGATACAACAGCAAAAGCTGAAATCTCAATTTTTATACCTTTTGAAAAAAACATGAAATGACTTTGGTCAAATATAATAAATAACTACTAAAATAAAATTTCTTTAAAAATATGTTAACATTCTAGAGAAGCTTAGATAAACTAACAATATGACCTTGCTTTCATTGTATGCATAAATTGATCACAATGACAATGATTTCAACAGATCACAAGAATTGAACAAATGCAATCAGATATCATTATTATGATAGCTAACGTTATAAAAAATAAACATTACTAACTTTGCCTTATCTTGTGAAATAAAAATGTGTATGCAAACAGGATAAAATTTCCTTAGTCAAACACGCTGCAGCTCCTTTACAATTTTAATATGGCGTCAAAAGAACTACAACTGACTAATGGTGACAGTTGGCATTTTGTAAAAGTCTAAAAGATGCAGAAAATAAAATAAAAATAATAATTGTAATTTGTTTGTTGCATACTCCCACAATAGAAGTCTATAAACTGTAGTATTGATAAAGGACATTTTGCAAATAGGACATAAGTACTTGAATATGATGATGATTATTGTATATATTTTAAATACTTAAAGCAAAGGTTGTTGGTACGTTTAGGTATTAGAAAGTATAATAGCAAATAGGGTTTCAAACTCATATTCATGCCTTCGTTCATGCTGGGGGTGACAGTCTTGATAAATTATAAAAAAATAACTAGCAAGTTAACACTCTGTAGAAAAAATTACATGCAATAGATGATAAAATTTGACTTTGAGAAATATTTCTTTTTGTAACTATTTGTTGCATATAAGTGTCAAGTGAACGTAAGATAAGGGTGGTCAGATGTAGGTAAGATTTAAGATCTGAAATATAATAATGTTCTTTGTAAAAAAATTTTGCTTAAACATAGTTTTGTGGTCTCCTTAAATTCTATTGCATCTTAAGCAAATAAATCATTAGTTTTTTTCCACATACCCAAGCAAATATGCAACAAGTGACATATAATAACTAGTATTGCTATTCGCATTCTACATGTAAATTAGAAAGAACTTTGAGCTGTAGTGAATCAATATGTGTTTTGTTGCATATTATAACAAATTGCGTGACTAAAATAAAACATCATTATTCTCATTATCATTATTATGCAGATATTTTGCTTCTCAACCCCTACAAATTGTTAAATGTTTACATATGTATATTATCGAAATATATCTAGATGTATGTTTGAATAGCAATACTTAATACTAAATATTTATTGACAATTGTTTGATTCTTTTCACTGAAAAAGACTTGAAACTTTTTTAATAATAACCAGTTGACAGTCTGTTATGCAGTTGAAATTAACTTGCATTTTCACAGTTCAACAAAATGTCGACTTGATTGTCTCCTATAAAGGCATACAAATCGACTACTTCAACATGACAGTAAACTATAGACCTAGTCCTTCTGTCCTTAGTATATACATTTTTCTAGATCCTTATAAGAACATATACATACGTATTAGGGTGTGCCGTCTCTACCACTTTTTTATAGAATAATTCTCAAACGACATTCTAAAAACAACCAAATAAATTTTTTTAAGGGACTCAGTTCCCTACTAGCGACTGAAACTCAGTTAGTTAGTTAGTTAGTTAGTTAGTTAGTTAGTTAGTTAGTTAGTTAGTTAGTTAGTTAGTTAGTTAGTTAGTTAGTTAGTTAGTTAGTTAGTTAGTTAGTTAGTTAGTTAGTTAGTTAGTAGTTAGTTAGTTAGTTAGTTAGTTAGTTAGTTAGTTAGTTAGTTAGTTAGTTAGTAAGTTAGTTAGTTAGTTAGTTAGTTAGTTAGTTAGTTAGTTAGTTAGTTAGTTAGTTAGTTAGTTAGTTAGTTAGTAGTTAGTTAGTTAGTTAGTTAGTTAGTTAGTTAGTTAGTTAGTTAGTTAGTTAGTTAGTTAGTTAGTTAGTTAGTTAGTTAGTAGTTAGTTAGTTAGTTAGTTAGTTAGTTAGTTAGTTAGTTAGTTAGTTAGTTAGTTAGTTAGTTAGTTAGTTAGTTAGTTAGTTAGTTAGTTAGTTAGTTAGTTAGTTAGTTAGTTAGTTAGTTAGTTAGTTAGTTAGTTAGTTAGTTAGTTAGTTAGTTAGTTAGTTAGTTAGTTAGTTAGTTAGTTAGTTAGTTAGTTAGTTAGTTAGTTAGTTAGTTAGTTAGTTAGTTAGTTAGTTAGTTAGTTAGTAGTTAGTTAGTTAGTTAGTTAGTTAGTTAGTTAGTTAGTTAGTTAGTTAGTTAGTTAGTTAGTTAGTTAGTTAGTTAGTTAGTTAGTTAGTTAGTTAGTTAGTTAGTTAGTTAGTTAGTAGTTAGTAGTTAGTAGTTAGTTAGTTAGTTAGTTAGTTAGTTAGTTAGTTAGTTAGTTAGTTAGTTAGTTAGTTAGTTAGTTAGTTAGTTAGTTAGTTAGTTAGTTAGTAGTTAGTTAGTTAGTTAGTTAGTTAGTTAGTTAGTTAGTTAGTTAGTTAGTTAGTAGTTAGTTAGTTAGTTAGTTAGTTAGTTAGTTAGTTAGTTAGTTAGTTAGTTAGTTAGTTAGTTAGTTAGTTAGTTAGTTAGTTAGTTAGTAGTTAGTTAGTTAGTTAGTTAGTTAGTTAGTTAGTTAGTTAGTTAGTTAGTTAGTTAGTTAGTTAGTTAGTTAGTTAGTTAGTTAGTTAGTTAGTTAGTTAGTTAGTTAGTTAGTTAGTTAGTTAGTTAGTTAGTTAGTTAGTTAGTTAGTTAGTTAGTTAGTTAGTTAGTTAGTTAGTTAGTTAGTTAGTTAGTTAGTTAGTTAGTTAGTTAGTTAGTTAGTTAGTTAGTTAGTTAGTTAGTTAGTTAGTTAGTTAGTTAGTTAGTTAGTTAGTTAGTTAGTTAGTTAGTTAGTTAGTTAGTTAGTTAGTTAGTTAGTTAGTTAGTAGTTAGTAGTTAGTTAGTTAGTTAGTTCATACAGCGGCTATTACAAGTTATTAGAAATATTTATATTACTATTACTTCCAATGTAATGACATCATCCTAACCTGTTAAATATTAATGAGAAAAATCATTAGTTTCTTTTTACCCACAAAATATTGTTCTATAGTTTTATTTATTTTGTTTTTGGTCGAAACGATATTGAAACCGCTGAAAGTTTTTTTCCTGGTTTTGTGTTTTATTTAGCATCAGATTGTTCTTATTGCCCACACAATCATGCTCTCTGTGACGTGATTTTTAATAACTTTTACTTTAAAAGTGATTGCGATTGCCATTTAAGAATGCGTGGAATGTGTCTGAGTGGGCGTTTGCAATATAATAAGTATTTTTCACTCAAATACTACGAACGTTTACAAAATATATTTGAAATATATTGAAAATATGCACGTTAGAAATATAATATTTCAATTAAAACAAAACAAAAAATTAAGATTTTAATAAATAAGGTACAATTTTCTTTCTTAATTGTCTAAAGTTTAACTAAAAAAAAATAAAATGAATTTTACAAATATACTCATAATTACTTCCCATATCTATCATACAATTGTCTACGTTTTCATATCCTTTTTTTCTAATCTAACACAATTCGTATTAATTTCAATACATTTTCTTTTAAATTCCCGCCAAACTAGTCTTCACACTACAATTTCAAATTCACCACACTTCACTAGAAAGTGTTCCCACTCATAAATAAAATTCAACACAAACAGAATGGTTTTCCTCTAAGTCATGTAAATGTATGTATACATGTAAGTGTGTTTAAAAAATAACAGTGCTCGTAAATTCTGCGATTAGTAAACACATCGTAATATTATAGAAAGAGAGAGGGTGGCTTTCGGGTCATACACACTCACCCGTTTAACAACGTAATCATCTAACTAAAATACCGTTAACACACTACCACTAAAAATGAACACACATTTAAAACCGTTCCTACTTGTTGCTCACCAAAGAAAAAACAACTGTTATGCGTATAAACTAACCGTAAGGACGATGTTAAACTAGATGATAATAATGATGATGTTGTTCTTTCGCTGCTGTTGTTTTGTTGTGGGTGCCGTGACAATGATGATGACAGTGTTACAACATTTTTCTTTATTTTTTGTTTGTTTTTATCTAACACCAGCTGCAGTAGCGGCACCAGCAGCTGCTGCTGCGTTCCATTGCCACCAATATCACCACCAACAGACAACGATACAAAAAAAAAAAAAAAAAAAAAAAACAGCCACAGCAAAATGCTGTAAAAAGAATCAAGAACGTTACTTAGTGCGTCGTCCATATAAGAGCAACGGATGTCAACAGTTATTTTGCAAAAGTTAAGCGACATTTGACCTGTGCACAACTAAACGCAAAAGCGTTAGTAACATCTTCGTTCAACAAATAAACATCTTAACCAGAGGATAAAAACAAATATTTAAAAAAAAGCCAAAATACATTTTGGTAATAACAAATAAACTGTGTGTAAATTAATATTTATTAACAAATATTAATAAAACATTTTTTGAAAATTACTGGATTTTGTTAAGTGCTATTATAAAAGAAATTTGTTTAAATTCCTACTTTTTTTGGAATTTAAATATAACGGCGAGTGAAGGACAAGTGAAATTTGCAGTAAGTTTAAATAAGTTTTTAATAAAAAGAAAATGATGCCGACGGTTATTAAAAATGTGGTAAAAATTAAAAAAAAATAGTAAAAGTTTTTTTTAAATAATAACTTAGAAATTCACAACCGAGTACTTATTTTGCATAATATTAGATTATTTATATATGTATTTAGCTAATTACATACTTATGTACGTCCGTCTGTAAGTATTTTGGTTGAAATTAAGATAGGGATCCAATTCTTGAATAATTCTATTAGACATACTTCCAATACAAAATAAATAATGGAAATGTGATCAAAATTTCGGAATTTCGAATATATTTCTAGAGAAAAAGAACAATGTATTTAAGATATATCCAAAATATTTAGTAAAAAATACGAGTTTTGGGGATTTGACTCTATTTCTGTAAAAGTAAAAATAGTTTTGAAAAAAAAAATCAAGAAATTTAAAAAAAATAAATTTATAAAAAAAGACTTTTTTTAAATAAAAAAATATTATTATTTTAATTAAAACAACAAATTTGGTAAACAACATTCGGTTTATTCGAATTTAGCTGTGTTATTTGTTTTATCTTGAAATGTAAAATTATATGACATACCCACGTATGAGTTATATTTATTTATTTACAGTAATAACACTCATACGTTACAATCGTACCTAAGAAGAAAATTAGTTTAAAAAATCATATGACAGTTTTTGTGATTTGCTACCAGAAAGTAAATAATTTTAAACATTTTAAGATCATATTCATAAACATTTAGCAAAGGTTTATACAAGCTTTGATAATTGCTTATTAATAAGGCTCTTAATATTTAGTTACACTAGATTACAAATTAATATTATTTGTTTGCTGGTGAAATGAAACATACGGCTTATTTACTACAAGATTGACATAATCTAAAAAAGTCATGAAGAGAAAGTTGGATTTGAATGTTTAATGACATTTAACAATATTTTTAAATAACATTTAAACAAATCAAGGTATTTGAAAAAAAATCAACCAGTACAGGTTAATATGTTTCTCATCTAAATTGAAATCGAATGAGTTTTAGTTTTTACGTTTATAACAAAAATTGATCTCAGACCAAAAATATTAGTCATATTTGAAATTTAATAAGTCAGTGCGAAAGACTGGTTCGCGAATGTCGGATGTCTCTTGACGAGATGACAAACCATTCGTGCCTAGAACTGCTCTGGGTACCACCGGCTCTTTCTAATGTACTTGGAAATAAAAAAGCGGACTAAGTAGCAAAAACGAACCTTCATTAGGGGGCACTAACATATTAATTGGTGTCCCACTTTCATCCCTTATCCCAATTTACGGGCGTGGTCAGACTAGATTATCAATACTGACCTATAGCTCGACATCTCTATGATGAGCTGATGGAGCTTTCCAGGATATGACTACTTGTATTAGAAGCCAAAAATGAGGAAGAAGAGGAAACTGTTGAACACTTCCTCTGTGTCTGCCCTGCCTTGAAAAATATCAGGACTGAGTTTATAGTCAGTCCAATACTGCATGAACACATATCGATATAGATAGAATCGTTCATTCGTGCAATCTGGATAGTTTAATACCATGTTAAACACGGACATGTAATGTCCAAAAACAATTGGTAACTAATTGGGATATACTGAAGAATAAAAATATATGAAGTCGCCTACATTGATTTCGAGATGACTTCATTTTGGTAAAAATTATTATTAATTTTTATTTTACAGTTTAAAATATGCATCTAAGAATTTATTTTCACCATCCTAGCAGTTCGGCCGCACAGTTCCGAACTACGTTTTAAACCTACCACTTAGGGTTACCCCTATCCACCGACTGCCCAGGTGACTAGCTATTTTAACATGTGCTTGTCCCGTCGAGACAGACAAAAAGCTTAAGTTTGTTTTTTTAAGTGTCCACCTCTTCACCCTCGTTTAAAAAGAGTGCATCCGTGACGAAAGACGAATTACAGTCAATCAGATGGTAAGACGTTAGTGGAAATCACTGTCTTTTTCGGATGCATTGACTCTTTGTCGAACTTCTGGGATGTGTATGCATTCATAGGTTTCTCCTTCTTCAATTCATAAAAACGCATTAAAACCTAACGGTAGTTGATAATTAAGTCATACTAAAGCGTTTGTATTTCCATGAAAAACTCTCTATATAAATAATAATTAAAAAAAACCTCTTTGCCAATAAAGCAATGCCCAGCAAAAACTGGGTAATGCCTTTCAATTGTAGTTATTTACCTAACAACATACTTTTCAATGACTACTACATATGGTCTATATTACGTAGAAGTTGTCTAATAAGGTCTTACACACGGAGACTTCAGCTTAAAAGATAGTGAATAATTTTGCAATTAGTTTGATTATAACTTTAAAACTATGTCATATTTTGGATACCAATATCATTGCAATCCGTGGAACAGACTTAAAGTTATGATCATTTAAAGCTGATTGTTTTGCTGCCAAGATGACCGCGCAACGTTGTCAACATTGCAACAATTCGTTGTCACAATCTAAATTTTACTCGCATCCGTCGTCTAAAAGTTAACAAACGTTGTAAGCTCACTATTGACAACGGATTATGAGCTTACCACGTTTTTTAACATTTAGACAATGGATGTGCATAAAATTTAGATTGCGAAAACGAATTGTTGTTGTATGTATTTATATACTTGACAACAGATGTTACTGAAAAATTTGGTGTTAATTTGGTACCAGACGTGTATATTTATTTTTCCCTCTGTGTATTTATATATGAAATATTCAAAAATTGAATTGAAAACTTAAAGCGCCTTAGATCTATGCTATAGAATGTGCATAAAATTATATACGATTCGATTTGAAGTCGATTCAATGACGTCTATAAACTTTTTAAGATATTCAATATCAAACCTGATTAAAGCAACTTGAGACAGTTCTAAGCCTTGCACTAAAAGGAAAAAAATACAATTCTCCACGAATAAAGTTAAAGAAGTTATTTCACAACAAAGTTGTCCAACTTCCGCATAAAACAAAACAAGAATTGTAAAAGTTCCAAAATTTATTTTAGAAAATTAATTGCTAATAAAACACATAATAAATATCATGTTAAACAAATTTCTTAATGATTAAGAAAAACTAAGCAAAAATAAAGTCCTTCTTAATAAAAATCTGTAAAAACTTAAATATTTTGATTTGTTGTCAAAACAACAAATTAATTAAGTATGAGTCCTTATCACAATAAATAAAATAATAATATTTATTTTTCTATATATTTTCCTATATTAAAACAACATAATTTGTATGAACTGCAAAAGAAGAGAAAAAACTTTGTTTTCTTAGGATTTTCTTGTGGTAAATTTGTTGTATGAAAAGCAGGGCATATGAGTTTAAGTATTAATTGTTGTTAAAGTTTATAGACATTTGCGCAACAGTTGTATGATGAGGGTCTATTAGTATTTTTTTATATATAAAAATAATTTTGTTATTTTTATAATTCCGTTTGTTTTTTCTAATATTTTTCTAAGGGCCATAACTACTTTTTTACTCTACATATTTCTAGAAAAGATTTTTCTCTGCTTTTTTATTTGTTAGTTTTTATGGTAGCGGCTTGTTTTTGTTCTATTTATTTGTTTGACTTTAGGCATAATTTTTTCATACTTATTTTTTTTTCTCTAGTTTTCTAATTTAGTTTTCTAGAGCTCTCCAAAAAATGTTTTATTGTTTTTTGGTGGAACTTTTCTATTTCATCTTAAAGCCAGCGGAAAATTTGCAAGAAAATTATTTAGGGATTTTTGGCTAAAGGCAAAAATTTTGAAAATCAATTAAATATAAGAAATGACAAGAGGAAACTATTAAATCCTTTTTATCATCTTTAATGTGGAGTTACAAGGATTTGTCAATATTATTGTTTAATAAATACTTATTTGACTTTGTCATTAAGTTGTTAATGTCAAAGTAAATATGTTTAAGGGTTAAAGGTGGTGGTGAAGTTTAACATTTGAAATGAAGGACATTCATCTATTTATTATAATCATATCTACTTTATTTACTTATAAAATGAAATCTCATGTCTGATTGGATTGATCTAATATTTGGATCCTGAAAATATACGGACAGATGGATGTAGTTAAACGAAACGAGCTATATATAACAATTCAGATAAAAAGGAATGACAGAGACCTGTCGGCCATTCCAATCATATACTGGTTTCCACACAGAAATACTTACATTCATACTGAGTGTGTAAAAACAGTTGCTAGTGCACGATCAAAAAATAACATGACCAAAAAATAACTCAAAATAACTTCTTACGTATATGATTACATGTAAGTCATTATAAAAGTACTTAAAAGTAATGCAAACAGTATGCAGTAGTCATTGAAAAGTAATTTGTTGTGCAACTACAACACCTTACCAAATATTATTTTTTCTTTTCTTCTCAATTTTCAAATGATCTTCATTGAATACTTTATAATTTAAACTCACTTCATATTCAATCATACTTAACCTTAAACTTTAAAACCATACTTTCAAAAAGGTTTCTAAATGTCACCATGGTGTCAAAAAGTACTTTTGAAAACTAATGAAAAAATAATAAACTTAAATTAGCCATAAGTAATACAGCATAATCTTAATACAACAAAAAAGAAAAATAAAACACTTTTCCAACAATTTCCTACTTTTACAAGTAGTTTCGCCAAGACAACAAAACATGTTAAAGAAGAAAATGCAACATTTGTTAATTGTTTAAGGAAAAGGGTTTCAAAGACAGTGAGAAGATGGTAAATATTTTCTTTTTACTTTTTGCTTCCTGGCTGTTCATAAAATGTAAAAATAATTTTTCTTAAATATTTTTCTATACCAACAATATTAATACATATAACTATGTTTAAGTATGCTGGAATAATAACTTGTTTGTATTGTAGGTGTTTTTTTTTTTTTGTAATAGTCCTTTGTTTTCATTTTTTATGTGTATGTTTGCACTTTTCACGACGCCACCTTATTATCTGTTTATTGTCTAGTGGAAATTGTTATTTGAAAAATAATGTTTAATCTATTCTTAAAGAATTTACACTAATACTAAAGGCAGCTTGTTTTCATTTTGTAGTTGTGTTTGCTAAATATTAATTCTACTCATACCATAGTTTATTTTGTCATCTCGTTTTCTAGGTATGTGTTGTTTTGTGTGGGAGAGAGAAAGAAAACAACATGTTTTTGTTTTACATCCGATTTTGATAGCACTATGGGTGTATGGTGAAAATTAACCAAAACTAATTTCTTTCTCTAGTAAATTGACACCCCTTAGATGAGTTATCGGCAAAGAGCTCATTTTTGAGATCTTATTTACATAATTAAAGAGTGTGATAGATAAATAAGCTTTCTGATTGGTTTGTGCTGGTGTTTGTAACACCAAAACACTTTTTGAATCGATTAAGCTATCCGTCTGTCCATCCATCTGTGTGTTCATGCAAACCTGTTCGCACGCCACATATCGCAATTTTCAAAAGACGAAGTCTATTGAAAATGGCGTAAATCGGTTTATTATTTCACCATACAAAACCTTTACCAAGGATAGGCCAATATTTACTCTTGCCCCCCTATAACCCCTTGTTAAAATATTTTTAAATTAAGCTTAAAACAACTTCAATGCTTTATTATTAGAAATAATCCACACTTTTAACATACTAATGTATAGGGTATCATATGGTCGGCCAGGTCCGACTAGTCTATAGACTAGACTATAGACTAGTCTATAGACTAGACTATAGACTAGTCTATAGACTAGTCTATAGACTAGACTATAGACTAGACTATAGACTAGACTATAGACTAGACTATAGACTAGACTATAGAATAGACTATAGACTAGACTATAGACTAGACTATAGACTAGACTATAGACTAGACTATATACTAGACTATATACTAGACTATAGACTAGACTATAGACTAGACTATATACTAGACCATAGACTAGACTATAGACTAGACTATAGACTAGACTATAGACTAGACTATAGACTAGACTATAGACTAGACCATAGACTAGACTATAGACTAGACTATAGACTAGACTATAGACTAGACTATAGACTAGACTATAGACTAGACCATAGACTAGACTATAGACTAGACTATAGACTAGACTATAGACTAGACTATAGACTAGACTATAGACTAGACTATAGACTAGACTATAGACTAGACTATAGACTAGACTATAGACTAGACTATAGACTAGACTATAGACTAGACTATAGACTAGACTATAGACTAGACTATAGACTAGACTATAGACTAGACTATAGACTAGACTATAGACTAGACTATAGACTAGACTATAGACTAGACTATAGACTAGACTATAGACTAGACTATAGACTAGACTATAGACTAGACTATAGACTAGACTATAGACTAGACTATAGACTAGACTATAGACTAGACTATAGACTAGACTATAGACTAGACTATAGACTAGACTATAGACTAGACTATAGACTAGACTATAGACTAGACTATAGACTAGACTATAGACTAGACTATAGACTAGACTATAGACTAGACTATAGACTAGACTATAGACTAGACTATAGACTAGACTATAGACTAGACTATAGACTAGACTATAGACTAGACTATAGACTAGACTATAGACTAGACTATAGACTAGACTATAGACTAGACTATAGACTAGACTATAGACTAGACTAGACTATAGACTAGACTATAGACTAGACTATAGACTAGACTATAGACTAGACTATAGACTAGACTATAGACTAGACTATAGACTAGACTATAGACTAGACTATAGACTAGACTATAGACTAGACTATAGACTAGACTATAGACTAGACTATAGACTAGACTATAGACTAGACTATAGACTAGACTATAGACTAGACTATAGACTAGACTAAAGACTAGACTATAGACTAGACTATAGACTAGACTATAGACTAGACTATAAACTAGACTATAGACTAGACTATAGACTAGACTATAGACTAGACTATAGACTAGACTATAGACTAGACTATAGACTAGACTATAGACTAGACTATAGACTAGACTATAGACTAGACTATAGACTAGACTATAGACTAGACTATAGACTATAGACCCTTTGAAAATATTTGATTTGGAAAAGGCTAAGTTTTAAAATTAAATTAATTAATTTTTTGTTAATTATTCAATTTTATTAAAAAAGTTTGCATTATTTGATTTTTTCGAGAAACTCTAAGTATCCTTTAAACTACCCCATAGTGCCGCAATCTCAACACAGTTGCCAGCTCGTGCCGTTCAGCAGAATTGTGTTTATCATTTTGTTTATTTTATTTATTTATCTTTTTTTTCGGAGCTACTGTTTATTATACTCTGCAAACTACCTGTATCAACAGGTGTATGCCTTCTAGCGTTACAGCAAAAAAGAAATGAACGAAATGACATTGACAAAAATTGTATGGGAAAAAAATGAAAGAGAGAGGCAAAGACAACACTAAAATGAAATAAAAACCCATTCCATTTGAACGGATATGAGAATTTAACTGCTAGCGAAAATTATTGTTCCCTTTCTTTTAACACTTAGAAAAGTGCTAAGTTTTTTTTTCAGCTAAAAGTTGCAAATAAAATGTTACTGGATCCAAATGCTCATGTATATAAAAGAACTTTAGGAAACAGCAAAAATCTAGTATTCTGTTTTATGTTTATTCCAGTTAAGTTCAGTTTCGTTTTGTATTGTGTTACAAGATTTCTTTTTCTTGCAACATAATTATGTGGAAGTGATTGTAATTGTAACCGCAACAAATTTAACGTGTCTACTGCTTTTTACATAAAATGTTAAGAGTTGAAAGGCTACCAAAAAAAAAAAAAAAAAGAAGTTTATGAAAGGTTGGCCTTAGCAAGTATAAATTAGAGCGGCATATTTATGTTTAGTAATTAAAGGATTTAGTTTTTCAGTTAAAGTTGTGGAAATTCAAATTTTTAAGAATATGGAATGTTGCTAGTTAATGAGAAACGGAGACTTTTGGAGAATATCTGAATTTATTTCGGGTTTTTGGTGAAAATCTTAGATTTTGAAAGAAAATTTAATTTTTGAATATAAAAACTGATTATTTGTCTATAAATTTAAATTAAAAAAGAAGCAAGAAATTATTGTTGGGCATGGCCGACCATATGATACCCTACACCAATAAATAGACTATAGACTTTTTAATAAAGGAAATAATTTAAGTTGTTTTTTTGCCTTAACAATTTGTTGACAACGAAACTGATTTCCTGAAAGACAAGTTATACGGGGGCAAGGCACTTTCAAGTCCTTTTGTGAAAGCCACTTCGAATCATCAAGGGGCTAAGGTCGAATCATTAGTAATATTAACCGATTTCAAAAATTTTCAATTGGCTTCGTTCTTGGGCCAAGAGGAAAGTATGTGTTAAATTTCATCACATTATGTTGAACAGACAGACAGACGGACGGAAAGACAGACGGACGTACTGATTTGTTTCCGAAAGTTATTCTGAGCCGATTGGTAGATTTTAAAGTGGGTTTAGAACCTTCTTATGTACTTGTTACTACTACCTTAAGCCATGTTATTAAAATACCAAAAATTTTTGGTTTTCTTCCTTACAATTATACAAATATTTCCTTTAGCACTTTCAAACATTTCAACCCACATACTATCATTATTTAACCAGCACAAAAAATTAAAATAAAACTAACCTTTAAATCCGTACTCTACAAAATCCACTTAAAAATAATATTTTATTGCATTTCACTTTTACGACTTGAAATTAAAATTTATTCTACTATAGAGAAGTCAAAAGTAAAATTAAGTTTTAATTTTCTTTTTTTCTAACCAGAACTATTAATGAGTTCATTAAGAATATTCAACCATGACAGTACAGAGTCATCAACACGTAGTTACAAAACCACTCACCAAATTATCATTGCTGAGTTGGCATATTTGCACCTTTAAGTTTTTAAATAAAGAGCAAAAATCTGAGAGTTGATAATAAAACTAAAAAATAAGAAAGATTTTCTTAATCCTTTTAGATATATACTAGGTTTGTCACAATATTAAGGTGGTGGAATATTTCTTCTCGTTTTTTAAGAAATGCAGGTCAGTGCATGTTTTAACATGTTTGATGATCATTTTGCAAAAGCGTTTTTGTTTTATTTTACTTAGTTTAACAACCTGTTCAAGTTTAATAAACGCATTATCTCTGCACAGTAATAATATAACAACGTTTTTGTTACATTTTCTCATGATTTATTTAGACATTACTTATACGACATGTGTTACTTGCCTTTAACGAGTATAAAAAAAGTTTGCGGTTAAATAGAGAGACAACACAACAAGTCATGTAAAAAAAATACAACCCTATAAAAACTTTAATGCAAATGATTAGATTAAGGTGGTAAAATGTTGTATGATTTTCTAAAATAAGTTCTAACTAGAGAATAAAATTTCCTGTATATATTGCTTATCGTCTAATTTCAAGAAATTCCTTTTTCTATTTCAATATTTTTCTTCACACTTTTCCTTTTACAATTTAACTCCACCACCCTATTGATCTACATACTGTTTTTGAAATCATTTATAACATGAAACCCCTTTATTTTCTATGTAAATGATTTATCAATAAAATGTTATCATAAAATAAATAAAAATGACATTTATGAGGTGTTTGTTCTTCTTACGCTGAGGTCATAAAAAAAGAGTTTTATGTTGATTTTCCGCCTATTATCGGCGAACAATTTAACCGCAAAATGAAAGCGCGTGAACTATTGCACCTGAATAGGGGAAAAAATTAAAGAAAAATTCATTCATTTATTCATGACAAAATAAAGAAAAAAAATAAAATTATAAAAAAAACGGTTGTCAACAACATCATTATCAACATGCCAACATCAACATTATGGGCAGTACTTTTTTTTCGCAAACACCTACAGTGGGGAAGGAAAGAGAAGTTTATAACTTATTTCGTAAATTTATAAATTTATTTACAAGATATACAGTACTTAACTAGTTTTTTGGTACCGGTTTGATTGGATATTTCAAGTGCAATTTTATTATTTATATTTCAGAAACTGATAAATACCTAATGTCAATTTAAACAGTCACTTTCTAAATCATATAAACAATAAAAATTAAAATGGGAAATTATTTACAAATCATATTGGCTGGTGATTTTTTTGTTTTTAATTTTGTTTCAGATCCACTGTGCATTATCATTTGTACATTTGTAATTTGATGCATGGCATAGTATGTTTGGTTCTTTGGGTTTTTGTTTTCTATTTACAAACCATAAAACTTCTGCATGAAGTTACGAGTATCAAAACAATAAATTATATAATGTTGACTGAATAAAAATTCACACAATTTTACCGCTTTTTCCACTCTCACATCATCTGATGGTATTTGTCTACAATCAGCCAACAGCTAGAGTAACAATAACACTTCACCCATAGGTACAAACATCATACCATCTACCAGATACAATTGTCTAGGCGAATATAGAAGTAAATGTAAAACAGGGATGGAAAATCAAAATTTTTAAAATAATAGTAACTTTTATCGAAAAAATAGTACTTTTGTTAAACCCTTATTTCACTTAGTTTAGGTTGATAGGAGGATGTATGTACATCAAATCCCAAGAAATACACCTAGGCCACTATCGGGCCTGTTGTGCGCTCCTTTTCATGAAAAAATCACCGAGTATATTATTTTTCAATGTTCAGAAACTCAGTTTCCTGGACGTAATTTCTAAGAATTTTCCAATCAGTGTTATTCAGGAATAGACTAGCCTATTAATAAGATTACTCTATGGAATTTTCTATTGCCTGTTCTTTATAATATGGACTAGTATATTGACTAATATAAAGACCTGTCTATGGGCCAGAGATTGGATTAATCTGTAGTAGTAGTCTCTTGATTAACCTATGGTCTAGTCTAAAAAGTAGTCTATTAACTGGTCTATACCACTAGTCTTTAGACTACTACATAGGCTGACTTATTGCCTATCATATGGACTTAACTATCGACTAGTATAAGGTCAAATCTGTGAACAAGAATATGGACTGGTTTAAGAACTAGCCTATAGATAAATCTATGAGCTAAAATATTGAAAAGGCGATTGGCTAGTATGTGTATTAGTCTTTGACTAGCTAGTCCAGTGACTAGTTTATGGACTAGTCTATAGACTACAGAAGGAATTAACCGTTTGGAAAGCCTATAGATTAAGTTGTTGAGAAGTCTGTGGACTAGGCTATAAAAAATTGTATGGACTAATCTAATTACTTGGCTATAAACTAGCCTACAAACTGGTGTATTGGTTTGTCAATGGACTTGTCCATTTACTAGCCTATAGACTTCTCCATTATCCAACCTATTGACTTGACTATAAACCAATACCAGGACTAGTCTATTGACTAGAGTATTGATAAGTCTATTGACCTGTCTATGTGCTAATCTATTACCTAGTGGTCGAACTAGTTTATGGATTTGTTTAGCTTATTGATTAGCATATGGACTAATATATTAGTAGTCTATGGACTAGTCTGTTAACTATTCTATTAACTGGTATACAGACTAGTCTATAGACTTCTCCATGAAGTGACCTATTGGCTTGCCTATAAACTAATCTAAGGATTAGTCTAATGGCTAGTGTATTGACTGTCTATGTATTGACCAGTCTATGTGCTAATTAGTCTAGCCTACTATATAAGTTTACCTATTGATTAGTCTATGTACTGACTTGTCTATGGACTGTAGACTAATCTGCTTGTGTATTAACGAGTCTATTAACTACTCTGTTAACAACTATTGACTAGTTTATGAAATTATTTAATTGACCAATCAGTAGATAAAACTATTAACTGGCCTAAGGACTTCTCAATTGACTACTGTATTGGCTATTGACAAGTCCATGGACTAGTCTTTATACAACTCTACTTATAACTAATCTATTGACTAGCCTAAGAAATAATGTATGCATTTATATACTACTGTTTGAGCTAACTTTTCAACTAATCTTTGGACTGGACCCTTGACTATTGAAAAGTTTATAAAAGTCAAAAGATTAATGCATTATTTTCCATCCCTGATGTAAAATCAAAAAATTGTATTCAATGCATGAAAGGTTTTTATAGGTTCCTCTGAATTTCTTTTCTTTTACCACCTCATCCGCCACTCACTGTTTCTGATGTTTATGACGCACCTTAATACTACATTATCTTTATCTGTTTTAGATGTTGTTGTTTTTTGTTATAGCTTTTTTGTGATTTGCAACCTGTTGCATATGACTAGATTTAAAGTTCAACCAGTGTTTATTATTTAAGATTAAAGTTTAAATGTACAAATACTTACATATGTATGTGGTAGTAAAATATATGTACAAAGAATCAGTTATAGTATAAATTTTTCTTGTAAATATTACAAATTTGCAAATGTGGTACATTTACAATATTAAAAACGTGAAACAAGTAGTTTAATGTATTAGTAATATTATCATGCTATCACTGGAAATATTTGCACTTACATTCTAACTTAAATAAATATCAAGAATTCCTCGTACATTATCCTTTCTTAGCAAATAAATGTTAATTGTTTTTTATGACCAAATGGCTGGAATATTTTCTCAAGAAAAATACACAAAATTAAATGTTAATATGTATCGACAACATGTTTAATCAAATTTAACTTATAGCAAGACCTTTACAATATTAAATATATCGTGTCTAGTAAATATGTTAGTATTGAAATTTTTGCATATTTTAACCGAAAGAAATAAAACCATAAATTTATTTAAAACAAAGGTATTTTTCTTCGATCAACTTAAGCTACTTTGTTTTTTCTTTTTTTTTTTTCCATTTTTTGACATTTTCTTTAAAATTGCAAATATTTGCTGTTACTGTTGTTATTTTATCAGTTTAAAGGAGTTCAGCTAAGCAGCCCAGCAGTATCCTTGTTAAAATATTTTGTGTATTCTTTTGTGTGTGTGTGCTTTTCTTCTCCGACACGTAAATTAGACAAGACAACAAGTGTTATGTGTTGGTGGTAAAAATACCATAAATTCCAATGTGCTCAAAAATACTTTAACACGTCAGACCATCAGTTTTAGTAAATACTCGTAATGTTACGATTATTTTTAAATAATCCCTTTTCGAAAACCCCTCCCCTCCCTCCACCTCCTTTTAGCGAATGTATTTGTTTTAAAGTCTTGAAGACAAAAAGAAATTGCAAAATATTGAGAAAAAAAAAATAAAGCAATATTGTCAGCTAGTTGTTGTTTGCAACTGCAATACTTTTATACACTGGGGATAATGAGAGATGATGCAAAAGAGCTGCTGTTGATAGCAGCTGTTTAATATGGAAAAAATTATTTTTAAAATAATATTTAAATTTTGAAATTATTAAAAGCAAATATTTCTAAAAGTTTTAATTTTGTCCGAAATGCTTTATAAATAGTTTTTTCTTTAAAAAAAGTGCTCTGTCAATAGAAAAATTCTTAATATATATAGAAATTTATTCCAAAGCTAATAATTTTTGAAAGCTCTTTCTAAAGTTTTCCATTAAACTGAAGCAGAACTTTTTAAAAATTTATAGAAATTCTTTCTACAAAAAAAAATTTTATTTATAACAAAATCTGAATACAGAAATAATTCGAAAAAAAAATAAGTTTAAGAAAGCTTTCCATGCAATTAGAACGTTTCAGAAGTTGTTTGTCAATAGAATTTTTTTTAAAATGGAAACATTTGATTATTTAAAAGTTTTTTAAACATTTTATAAAAATCAGTTTTCTATAAAAGTCGAATTTTTTGAAAAAGTTAAAAGCTTTTACATAAAATTCCATGTTTTCGAAAATTTCAAATCTTTTAGTGTAAAACATTCTGAAAATATAGAAATCTGTCTTAAAAAAGCTTTTAACTTTTCGAATGCTTTTTCAAATGTTGAATTTTTCGAAAGCTTAATATAAAACTTAAAATTCATTTAAGCTTTCTATAAAGGTTTATGTAAAAATCGAAATTTTCAAAAGCTTTGTAAATAGTCCGAAAGCTTTATAAAAAAACTCTAAATTTTCAAAAGTTTTCTAATGAGTCGAAATTTTAAAAAGTCCAAATTCTCAAAAGCTTTATAAAAAACACGACATTTTCAAAAGCTTTCTATAAAAGTCTTCGAAAGCTTTTATAAAAATGCGAAATTTTTTAAAACTTTATATACAATTTTTGAAATCTTTCTAAAAAGCTTTTTGAAAGTTTTTATTAAAAATATAAACTGTCTAAAGCTTTCCATTAATATATAAACTTTAGAAAATTAAAAATTTAAGAAAGCTTTCTATAAATGTTAAGAAAGCTTTCATTGACTGTAAATAACAAAATTTTCGCAATCTTTCCATAAACACTCTAGAACTTTTCATTAAAATATAAACTTTAGAAAATTAAAAATTTAAAAAAGCTTTCTAAATGTATCGTTACATTTATTAAATATCCACATTTTTAAAATCTTTTCATAAAAGTAAAAAATTTCTAAAATTTTCTATGAAAAATAATTCATGAAAAATTGTAGAAGAATTTATCGAAATTTTTTTAAATTAATATTTAACATAAATTTTCTATTTATATTAAAAATTCAAAACATTTAAATTTCTTTCGCATTTCCTACAAAACTTTTACTTAACAACCGAATCTCTTTAATATATTTGATTTATTAACACTGATCAATTAAAAAAAAAATTCTTCAAGTGTATCAATAAAAGAAAAACATTTTCTTAATAGTGACATATTTTTTTTCTTGTCTTCGCTCACATACATACTTACATACATATTTTTCTGTGTATTTATCTTATAAGAGTGTTGAAATATTTGTTGCCACAAATACTTTGTTTTCACATTTATTTTGTTTTAAATAAATATAAAATGAAAAAAAAAAACAGCAAATATTTAATACCCGGCATCATTGTCACTTCATGAAATAAAACAGCAACAAAAAAACACGAACTGATGCCCTTATTTATGCTTTAAACAAGACACTCTCTCTCTGTTAATACAACAAAAGCTTGTCTAATACGCCTTTAGCTATGCTACAAACAATTTTACTAAATAACTTAAAGCACACACACACATAAACTCTAAGACATATACATGCTGGTAAAATGAGTGTAAGAAAACCGTGTTAAAAAAAAGCAGAATTGAAAATTCTTTTAAACAAAAAAAACACTAAAAGTGTTTAACGACAAAGTTGTTAATACTTGTATTAGCAACAAGAAAAAAATTTAGAACAGCTTCAGAGATCAACTACTTAAATCATCTTTGTCTGCTATTTATTGTTTAGCATTAGTCCTTTTGCCGTTTCAAGGAAATTATTTTTATACTTAAACTTAAAGTTTAAATTAACAATTAATTTAGCTATAAACGAGGCCTGTTGACCTCGAAGGCTTAAAGTAAACATGTAAAAGAAAACAATTCTCTAACAAGATTATGAACTTGTTATTACTTAAGGCTGGTATTACTTTTTTGGCAATAAATTTGAGTTTTATATACTTTTAAATAAATATAAAATCTGTTTGCTGTAAAGTAGGACAATGTAAGTATTTTAATAAGGGGGAAGGGAGTTTATGTTCCATTTTATTGGTTTCTCTAGACAGGATTTGTTCTATTGACATTTTGATTGATTTACAATACAAATATGTTTGTTTAGCATTTGTACTTGTTTTTATTAAACATGTGTATTAAAATGTAATGTGTTTAAGTCTTAAGAAGTCTTGTTAACAGTTTGTCAAATCAAAATTTGATTAATATCAAGTTATAAGTATACATTAAGGAGGTTTTATATCATTACAGATTCGATGAGAGTTTGTTAAAATTTATCATAATTTTTGTTTTTGATTAAAAAGGAGACTTTTCCAACAAAATAATATTTGTTAGAAACATTACATCTAACAAAATAAAAGCAGTTTTTAAGTAAAAATTTTGCGCTTTTCGAAAAAAAATAATTAAAGATAAAAATTTATCTAGTAAATTTGTAGTTTACTAAATGATAATACATTTGTAAACATGATTTTTATCAAATTTCAAAATATTTATTAATAAACGTATACGTAATAAAACAAGTTTTTTAAAACTCATACGTCATGGTGTCCTTTGAAGAATTTATTTCTTTATTCAAGATATTGCTTTATTATTTAACTAAAATTAAAAATATAAAAAGAAAATTAATTGCATATTTTCTATAAGAAAAAAAATTGTCAAAAAATTTCTAGAAAAAGAAAATTTTATCAAAAATTTGCTATAAAATGAAAATTTTGTCAAAAATTTCTATAAAAAGAAAATTTTGTCAAAAATTTCTATAAAAAGAAAATTTTGTCAAAAAATTTTTATAAAAAGAAAATTTTGTCAAACATTACAAGAAGAAAATTTCTATGAAAAAATTTCTAATTTTGAATGAAAATTTTGTCAAAAATTTTCTATAAAATGAAAATTTTGTCAAAAAATTTCTATAAAATGAAAATTTTGTCATACATTACAAGAAGAAAATTTCTAATTTTGAATGAAAATTTTGTCAAAAATTTTCTATAAAAAGAAATTTTTATCAAATATTTTCTATAAAAAGAAATTTTTATCAAACATTTTCTATAAAAAGAAAATCTTGTCAAATATTTTTTTTTATAAAAAGAGAATTTATCAAAAATGTTCAATAAAAAGAAAATTTGTCGAAAATTTTTTATAAAAAGAAAATTTTCTATAAAAAGAAAATTTATCGAATATTTTCTATAAAAAGGAAATTTATCCAATATTAAGATTTTTTAAATTTTCTTTCCCCTCATCTTGGTGTTATTGCAATCCCGAGGAAAAGAGGGACTATAAACTGGTGATGATCAAATGTATCTTTCGCCATAGAACCGTATAATCTGGTACCGTGGAAAACGGTAGCCCGCAGGGCAGAGTTTCGTAATTTGTCTTGTCCCTGTTATTGGTTTGGTCACTTCGGGGTAAACGTGGTGGCTGTGGGTTAAACCCAAATTCGCGGGAAGAGAATTTTGGTTAAAAGACTGATGCAAGTTAAAATCTGTAATTCTGGATAAGTTTGCTGCTGTTGACGAGACAACAGATACCTTACTTCCCCCCGGGGCATGTTTCCATGATCAAATGTCCCATCATGGTGTATTGCAATTCCGGGGTATAGAGGTGCTACCAGTACCTCTAGTCTACCGGGACTATAAACTGGTGATGTCACTTCACTCCTCGGCTAGTCCTTGGTATGATTTGACATGGGGTCTAACCAGAGAACCACATAATCTGGTACTACGGGTGGTCAGTTGCCAGGACTATGTGATGGTTTTTGCATGTGATGTTTTTTGCATCTCGGAAGTTAAGCATAGATTTGAAAGCTAGAGTAGTTGAGCAAAGTCTGATCAGCTCACCCAGTGTTTGAAAAATACCACCATTAAATTAAGCCGGTACTGCTGGTATTCACGTAAAGCACTCCATCTGTCCGTCCTACATGAACCTTGTTATCAAACTACAGGTCGCAATATTCAAGATTATTTAATGGAATTTGGCTCCAAGGAAAGATTTTATTGATCGACATATAACCGTTCCCCTAGGAATCTATAAAACATATTTTTCAAAACTAAAAACTTAAATTTTAAAGAAATATATAATTGTCTTAATTGATATTATCCCAGCAAAAACTCGGTAATGACTTTCAGTTGTAACTACTTACATATTAACATACTTTTCAATGACTACTACATATCGTAGTACATATAAGTAGTCTAATAACGTCTTTTTATTATTTTGTTATATAAATACTTTCGAATTCATTAGTCATCTACTCCGTGAAGCTATAGAAGCTGTATATGTTTTTACGTACTATTTACATTGACTACTTTTTCTAATTACTTGTAAGCAGTTGTGGTAAGTAGTTGCATCCAATGTCATCACCATTTTAAAATAATGATTTTAAATGCTATTGTGTAAGTAAATTTTAGCATTTCAACTCCTTACATTGTAATGAAACTATGAAATATGTTGATTTTACCACATAACATGTGTTTGTGCTACATAGCTAAACAAAATTTAATCTTTACATTAAAATACATAAAACTATTGATTTCAATTCCCCAAAAACCAATAAACCCATTATTATATAAGTACTTTAAAAGCATATTAAAACATCCCCAATGAGTTTTACCTTAATAGAAGTAATCGTTCGGCATCATTACCTACACATTATCCAAAAAAATTGTGCAAATATAAAAACTAACAAAAATCTTTAACAAAAAATACAATTTTTCAGCTTAAAACCCACACAAACACCCCAGCACGTTTACTCTCCCTTAAAAACACAAACATGAATAAACGTTTCGTTAGCCTTTTGATGTTGGCCTGTTGGCTTAGTGTGGCCTACAGTGAACCCAGCTATGAGGATTCAGCCTCTCAAGTCAATAGTCCTAATGTGGGACATCAAGCCAATTCACTGTTCAATACAAATGCAGACAGTAATATGGATGGCGATAATGGAATGGATGGAATGATTATGGGTGCTGGTTTGGGAAATAAAGACAATTATGACAAGAGAGTGGAGCGTTATGCCTTTGGTTTGGGCCGAAGAGCTTATACTTATACAAATGGCGGTAATGGTATTAAACGTTTGCCTGTGTACAATTTCGGTTTGGGTAAACGGGCCAGACCTTATTCTTTCGGCTTGGGTAAGCGCTCAGACTATGAGGACTCAGATGCCCAAATTGCTGAAGATTTGGATAGAGCCTACAATGCTGCTTTTATGATGGGTAGGGAGTATATAAATAAATTTTAACAAATATTTCTTACTTAACAAATTGTTATTTTTATTTTAAAGATGAAAAACGCAACCGCCCTTATAGTTTTGGTTTGGGTAAACGTGATCCCTTGAATGAAGAACGTCGGGCAAATCGTTATGGCTTTGGTTTAGGACGTCGTTAAATTCTATTGTTATAAAGCTGAAACCCACCTGAAACCATTCTCCGTTAAGCAAACTTAAGTAATTGTAATTTGTTTTTTGGAACATTTCATTTCTTTAAAACTAATCTAAATGAAAACCTACAAACTACAATTTTCCTAAAACTTTTCATTTTGAAATTGTGTGTGTGTAAATTGTAAAATTTTCCATAAACTAACACTATCCAGCCTACAATTCCTTTAATTAGTTTTAATGAAAAGGAAATGCTCTAAAAAATCATAATATATAAAAACAAAATTTGGCAACTGAAAAATATTTATATCAAAAAAAAAAAATTGTTTTATTTGAAGGGATAGTATTATTATAATTTATTGAATAATTGTGTAATAATGCAAAATACACCAACCAAATTATTTAAAATAAATTAAGTTTTAAAACATTAATTATTATTAAAAAAAAACAACCATGTATTTATTTAATTTATGTGTAGTTTTTAGTATGAGTGCCATTTCCAAAATAAAGAAAACTTGAAAAACAAAAAAAAAACTAAAATTTTTTCCTAAACAATTACCCCAAAAGAATTGTTTATTATAACAACAATTAGTTATTAAGCTTAAATAAATAAAATAATCAAATCAATTAAAATGAAAATGTGAAAATTTTCAGGCAATTCAATTAAAAGAAATTAAATAGTCAAATTTTAAATGTTTTCATCAGTGTCTGTCATCCTTAAAAATTAATGAAAAAAAAAAAAAAAAGAATGAAAAGTTTTTTTGTGGATTATTAAAAACTCATTATAAAATTATATATAAAAATAAAATTAAAATGACATCATTGCATTCGTTGTTATGTCTGCAAAAAACAAACCAAAAAATATACAAATTATTAAAAAGAAGCAAACATCTATGAAAATAATAAACAAATTATTAAAAATTAATTAAACAAACCACATTTTATTTGTCATAAATAAGTAAACAAAATAAATAATTTTGTAAATAATGTTTAAAATTCATTGTATAATGATATCAAAAACAAACCTAAGAAAATAATTAAAAATTAATTATATATACGTATAAATATTTACATAAATATTATTTAAAAACTAACTAAACAACAAGAAAATTAAAAAATTAAATAAATATATTTAAACAAAACGTAATATACATATGTCAGTGTCTATTCCAGCACTTAAATTTGTCTTATTCAAAGAGTTTTATTAATAAATAATAAAAGAGATCATGCTAAGTTTATGGGTTAATTAATGTGCAAAAACAAAAAGTACCAAATCTGACTTTGTACTTTTACCATCACTTACCTTAGGAACTAATGTGCTAGTCTTCAAGTTGGTCGGTTCAAACTCTTAAGTTTTTGTTCTTATGCCAAATGTCAAGTTAATTCCCTATTCCCTGCTTCATAAGCAGCTCACTTGGGTCCATTTATTTTGGTTCCATTGTGTTATTCTAATGCTCACAGCAGTGTATTCTGATATCACTCTCTGGTTCCGGAACTAAACCAATCGGTTGCATGTATAAAGCCTATTTTTAAGACCTCTCATAGAAAAAGAAGGAGAACCAAAGGGATGTTGGACAGTTGCAAAATAGATGCTACAACGTCTCAACTTCCTCTACATTATGACAACTTCTACGATAATCATTATATCCAAGATCTAGTCTCATGGCTGAAGGCAAAGTGTCCTGTAATTTATGATAACAGCATTCTAATCTGTTCTCTTCGAAAATTTATAAGCAATCTTGATCTGATAGCATCATATAGAGGCCTGGTAGACCTCGGGTGCAGATAAGAGGTTTCCTTGAAACAGCTGATTTGGTCTTTCCCATACAGTTGCTTAAGAACAATTCATAAGAGAGATACCAATAAAGGTGTCGATTTCTTTCTCATTCAACAATGCGCTGATCCTTTCCAATTCATTAGCTTTACATTTATCCTGACATTTGTCATGACCAGGGACCCATATTAGCGTTATCCTAGAATGTACTGTTATCTAATTTAGAGATAACCGGCATTCTTTGATTAACCTAGATGTCTTAAAGGCACCCGTTACATTCTTGATAATAGCTTTGCTGTCAGTATATATACATATATCACCCGATATGTGATAGTACCTTAGCCAATTCGGCACATAATACAAATTCTTAAGTAATGAAACCACCACCCTCTTTTCCACTCCTTTTGGAGGTATAAGTGTAAACTTTCGTTACACCTGGAGTTGGGTGGAGTTCTAGTTCTGAAGTGCTATCTAGATTCCTGATACGAAAGCGATTATCGAAGTTGGGCTTTGTAATGCAATAGCCAACATTCAAATGCAGTGATTCGAAGTGTTTTATAATTCGTGAATGTCCGTAAATTTTGTAAACAAACCACGAACCGCATGCATTTAGTCTGATCGCAGAGTTGAGGGTACGTTTAATGGCCATTAAGTCAGCTGGTAATCAGTTTAATATGGTATGCTGTGCTTTGGTTGGCTTTGTCTTCATTGCTCCCGTAATAAGGATGACAATGTTTCTCATAGTGCTCTCAATGGTTACACAGTGTGAATGATGCTCCATTGCTGGCCACCACAGTATAACTACATAAAACTGTACGGGCCAGACCACTGACTCGAAAATCAGTCCAGTTTATACCTTTCGGGTTTATTCCCCAAATGATACCAACCGCCTTCTTGCAGGTATAGATAACCACGTTAATCCCGTTGACCCGGTTCTAAATATTTTAATTCCAAGATATCTTGCTATCTAAGAGTATGCCGAGGTTCTTTGTGCAGTAAGAAGTTTTTTTGGCGGTATAATGTTTTCAATTTTGTACCTCCTAATGAAGAGAGCTAGTGGCACTTATGACCCTATTGCTACATAGTTACCCAATGAGCCGTTCAGTTTGAGAGTGAACACCCAATCCTCCTAGCGCCATCAGGATGGCAATGGGTTCAACCTTATTAAAGGCACCTTCAATATCCAGAAAGGCGACAAGAGGATATGCAGTAGCGAACCTTCAATGTGTCCAATGTGAATAAAGATGAATTTCCCCTGTTTGGTACTTTTTAAATACTTTTTTACATAGAAAAACGTGCGTTTTTTTAAAGATTCATTTATACGTCTAAAATGTTTTAAAAATGTGTCACTTATAAATTTATAATTTATGGCGTGACTCTAAAATATCACCTCACGCACTCAGCTCTAGTGTTTAGTAATAGTGCGCCATCTTGTGTTGAGTAGTTGAACGTAAGATTTAGTCTGGTTTAAAACCTTTGTCTTTGCTATAATAACACATTTCAAGCTGTTCAGTGATTTCAAAACTGTATATTAACTGACCTACCGAATATGAAAGACATTATTCATAATTGTATATAAAAGGTTTATAAAGTAAATTTTCATACAAAATGTGTTCAATAAACCTTTGATAAGTGAGAAGATGAATAAGAAAAATTAAATTTTCGATATAAGTTATAAAGGCCTTATTCATAAAAAATGTTTATTTTATAAACGGTTTATAATTCAAATATTGTTTTAGAAACCATTTATAAAATAAAATGTTTATTAATAAGGTGTAAGGTATTTGAATATAATGGGTTTTATTTAGTGAAAAAATGTATGTTTAGTGAAAAAAAGATTTATCCTTCGCACTCCTACTCATGCTTTTCGGCAAGTTTCCGATGTTAATCTCAGCTTTAGAAATTTCATCCTTCTTCGGGTCAAAGTTCATTATCCATTTAAAATAGTATATTATTCGTGCGTTGGGACTAATACCTCGGCGGAATTTGGACCCTTAGCGTTACGCCTAGCCACCGACTGTCTAATATGTGCTTGTCCTACGAGGAAGTCAATCGTCACTCCATAGATTACAAAGAGACAGTCAGTAAACTAGACCAAGGGTGTCAAT
The DNA here is from genome assembly GCF_015586225.1 of Lucilia sericata. Classification (NCBI taxonomy): domain Eukaryota; kingdom Metazoa; phylum Arthropoda; class Insecta; order Diptera; family Calliphoridae; genus Lucilia; species Lucilia sericata. The sequence goes on along the minus strand of NW_023994141.1, from coordinate 235,127 downwards.
ACACGACAATGAACATTTCTACGAGGAAGTCAATCGTCACTCCATAGATTACAAAGAGACAGTCAGTAAACTAGTCCAAGGGTGTCAATACACGACAATGAACATTTCTGATTAAATTTCTTTTTTTATATATCCACTCTCTAGATTACTTTGGGACTGTAAAGTTACTACTGTCTCCGCTCCCGCTTACACAGGGGACACTAAAGAGAAAACTGTCTTCACTCTCTTTTACAAAGAGTACATATGTGATGAAAGAAGAATTAGAGGCAACCAGATGGTTAGACGTTCTGTCTGACTGTGTTTTCGGGATGCATTGACTCTTTGTAGAACTGCTAGGAATTGATTCTAAATTTTTCATCAAATTTATCAACATTCTTCTTTCTAGTTTTATTTAAATGTTTTTAATTTACCCCCAGTTATTTACCAAAAAAAAAGAAATTAAAATCTTTTTTTTACACGTAAATATTTCATTTTATTTAAATTACAACTAAATTTTATTAAACAATATCTACATACAAAAACATACACATAAAACTACAAAAAATCTATTATCTTACCGAGCAATAATAAAAAAAAAAACTTAAAATAAATATTTACAATAAAATGCAAATAATACATACACAGACAATAATATAATATAAAATAAAATTCAACAACTATCTAAAGCATTTAATATCAATTAGAGAACAAAAAACTAACAAAATTTGTATGAACTGGCACTTAACCATGCTAACTCCTCTCCTCCCCGCCCCTAACTTATATAGTTTACAAACTAAAACCTGCAATTTGTATAAATTAAACTTAAACAAAAAAAATTTTACAAAGAAATACAAATTAATTTAAACGAAAACGTTGACTGGCTGTTCGATAGGGTGTATAACCTCTATTGTCTTTGTAGTGATCATCATCTTCTTCCTCGGAACTTTGAGACTCGGAGGAATAATACACCGATTTCATGTAACCGGGAAAAGGAGTAACCGACATAAAATCATCACCATTATCATCATCGGGGGGTTCAACGGCCATGAAAGAGATGGCAAAACCTTTAAGGGAGGTGCTCTCATCCGATTGAAAACGTATTAAAATGGTATCGGAATAGGACACTATAACAGGAGGTTTCTGAAAAGAGATAAAATTAAGTAAGAGATTTAAATATATATGTATATTTTTTAAAGTTAAAACTTACCCTATTGCCACAGTATTTGCCATGATTGGTATTACGCTGAAAACTTTGTTCCTCCGATATTTCCAAAGAATCATAATCACATCTCTCTGAATATTCAATTTCAAAGTGTAAAAATTTAATTTTAACACTACTCTCCGGATCCGATTGTATGCGCCAATTACAATACATATTACGTTTATAAGGTCTTGAACCATAACGCGGATGTGAATAGAATATTTGAGAGTGATTTGTGGCCCTTAAATAGCCACCACATTCTGAAAAAAGAGAAGAAAAAATATATATTTATAAGAAATGATTTGTTGATAGTTTTTGCTCAAAAACTTACCCGTTGAATAGGTGGCAAAGAAACCTTTACGCTGTAAACCTGCATCCGTTTTCAAAACCATAAACATATCATTGGAGGAAGCCACCACAGCATACGGTTCCCTACCTCCACAATATATACCTAAGGTCGAACTATTTTCCGATTTACCATCATGTATGGCCACAAAATCATATATACATTCTTGATGATTTTCCAATTGAAATTCATGGAATGTCAATTGGACCCGATGACCCAAGACGGTATGAAAATGCCAATAACAATAGATATTACGAGGATAATCCTCTGGATATCTGGGACTGGAGATTACCCCGTAAGGATTGGTTATTTCAAATTTACACTTGGTTTCGGTACAATTATGACGATTTTCATGTAGGCTATAACCGTTACGACAACTACAAATGTACGAACCGAAAGTATTGCGACAATGATGTTGACAGCCCCCATTGTTGATGCTGCACTCGTCGGTATCTGAAAGAAAGGGAAAAGGAAGGGATTGTTAGTTGTTTGATCTTGTTATAGAATTTGTGTGTTTTTTTCAATATGTTTTGGGGGGAGAGTTTAAACCGAAACGTTGTTAAGTTAATGATCATTATATTTTATGATTTCATAAAGAACACTTTGCTCGAGCTAACCAATACATATTGTTGTCAGTCAATCATTTTAAACTCTTCAATAAGCACTCTGTTGACAGAATTTAATCTCGTTAAAAACAAAGCAATAGCAATTAAAAAGTTTAGTTGCGATAACAAATATTTTCCGCAGGGAAAACCTAGAAAACGAATTCTGTAGTCTCTGTGGATGTATCTTACATTTCAATTTTTAGAAATCAAGAAAAGCGATCTTGTTATAAAGAAACCAGATTGGTTGTGGTAAACGAACGTTTCGATTACAGAAATTTTATTGCTTTAATCAAGTTTTTGTTTTCAATGAATTTTTCTTTGCATTTGAACATTTTTGTTGCTGGTATCGAGACATGTATGTATGTGTAACCCAAATTCGTTTGTGACAACTAAAATTCTTTCTTCGGTGAACCAAACTATTGTTATTTAGCCAATTCTGTCACTTCGCAAGCATTTTTGTGTCTAAACTAAGTTATAAATAAAATTTTAAAAGTATTTCACTTACCTATTTCAAATTTCGCCGAGAATCCTGTATGCTGTACCGATTTATCCGAAAAGAATTCCAAACGTAAAATACTCTGTTCCGAATTAATAATAGGAGGTATTTCATGACCACAATAAACACCAATTTTCTTCAATCTATTATCCCGCAACTTTGAATAAATCACCAAATAATCATAATTACATTCGGTATATTGGAACTTAGTGCCCTCCAAATCGAAGGCAGTAAAATTTAGAAAAACTGCATGATTAGCGGGAGCCACAATTTCCCAAATGCATTCCTTAGAAATGGGATAGACATCTGGCCAAGAGGGTGAGTTAACCATACCACTGCCCACACTGGCATCGATGATACCACCACAAGCATCTGTAAACGAAACAAATTAAAATTACAATATAAAACATAAATTCTGGTTATCTGAAAACCTATACATGCATATTTGGATATTGCATTTTCAAATATTGTTTCTACCACACATACATACCTTCACATGTTCTGCCATTTGGCTGCAATTCATAGCCGGCAAAACAACCACACTGATAGCTCCCCAAAGTATTTATACATTCGTGTTCACAGCCATGATTGGCAAATTTACATTCATCGACTTCCTTCATGAATACAGCTGAAAAGCCAACTTTTTGCACTGAGCCATCCGATACAAATTTCAAATACATTTGATTGCTATTGGTTCTGTTAAATTAAAAAGGAAAAATATTATTAAATGTTTTTAATTTGTTTTGTTTTATTGTAAAAAATAAAAACTTACTTTATATTTGGTGGCAATTTGTAGCCACAAAATATTCCTATTAATTTGGACTCGGAACTATTGCCATCTCTTATCTCTACATAATCGTAAATACAATTATCATGATTTTCCAATTCAAATGATTGAAACTTTAAGGCCACTTGATGATTATCGGGTACGGTTATACGCCAAATACACTCTTTATCGGGAAAGTACTCTAGAGGATAGTTGGGTGAGTCTATGCGCCGATCTTCGGTTAGAAATATATCACCACCACAGACCACTAAAGGAAAAAATTAAATAAGGTTTTTGGTTAATATATTTTATAAAACAGGAATACAATATTTTCAGGAAATTAGGAAAAACTTGGTACCAATTTTTAGTCCCAAATATGATCTCTTGATCTACTACTTTATTTAACAATTTTATCATATTTCAGCAATTTTTGGCTTGATTTTGTTGATTTTCAATAGAAGAATGCTTTATAGTTTTTTTTTTGATATCTGAAAGATATCTGGGGTTTCGGGAAGATTATTTTAACAAAAATACAGAGGTAGTATTGGTTTTGGGTTTATTTCTCAGCCATTTTTGGCTCGATTTAGTTGATTTTCAATAGAAATATTCTCGAATATTTGTCTGATATATTAATGTAATTTTCTTTCCTATTTGGGCCTTTCGATTATTATTTTAAAAGACAAACGGTCAAACTGAGATAGTCTCGGGTTCTCTTTATATCTCTATTGACTATCTTAATAAAATTCTAGAAAATGGGTCTTGAACATTAAGGCAGAGATTTGGACTTATGAGATATCTGGGAAGTCGAAAGTTTTAAAGAAAGAATTAACCAATTTTCGAAAAGTTTGTTTTAAAAACAAACGATCAAACTTTAGAAACTGAGGTAGTGTTGGGTTTCGGTTTTGGTTTGTCTGATATATTAATGCAAGTTCAAAAGATATTTGGGGATTTTGAGAATATTATTTTAAAAGACAAACGTCAAACATCAATAACTGAGACAGTCTTGGTTTCTCTTTCGTAGTTGATTAATTGATCGAAAATGGATCTAATACATTAAGGCAGAGATATGGGCATATAATATATCTGGGATGTCGAAAGTTTTAGAGAGAGATTTAATCAATTTTCTCATAGAATTATATGGTTGTTAGATCTTCTTTTTTTCTATTTTGTTAAAGATCAATGTTAAGTTTATAATTCAAATCTATAAGATGAATGTCGTCTATTTATTAAAAGAAAGTTTTGTTTAAACTCTATCAATTATTCTAAAAAATAACTTATTTAACAAACAAAATTTTGTTGCATACTTTTAGGATGTAAGTTTAACAAATATTGTAGCCTATTTTTCAGCTTCATATAACTTAAATTTTATATTTATAATAAAAAACCAATTTAAATTTATTAAAACTTTTCTTTAATCTGAAAAAATACTTCAAAAAGTTTTATATTTAAAGCTTTTTAAAGTTTTTACAGCCTAAAAATAGGCTTAAATTTAATTGTTTCTAAATATATCAAGGTTTCTTTTCGACAACAGCTGATTAAAATGTCTAAAATATGATTAATTGCTTAAAGTTTAGAAAGTTAAAGTGGTTTATAATAATAACACAGCAAACTAAGTTAAAGAAAATTTGTTCTAAATATGAATCCCTTAAACAGCTATTTAATATCCACTTAAAGTGTCTCCCTTTTTTTTTAAAAAAAAAAAACTTTTTCAGTCAACTTTATTAAACAATAATAAAATGTTTGCCGCTGTAAACACAGTATTGTTTAGTAAATAAATCAACAATTATTACTTTTTTGCTTAATAGTCCGCAACTAATTTGCAGCAAACAAAGTTTTTTGTTCAAATAGAGCATTTTTTTTTTTTGGTAACACAGCACTTATACAAACATAATTCATAGGAAATAAAGGAAATACATGCATTATAAACTAAATGGTTAAATAATTTTCTTTCCTATAGGACTGGCTACGCATAGAAATGTTACACAGAACAAATGCCTACGATAGCTGTTTGTTTGTAGTACTTTTGTTAGAAGGACCATAAACACCACCTGTTTACCCTTTTCCTAAACATAAACCGATTTTTATCGTATGATATTTTTGGTTTGTGGTTTGCCATAAATTTGTCATTTGTTTATTACAATGAAAAAACTAAAATCACTTACCCTCAAAATCAGCTATAAAACCGCGAAAACCTTTAATACTACGCCGATTAACATAACTAATCAGCATACGACTGGAGTCACTTTTTATAGTTACAGATGTATGATTCCCACATAAACGTTGTATAACGGGTGATTTATGCCAATAACCATCACGTATTTCCACATAATCATCGGTACAGTCGGGGGAAAGGAAGAGGTTCTGAAAGAATACAATTTTACATTAATTGGTTTAGAAAATGTTTAATTTCTATTGATAACTAATAAAACTTATTATTTAGAAAATGGTTAGAACATATTTTCACTATAATCTATTAATAATAAATTTAATAAAATTAAATTAAACTATTTAATTGTCAATTCTATTAATTTTCCTTAACATGGCAATTTTTGCTAAAATTAGACTTAGCATGTTTTCATTCTAACTTAACAATATTCTTGCAATTTCAACACTTTTTTCCTAAATATTTGAACAATATGTACGTACCCCCAACAATTTTAAAATATTAATGGTTTTTGTAGCAAACTTTTAAATGTAAATTTATTTTTGTTTTTTTAAAGTTTTTTTCCAAAAAGTACTTTTTTAAAAACATAATTGAAAATATTAAGGAGATATAAAATTTCACTATTAGTATTTTAAACTTCAAAAAGGGTAGTTAGGACATATTATAGTAGTTTTTTTTTTTTTTTGATTCGATATAAAGTAGTTTCTTCAAAAAAGTACTTTAATTAATTAAAACTTAAAAAAGTACTTTTTTGGAAATTAATGCCAAATTTTAGGCTTTTATTTCTTAGAAAGTATTCCAAAAGCTATACAAATAAAATTTTACGAAAGTGATAGAATTCCTTTCTTATGGTATTTTTTTTATTTTCTTTGCATAAAGTATTATTTTCATTCAATAATACTCCTTAAAGTACTTTTTGTTACTTTTTTTTTTAAGAAAAAGTTCTTCTAAATTTAAGAAAATGGAAATGAAATGATATTAAATTTCAAAATTATAATAAGGTCTAGAAAGTCGTTGTTTTTGGTACTTATTATTTTACATCACAAAAAGCACCTTTTAGCTAAGAATTCTGATCAATAGTACTTTTAAACATAAAAATATAATTTTAAAACTAAATTATCTCAAAATAACACCGTTTTCAAAAAGTACTTTTTTAGTAATTTGTTTAAGAAAAGCGCTTTAAGAAGTGGAAAAAGGAAAGGTGTTGGTCTTAAATTGCAAAAAATAGGGCTAGAAAATCCCTGATTTGGTACTTTTTGTTTTACAAAAAAGTACTTTTTGGCAACAATAAATAATATATGACATTTACTCCAAAATGTTGAAACTATATTACATTCCAATTGTAAATCGTACTTTTTATTAGAGCAAAATGGGAAAAGTACATATCTCCAGTTATATGAAAATCATGTTTTTGTTTTGTATGTCACTTCTTTATTAAAATCAGATCAGAACTTTTGAAAATATCGAAATTTTAAATGTGTGTTTCTTATAAAAGTTTTGTATTGGAATTTAAAACTTTTAAACATCCTGCTGAAGAGAAGGAAAAAACTATTTTTTGGTACTTTTTCCTTTTTGTCATAGAATGATTAAGCGTTTTTAAGGATATAAGGGTTATTATTTTGATTCTTTAAAATCAAAAACTTAGTACTTATAAAAGCTCCAAAAAACGTAAAAGAAGACAAAAAACAAAAAAAAAGTACTTTTCTTATCTATCAACTAATTAATTGATGAAAAGTAAAAATATTTTTAATACAAAAGAGTTAAGTTAAAATTCTCCTTCCAAGAATATGACTTCAATTGAAATTTGTACTGATTTCAAAATACAAAAACAAAAAAATAAAAACAACTTACCACTTGATGCAACTGCAATATAATCCTCTCACCATTCGTAGCCGTTATACGCCATTCACAAGATTCCAAAGATTTATCGAAATCTCCATTAAAATCATAATCACCATCACTGCCACTACCCTCGACCTCATCATTTAGATCATTACCACTGCCTCCCTTATAACTATAATGAGGTGCAACAATTTGACCCGCATTCTGTTGAAAAGTGCGGCCACAAGTGGCACATTTATACAGTAAATTGGCCTGAGCTATATCACCCTTACTCAACTTAATACGTTGGCCAATTTCTATCTTTTCATGTTCACGCACACCCAAAGGTTGTATAGTATCGAGATAAACACTTTTCGAAAAAGTATTGCGAGCATAGTGCATTATCGAATTGTAATCATAGGGTAAACCCAATGAATCCACATCTTCGGGTGATAAAACATCAAAATTATATTCCTGACCCTTCATTATATTCGCCTTATTAATGATAATATGTTGATCACGATCTGTGCGTGTGTGTTCATGCCAAAAGCCCACCACATGACCCAGTTCATGCACCACAATGCCAAATTTTTCACAATTACGTCCTATAGAAATAGCTTGGCGGCCATTGCCACGTTTACCCACAAAAGAACAGCAGCTGTTAAGGAAAATTTAAAAGTTAATTTCTCTATTAAGAAGCTTTAATTTAACTCTTTACTTACCCACAATTTTTAATGGTAAAATATATATAATTTGGATGCACTTTGGGATCTCTTTCCACAAACTTAATACAAGTAAAATTTTCCCAATGTCTCATGGCCTGCTTGAAGAGTGCCTTGTGTGCTCCACTAAAAATATGATCAATTTCATAGGGTATAACACCATAATCCCAGATTCTTTCTTTTTTAGCGGTTACAGCACGTTTTGGACGATTTATAACATCATTTTGTGTGCTGTCATCCAGGATTAAATCATTATGCTGCATTAGTAGGGGAGCACTAGTTGTGATAAAAATAAGACAAAAATAAAGAAATTTTTATTTTAAATTTTTAATTTATTTTTTTTTTTAATTTTAAAATTTATTTAATTTTACAGAGCTTTTTTTAAATTTACAATACTACTTAAATTATGTTATTTAAATAAAGACTTTATATTATTAATTTTAAATTAAGAAACTTTTGAGGTCTTAGTAATATGTTTATATGTCAAGTTTTAGGAACAAATTTTATATCATATAGATTATATAAAGATCAAAATTGTTTTCGATATCCTTTTTATGTTCTAAATAAGTTGCCAAAAGTCAAGTGTCCGCCACCCGAAATATTGTTATTCAAAAGTCTCTAAAGGTAGTGACCCAGGTACGTTAAAAATTGTTTATTCGACTTTTACTAATTGCTGGAAAAGATGATCACAACAACTTTATTAGTTTATAATATTTTGAAAATTAAAAAAAAATAAATGGACTATAACTCGAAAATGTCTATAAAATATAGGAAATTTGATTCTTTAGGTTTATAATTCAATTGTTTCCAAAAAAAATTCATTTGTGACCTTTGACCTTTAATATTTCGGTTATAGATAGAATTTGTATTTTTTTCTGTTTTGAGTGAGTTTTTATTTGAGTTTATTGTCAAAAGCTCATTCCAATGAGCGCAAGAGGTCCAAGAACTCCCCAATTTAACCGACGACCAATTTAGTTTGTAGTTTCAAATTTTAGGAGTTCATAAAGAATATATGAATAAAATTTTATTGAAAACGAAAATTTTTTCAAAAACTATAGAAGATCGTCAAGGACTTTAGCATTATTAGAGCAAAATATCTAATTAATGATTAATATTTCGAACAGATCGTACTTTCATACTGAAGATAAGAATAATTGAAAAGTATGTTTCTGGGTCCTGCGTTAGGTTAGTAGTTAGTGTTTAAGTTTATCAGACCGGAGCGACGCTCAACAGGCCAAGACCTTCTCTATTTAGCCGGTTCTGCAGGTTTTTTATAAAGAATATATGAATAGAATTTTTCTGAATTTTTTTAAAACCGAAACTTTTTTCAAAAACAATAGGCCTCCGATAGGTTGGTGATTAGTGTTCTAGTCTGGTATACCGGAGGTGGTGGGTTCGATTCCCACCTGGGGCACTGGTTAAGGAGCGCACAACAGGCCCGATAGAGGTCTAGGTGTATTTCTTCGGATTTGATGTATATACATTCTCCTTTCAAACTAACTAACTATAGAAGATCATCAAGGTCAAGGTCTTTAGCATTATTGTAGCAAAATATTTAATTAATGATAAATAGTTCGAACTGATGAAACTTTTTCATACTGAAGATAAGAATAATTGAAAAGTATGTTTCTGGGTCCTCCGGAAGGTTAATAGCTAGTGTTTAAGTCTATCAGACCGGAGCGGCGCACAACAGGCCCGATGGAGTCCTAGGAGTATTTCTTAGGATTTAATGTAACATTTTCAAACTAACTATATTTCAGGGTCTAGATCAGAGATAGACAAATTGTTCTCTATAATTTCCCTTGTTTACGTAAGCTCACTCTCCTATAAGTAACAAACACTCTCTCTCAGCCTGGTCTAGATCTGTGGCAACCAGAAAGAGGAGGCTCAGGTGGAGGTGATTATTTTCTGAGGAGGTGATTCTTTTCTTAAAAACTTTTCAAAATATTTTTGTTTCTTAATAATTGGGGAGAGTTTAAAATATTCTATCTTCTAACGTTCGTTGGGTAGATAATTTTTGAAATAGTAAATCGGTTTACTTGGCAGCGCAGAGCAATTATCTGGCGAACTTATGATAATATAAACAAAATAAAAAATCCACCCAAATTACTAAATCAGATCCCCCTGATGACGTAAAGATGTAATCTACTTTAAATAAGTTCAGAAAAGAAAAACTATACAAAAATATGGTGAATTTGAAAAAATAAGGAATGAGTGTCAAATGTTCAATTTAAAACGGAAGCTATTGCCATCTGATTAAGAAGAACAAATCATCTGAAACTGAACATTTTCTTTTTACCATATCTGGTACGTATCAAAAATATTGTGTTAAACGGAAATTATCTTGGGTTCGAAGGACCAATTCAAACTGATTAATAATTAATTTGAGGAATAAGGAATTTGATTTTGAATTGAAATCCAATAACTTATTTTAATTAATTTTGAATTAATTTTACTTTAATACCTAAAATTTAACTTTTATTCCTAAATTAACTTCTCAAAATACACTATTTTATAATTAGAACACAATTAATAAATTACTTCCACTTAAAATTACTGGGTTTACCTGTTTTGCAATTTTGTCTTCTTGTGTTTTTGCGCATTACTACGCTTCTTGTGTCTCTTGGGTCCACGCACCTTACGACCCTTGAGCTGCTTAAACAAACGCCTGTAAATATACAACAAAACAAAGAGCATTACAAATCTTTAACATACTATAGATCACTTCTGGTAGATATATTTTTAATAGGTTTTAAATCCACCAGGTACTTGAAATCACTCAGCAGGTATAAATTGTTAATCTCAATTGAAAATTCTATGGGATTTTCCAGGGAATTGCCACAAACAATAGTCAAAGAATTTTGCTGTGTGTGTGTGGAAATTCTAAGAAATATATTAAACATTCATAATGACTGGATATTTAAGGGAAAAACCCTACTGGAAATCCTTGTTAATTGAATTGAAAAGAAAAGTGTTTGTGTTTGCGAATTTGTGTGTGTGTTGCAGTTTATGACCGTTGTTAATTTGTATAAGAGTGTGTGTCATAAAACACTTGAAATGATCGTGCTGTGACGACTTACAGGTAGAAACACTTGAGCTCTTGAAGTGTTTTAAGGGCGAAATAATAACACGCGTTTAAGGGGTGGTTGTGTTAAATGCTCTTAATTGTAAAGTGAATGAAAGATCAAGGAAATTAAAAGAGCATTAAAAAAAGGAAATCAAAGAGAGTAAGGAATATAAATATTTAATAAAGAGCAATTAATAAGAGAAGACTACAAACTGGATGATTTAAAATATGAGTTCTAACTTTTTATAATGATGAGCAATTTATCACTTCATTAAGAGTTGTTTGTTTTTGGAGAACTGTAGTTACGAAGATTGTCTAAAACAAAACACCTGCTGGTTAACATTCCATTTAATTCTAAGATTTCTTTTCCTTTCTATAACATATCTCTAATATACAATATTTTTTAACTTACCTTTTCAATGTCATTTGTCTTAGTTTCTCTTTGGGTATGCCTTGCGAGTCATCACCTTTATCTTTTTTCTCCGTTAGAAGTTTCTCTGGTGGCACGCTGGGTTCCACTATGATGTTGCGTTCATAAAAGAAATTGTGATGTGTATCATGTTCAATATTCTTGGCATTAGATTGTATTTTTGAGACATCGCTATTGAACATAAAGGCTGGCAAATGATTTTGTGATTTTTTGCGTGCCTTTTTAGAGGAAAACGAAGCTTCTTTGTCGGCTTCTGCAGCCGCCAATTCAAGCAAATGTTGAACATGGGCAGGTGATTTGCCAGCTACGTTTCCTTTAGTATTGGGAGCCTTTAAAAGTGAAAAAAAATTAACAATTAATTACGTTTCCAATTTGTTAAATAAGTAAATATCTTTTAAAACTTACAATTTGCTTATCTATCTGTATAAATTGTTCAGGTTTTTCTATAATATCAAAATAACCATCGGGATCTACTTGCAGATCCTCGGGCATTTTCATAAAACTTTTTGAAGGAAAACCAAAATTAAAGCCTTTCACATTTGTTGGTAGTAGTAGAAAACCACATAAAAATACATAGATCATTTTACAAAATAACATATTTTGTTTTTACTTTAACACTTTTAAGCAAATAACACCAAAAACACTTAAATTTAAATATTTTTATTTATGTTTGTTTAAAACGTTTTTATCGTTACTGTTGTTGCAATAAATTCTTAAATTTATCTTAAATAAATATTATTCAATTTTATATTTAAAAAATAATTTTTTGTTCTTTCGGTATTTTTGTCTTTTAACTTCACTCTTTGAATAGAAATCTCTTACTGATCGTATAACACACGCAACATGCTCATAATATAGAAATTTGTATCTTTAACCGAAAAAACATAAAAACTAACAAAAGGTAAAAAGGTAAAAATATAAAGCAAACAAACAAATAAGTTCAGACACACACACACACACTCGCATAAAAATATTCTACCGAAATCTTAACAATCATAAAAAGGCATCTTCACTCAACATAAGCACACACTAACACTTAAAGATCATTAGGCGGTTGGACGGACAACCACATGGATTCATAAATGTTGGGATAAGCCGTACGTACGTTAACATCAGCAAACCAGCCTCTTTAGCAGCAAATACACATATTTTTCGGTTAAGGGTACGAGTATCTTACTTATTAATACGAATATAATCTATACAAGATCGCGAGCTCTTCTTACACACACACACATAATCACACAAAGATCCCCTTTATGCACAGATACTTTTGTAGTTAGTCGTCGTACATACCTCATCGTCACACACCTTCGTATTTGTTTTCTTCATATCAAATACACCAAAGTATCAGTTCTTGTTTAAAGAGGATCATCATTGTGGTGTTTTTGGATTCGAATTCCAGAGATTCTTAAATATTTTTAATATACAAGCTATCATGTGAAGTTGGCAGGACATTTGGGAAAATATGGAACTAGATTGCCTAAAATAGTACATCATTCGCCTTTGGTTCAGAATGCTGAAACTTCTAAGGGCATCGTGAGTACTCATGATGAAATGACGGATAAGTTCGAACGTTTCGCTTCCGAGCTACTACTCTTGTAGGTCATCATAAAATCGTATGTTTTCTATTTTTCGCTAGATAATGATTCATATTCTAGATCGAACACAACAAAGATAATATTATATTTCATTAAATCTGATCATGTTTTTTTGCCACTTTCAAATCCAATTTCGACAATTATTGAATTCTATGACAACCCCCAATCTTTCTCTTTGTCAACGCAGGAACTCCCATTATCTAAAGACATAACTTCAGAACTCGAGAATTATCGCCAGCTACATGCGGGTTCTTTTACAGCGATCATTCCTAAAAAATTCTGGCCTAACCCAAGAATATGAATTGTCCTTCTGCATCGCGTGGCTCTTACAAATTGGGAAAAAATTGAAAAACTGCATTATTGGAGTTCTAAAATGTTGATCCAGCGACTTTTCTTCTTGCGTTTTCGAATTACGATATACAAGTGACTCCATAATTTTATATCTCAAGAATGACACCTTCTCATGCAGTGAATTCTATTGGAACTAGGAAAGTAGCGTAATGTAGTTTACTTTTCCATCTAAACTTACCCTGTCCAGTTTCAGCTAAGGAAGCTAATTCCGCACACATACTATACTGCTGAAGAATGGTATTTCCCTGTTTATGTTGTGAAATAATCTGTTCAATAGTCCACGAATGAGATCTTTATGAAAGATACATATGCATGTATGTATATAGCTTCCGAGTGTCGGGAATAAGCGTTGAAATTGACACAATTAGCACTACTCCCATTTGCAGATTGTTACTGCCTACAGGAGCAGGCGGTTGGTTGGTTATCGTGTTAGTTCACTAAGCGTGAACAATCAAGTAAAGTCGAAGGGACTTCGTTTTGACAGGACCACTCCACTCGTGAGTTGCTGTATTGTGTAGTATTAGATCCAGCCTGTAGCCGTGAGAAATTTTAAAATGTCATTAAGTTTAGACCAATATTGGATATGAAGTAACAAAAAAATTGTTCTTCAAAAGGCTAGAGCAGAGTATTCATATATCTTCCTTTCCCTGTCTTTGCAACTGTGGCAGTATTCATTGAAGAGGAGCCCAAGACGACTAACATATGTATCTAAGACCCAGTATTCTGTTATTATTGCTAATAACATAGGTTATTCCATCTATTTTTTACAGATTGTTATCAATATTCAAAAAGTTCGGGGAAGGTTTTACTGCCTCAAAGAGCAGGCGTTTAGTTGGTTACCGTTTTAGTTCACTACGCGTTTTGCTTGGAACACTCTACTGGTCAGATGTAGTATTGTTTAGTATTAGATCCAGCCTTCATTTTAACAGCCAAGAAATTTGTTTATACTAAAGGCTAGAGCAGGATATTAACATAGAAGATAGAAACCCGTTTCTTCCTTTTCCCTGTCTTTGCAACAGCGACAGTATTCATTGAAGGAGATTCCAATTCGACTTGCATATCTTTCTAATACCCAGTGTCCAGTTATTACTGCTAACAACCTTAATATATCCCGCCTATTTCAGTTTACAACGTTGAAGAAAGAACACAATAGCTTGGCCCTCTTTCCATCTAATTTCAACTTTTTGAAGTAAGAACCTGGGGATACTGATTTGGTAAAACCTAACGGGACTGCTACTGAAACTGCGTTGTAGATATCAATATCAGATCCCGTTCTGGCAAGCTCATCTGCCTCTTCATTTCCATAATAGTCCCTCATGGATCCAAACAGGGCTAATGTCAGACAAGAGACCCAGCCTTGGCAGATATTTCCAGCATGGTCCGACTAATAGGGAAGTGGTAGTATAAAAGTTTAGGAAAATAAGTGCTGCTTGACTATCGACAAATATTCCTATGTTTCTACGAATATTGAGATCATATAGTGCCCTGCAGGCTGACATTATCGGAAATATTTCAGCCTCGAAAACACTACAGTTGTTGGAAGACAGCTTAATCACAGGAGACGCCGGAAACAACACCGCAGTTAATTTTTGAGCCATCAGTAAAGATTCTGGTGGTAGGTAATAGACTTAGTATGTCCATATGTTCTTGATATCCAACTTCCGGATTAGTTAAGCCTCCCTGCGCTGCACACAGATATGGCCATTATATGCAGATCTAAGCTAGGACGTGGAATATAGAATTCAGAGCTTTTGAATGACTAGTTCTCAGAATCCGTCATTCCAATGCGTGCTGATCTCTGAACTCTGTATTGCTGATATATAACAAACTTTTTCATAGTTGAAGTCCACCATACAAGAGATACATGTATATTTATAAGAATAGGACGTACTATAGCTGTATATATCCATTTGACTATTTTATCCCAAACATCTAACGACAGGTTAGTAGGCAACCGTGTTGGCTTTTTGACCAATAATAATTGTTTTCACCATTCAATTATACGCATAACAGAAAGAAAAAAAGAATATTCATTGTGTTATTTACTTACGAGCTAGATCCGTCTGTCCCTTTATTTGATAGGAGTCATCGTATCAACGTTGGGGTATTAGTATGAAGTAGGGATAGCAAGCGCCAGCTTAAGATAAGTTTCATTGTAAAGTTTTGTGGTTGTGTATTTTTTTAAAGGAAAGGCACTGAGAGAAATTGGAGGTTAATTTTTTATTCAGATTTTAAATCACTAAAGAAATTAAAATTCTCGTATTGACACCTCGTGTTTTTACTCAGTGTTTCAGTTTTGGAATATTTATTATTTCGCCAGATTTGGAAGATTTTTGTCTAGACCTAATCGATGTTTTTAAAGCAATATATTTTTAAACATTTTCACTATTTATGTTTCGCTCTCAATACGTCCCGAAATATTTGTGATGTTATTCACTAATGTAATCCTTAATTTTACCATTAATTTTATGACATGCCCAAAGTATCACAATTTAAGAATCCCTACTCTATAGTGTTTCTGTATTCAATATTATCCTATTGTACAGAGTTTATATCAAAAAATTCCATACAAAAAAATTCCATACAAAATTCTGGCTTATTTTCATAAACAAAACCTCTAAGTCTTGCATCCAAAAAAATTCCATGCAGCAACCTTTCTTTGATGTTGTTTTTATTACTCTCATTGTTGCTGTTGTTGTGGTTTTTGGAAGCAAACTTTTTCAAAAAATCCCTAAAGGTTATGATGATACGCTTTGTTAGTTTTTTTATTTTAATTTTTTTTTTTTTTGATTATACGAGTAGTTTATGTTGCAACATGTAGTAAGAACGAGCATACTTAATGTAATACGATCATATACTATGATATTTACAGCACGTAAGAAATCGTAAACAAACCAATAATAATTGTTTTCACCATTCAATTGTACGCATAACAGAAAGAAAAAAAGAATATTCATTGTGTTATTTACTTACGAGCTAGATCCGTCTGTCCCTTTATTTGATAGGAGTCATCGTAGCAACGTTGGGGTATTAGTATGAAGTAGGGATAGCAAGCGCCAGCTTAAGATCAGTTTCATTGTAAAGTTTTGTGGTTGTGTATTTTTTTAAAGGAAGGGCACTGAGAGAAATTGGAGGTTAATTTTTTATTCAGATTTTAAATCACTAAAGAAATTAAAATTCTCTTTGCTTAACCATAATGAGATTGGATAATACCAGTGATCATGCAATAAAATTATCACATCGAACTAATGTAACATATTAAATTGAGAGACAGAATCAAATATCTTAGTTATACAGTATTTTGATCTTGATTGATCTTGTTAAAAAATTCAGTAAACAATTAAATTATCAACGTAGTAGAGAGGCCGATTAAAAATCTTATCTTTATAAATTTCTTTATGTGTATTTATATGGAATCATGGAAATTTTTTGATTGTTATTTTCTCAATATTGCTTCCTCTCCTTCATTTTTTTGTTCTTCAAATAAGATCATAACTTATTAGGTTTACATTTTCAAAGCCTTTTTTGTCTTCCAGCGAACACGTGCCTTTAACAGAAAAAAACATACAACTATAGGAAATACATAAAAAGAGGCTCGTTGAACACAGACAGCCGTACAGACGGATATACATACTAAGAAAAAGAGAAGATCAGCAGAGTAGATCACCAATATCATAAGCAACCCGTTCATTATTCACTCACTCATACTCATACGCCTAATAGTGTGGGAGAAGCTCTCTTAAAACTAAAGCAGACAAACAATCCAAAAAAGAAGAACTTTTAACCACATGCACAATCTATAAACATTCTCGAACAGGTATGCCAACAGGTAGACGAGAATATGTATTTTTTTTCTTCCTCATCATAAAGAACATCTCTTATAGTCTCGTTAGCCGTCATAATACTCATACTTAAGCTAATTAGTGCTTTAGAGGCGCTTTAAACTGGCAATCAAATTATAAAAGAGGTAGTAGTGGTTACAATCACGATTTTTACTAAATGGATTTGATGCATGGGTAAGAATATATGGGACATGATACATATTGATGATGCAGCGGTGGCTGCTACTTTTGGTGCCATTGCCGTTACATGGTGATAATGATGTTGAGAATGATGTTGCTGATGGCTACGGTGTGCGCGCTGTAATAAAATATAATTAATTTAACATTAAACTGGCATTAGCTGCAGCCGCATTGTAAAATTATTGATGACACCTCCTATAAAAACTAAACAAATGAGTTAAATGCCGCTTGACTTTATTTGTAAACAATATTTATGGACAGTGGAGTGCGATTATGAAGAACACTTGAGTTTCTTCTTTGTAAACATTTATTCACAGAATATTTTTAGTTGAAGTTTTCGATAAATCACTGAAGCAGAACTGAACTAGAACTGAACTAGAACTGAACTAGAACTGAACTAGAACTGAACTAGAACTGAACTAGAATTGAACTAGAACTGAACTAGAACTGAACTGAACTAGAACTGAACTAGAACTGAACTAGAACTGAACTAGAACTGAACTAGAACTGAACTAGAACTGAACTAGAACTGAACTAGAACTGAACTAGAACTGAACTAGAACTGAACTAGAACTAAACTAGAACTGAACTAGAACTCAACTAGAACTGAACTAGAACTGAACTAGAACTGAACTAGAACTGAACTAGAACTGAACTAGAACTGAACTAGAACTGAACTAGAACTGAACTAGAACTGAACTAGAACTGAACTAGAACTGAACTAGAACTGAACTAGAACTGAACTAGAACTGAACTAGAACTGAACTAGAACTGAACTAGAACTGAACTAGAACTGAACTAGAACTGAACTAGAACTGAACTAGAACTGAACTAGAACTGAACTAGAACTGAACTAGAACTGAACTAGAACTGAACTAGAACTGAACTAGAACTGAACTAGAACTGAACTAGAACTGAACTAGAACTGAACTAGAACTGAACTAGAACTGAACTAGAACTGAACTAGAATTAAACTAGAACTTAAATTGATCTGAACTAAAACTGTACTACAACTAAACTATTCTTGTTTTTGAAAATATGAGGGAATTTTTGCATTCTTCGATTTCATTGTTATTTAAGGATCGGTAACCGTCCTGTTACAAATATTAGTGACCGAAAAGTCTCCACCCAGTTAACAATAAAACAATTTTATTTCTTTATACGTTTAATTGGAAAAATGTTCTAATTTATTTGAAATATTTTTATTGTTTTATTTAAATATTTATTTAAAACTAAAAACTAGAGTTATATTTTTTACTTTTTTTTTTATTTGTAACATTTATGTAGTTATTATTTTGTTTAAACTAAAAGAAAACGTAATGTTTTTGTGTAAATATTTATGTTTTATCGTTTTTTTTTTTTTTATTATTTCTTCTAGGTAGTTTAATTTTTGTTTCTTTTAATTTAATCTAAGTTAAAAATATTTATGTATAATAATAACATGTTTTCCTTTTTTGTGGTTTTTATATATATTTTTTTCTTGTTTCAAAAAAATGTTAAATGCAAAATCGTTTTTAATATTTTTTGTCGAAAATAAAATCTATCTTTAATAGAGAGAGTTTAGAGTTATAGAGATTTTTCTTGGTTTTTGTTTGTTTGATTTTTTTTATATCCTTAAAAACTAATTATTGTTTTCATTTTCAATTCATAAAATGTTTTTTTTTTTTTGTTTTAATTTTTTGGTTATAAAGTTTTTTTAATTTTGTTTTATTTTTCTTGTGTAATAAATAATTTTTAGAATTCTGAGTTTGATTGTTTTCTTTCCGGAAGAGAGGAAATAAAATCAGACATAAATAAATTCTATTATTGCACATGGACACACGTACTTACAAAATATTCTGTTTTAAACATTTTATTGTTTTCAAAAATTCTTATTAAGGATAAAATTTAGAAAAAAAAACTACACTGAGAATATCATATGTTTAGGATTGGGTTTAATATTATAACAGCTATAATATATAATCAGATATGTTGTGGTAGATGAAAATCGGTTTAATTAAAATTTTAATTTTATTTCCAATCCTTGAATTATTTTGATCGTAAGATTATTTATTATTAAAAATGTTTAAGAATGTGTCTTAATCCTTTACAAGATCTTACATCTATTCAATAGTTTTAGGCTTTTGAATTCATTTAGCCGCCATTAGTTTATGTTATTTTCGATTCTTTAGCGAATCATAGCGATTCCTTAAACAAACGAAAGAACTGGTTCCTGTAAATCACTTTAAAAATTCTTTAGATATAGAAAAAAAAACGAAGTCTCAAGTTTTCATTAAAAAATCTTAATTTATACTGAAAGCTCTTTGGAATCATAACAATATAGCAAAAAGGATTTCTGGAAGTAATGATAGCAGCACTATGTTGTCATTTAAAGGGTTTATATTTGCAGTCGTCCCAGAATCAGCTGATGATAATCATATTTTTATAAAATTTACGTATATTAAATTTTTTTAAATAATATTTCAAAATAACGACTCAATAGTTTTTTTTTTTAATTTATTATATATTTTGTTCGTGTGTGTATTTTCTCAGTCTATAACTACTTTACAATTATTTAGTTAAATATATTAAAAAAATTATTATCTAAAACTTAAAATAATAAACCGAACTAAGTCCTATTTACTTCATAACTGGTTATATTTTATGGTAAAAAATATTTAACCGATAAACTATAACCGGAGCTTGAGTTAGTAAGACTAGTTAGTTAAACTAAAGTAAAAATAAAAAAGTTTCTTATTTTTGTCATTAAGTAAATCGTATTTAATAGTTACATATTCGTAAATAAACTCGTATTAGCAACAGATTTTCCAAAATAATTTTACATTAAACCCAGATCGTAGTTTTATACCAAGACCCTTGTTTTAACATCTGTTTGCCCAGTTAGTCTTACTGAAAGTTTTTATTCTGATATGCTTAAGTGTTTAATAATGATATATAAACTACATATACATACATATGTACGTATGTTAATTTTTTTATGTTATAAATTTTTAAACAGAAAAATATTTGTTTTTTTTAAAAAGTCAATTATATTGTCAAATTGTTATTTGGTTTACGTGTTTTCTTTTTTTTAATTTTCTCTAAGTGTAAATTTAAAGAAAAAATCTTTGTTACTTTGGAGTTTTAGTATCTATTTTGATATCGATTGCGAGTATAATATGGACTATTAATAACTAATTGATTTTCATTGAAATCATTATAATCATCGGTCTCCTGGGATTCATCTTCCTTGTATATCGATTTTAAGGAACCTGGAAATGGTGTTACCATTTCTGAACTATAAGATGTAGGATCTTCATCACTATTTTCGAAAGGATCCACAGCCACATAAGAGGCAGAGAAACCTTTCATGACAATAGTGCTATCGGTTTTGAAACGCACCAGCAAAGAGTCCGTTAGAGAGATAATGTCCTGAGGTATCTGTAACAATACAAATCGAAAACAATTAGTTTTTGTATATAGAGTTTAAAAGCTTTTGAACTTACTATATTTCCACAATATTGTCCATACATGGGTCCACTGGTATCCTCCATGCCCGAAAATACTTGCACATAATCGTAGGTACAATTTTCACTATTCTCCAAATCGAAGGTTAGGAATATCAGTTGTACATTGCTGCTGGGAGGCGCTTGTATTGTCCATTCACAATCCATATTAATATCATAGTTATGGTTGCCGAAACGTGAGTGTGAGTAGAATTGTTGCACTTGACTTGTGGCCCTTAAATAGCCGCCGCAAGCTGGAAGAGGAGCCAGAATGAAATTTAAAATTTTGAAATGATATTTAAAGAAACAAGAAAATATCTTGATTATATGATATGTGGTGCCATCTCTGGTAAAATTTTTACTTTTAACAATTAAACATATCTTCAGTGCTACATATCGCATAATTGCTTAGGTGTTGGAATTGAAATTAACAAAGACACAAACAAGTAATATATAAATTTAAAATTGCAACTTACATGTCGAATGTACGGCTGTAAAACCACTGTGTTGTTTATTCTTGTCTGTCTTGAGAACCATATAAAGTTGATTTGTCGATGAAGATATAGGATAGGGTATTTTTTCTCCACAGAAACGACCCAAGAGGGAACTACTCTCAGAATCACCGTCGTAGATGGCAACATTGTCGTAGGAACATTCCTGGAAAGATAAAAACATATAAAACTTTTTTCAATAAAAAGTTTCAAGTTCCAACTGATTTTTCAATAATGTATTTTCCCAACGCTCTTGACTTTCATTTACATTCGATCAAGAATCATAAAAAATCTTAATACTTGAAATGATTTCAAATCTTTTCGAAAGATCGAAGGTGTTTAAAAAAATATCAATTAAAAAGTTTTTTCCAAATCCCTTACCTGATGTGATTCCACTTTAAACTCATTGAAAATCAACTTGATACGATGACCCGGAGTAGTCGAGAAATGCCAGACACAATCAGCATTAGGTGGATACAAATCGGGATAATTGGGACTGTAAATAGTGCCAAATGGAGCAGAAATTTCATGTTTACACTCTCCCTCCTTACAGTCGTGACCATTTTCATGCAACGAATAACCATTGTGGCAAGAACATATATACGAGCCAATTGTATTACGGCATTCATGTTGACAACCACCATTATTAATAGAACATTCATCGATATCGGTAAAGAAAACAGCCGCAAAACCAGATCTCTGTATAGACTTATCCGAATGGAATTCCACACGCAAAGCATTACCTTCCGAAGTTGCAGTGGGTGGTATTGAACTGCCACAATAAGTGCCTATCTTCTTCAAACGATTCTCACTCATTTTCGAATAAATGGTCACTTTGTCATAACCACATTCCGACTGATGGTGAGTGGCACCTTCCAAATCGAAATGGGTGAAATTTAAAGAGATTTTATGTTTCGGCTGAGCTATAATTTCCCATATACAATCCTTTAACACGGGATAGGTATCAGGGAAGGAGGGTG
Source organism: Lucilia sericata (assembly GCF_015586225.1). NCBI lineage: Eukaryota > Metazoa > Arthropoda > Insecta > Diptera > Calliphoridae > Lucilia > Lucilia sericata. The sequence continues at coordinate 212,603 of NW_023994141.1, read as the reverse complement.
AGGTAATGGTGCCATTGGGATATTCTATAACTCCACCACAGGCATCCTCACAATGTTTCTTATCACTGTGCAGTTCGTAGCCAATATGACAGCTGCATTCATAGCCACCCAAAGTATTAATACACTCATGTTCACATCCATGATTTTGGGTTTCACACTCATCCACCTCCTTCATGAAAGTGGCCGAGAAGCCGGGCTTTTGTACTGAGGTATCGGAAACAAATTTAACATACATGGTGTCACCGGTGGATCTAGCAATTATTAGATAAGATGAGTGTTAGTTTTTGTTTAGGATTAAGATTAATTATTTAGTTGTTTTACTTACTTCATATTGGGTGGTGGCTTGTAACCACAAAATACTCCTATTAAGGGTGATTCTTGTGTGGGTCCGTCTCTTACTTCCACAAAGTCATATACACAACTATCATGATTTTCTACTTCAAAGGACTGGAATTTTAAGGCCACCTGATAACCCTTGGGCACTGTTATTTTCCATACACACTCCTTATTGGGTAGATAATCTAAAGGGTAGTTAGGTGACTCTAAACGTCCCTCGTTATCATCTATAGAAAGTTCTCCACCACAAACAACTGAAAAGAGATGATAAAATATATAGATATGTTGATAACTTTCAATAAAAATTTGAGTTCTAATAGTTGTTTTTTAAAATCAAAACTTAGTTCTTGAAACTTTTAAGAAAACTCTAGAACCTTCATTACTCTCGACCGATGTTAGTTTATTTAGAATATTAAACTTGATACTCTTTGTGGGACCAATGATCTATGAACGATATCACGATCGATGAAATACATTTTTTTCATGGATATGATAGGTTTCAGAATCTTATAGATCCATTATGGATTCTTAACCAAATCACACATGAATGTAAAATCTTCCATCAGATTGGACAAGCTTCAGTCAATCGATACAGAAAAGACAGAGAGATATTCTTGGGTCCTAATGAAAATCGTAATAGTTCCTTTAAAGATGTGATCAAATATCTCACAGAACTAAAATCCCTTAATCAATCGGGCATGAATCCATTCATCTCTAAAAGATTAAATACTTGATCAGTAGAGGAATACTAAAAAATATAGTTGGATTCAAGTTACTAAGTTGTAATACTGACAGATATGCCAAGTCAAGTCATTAATTTATAGAAAAAATACCAAGAGATTCTTTTTGGTCTCCGACAGGTCGAATTCTTGATTAACGGAAGACCACCGAGATATAGATTTGTGCTGTTTCGATACTTTCAATGATATTAGCATTTTCAGTACCGACAAAGTCTGAATCAATTTCAATTTTTCAAGCTACTTGTACCTTTTGTTATCCTTTTCTTAAATGAACTAAATTTGCGACTTTCTGTAACTTCGACCAACTTTTTGACCCTTTTGGAACAATATCACTATTTAACCGATTTTCAATAAAAATTCCAAATATTTGCTTGCAGATCTATTCAAAATCATCTAGTATTATACTCATATCTCCGATATTTATTGATCGTTTTTACGGTTTTAAATAGAAAAATTCTCGAAAGTTATATATCTGTTGTTGGCTCGATAAAATATTAAAGAAGTTATTTTCTCAATATATTTTCAATTGATCATGGACCAGTTGATCGTTTGGTATTAAAAATGGGCCGGAATTGTGATCATATCTCCAATATTTATGAACCGTTTTTAAGGTTTTAAATACAAAAATGATCGAAAACATATATGATTTAGATCTCGATTGTGTGGCCTCCGGTAGGATAGTGGTTAGTGTTCTAGTCTGGTAGACCGGAGGTGGTGGGTTCGATTCCCACCTGAGGCACTAGTTAAGGAGCGCACAACAGGCCCGATAGAGGCCTAGGTGTATTTCTTCGGATTTGATGTATATACATCCTCCTTTCAAAACTAACTAGATCTCGATTACAAACTGAACCACTAACTTATATATACCCTTCTGACGAAGGTGAATTACTTTAGGGTGATTTTTTTCCTAAAAAAAATAGTAACTGAATTCTTGATCAGTAGAGAGGAGACACACAATTTCATTTATGTTCATTCACACAGATTAACGATGAAAATAGCCATTTTAAGTGTAACAAACTAAAAGTATGTTGGGAAAGTGCTTAAAACTGTTCAAAGTAAAATAACAATGAGTCCCCTTATATTATCCTGACAAATCCTTACCAACCACACATTACTTTCTACCACTTTATTTTAGTATTTCCTTGAAAGCAACACGTTAAGCTCTAAAAGAAAATCCCCTTTAATGCACTTAAAAGCAAAACTTCTTTATTGAACAAAAACTTCCATTACACAGGTTTATATCCTTCTATGTATAACTACAATACTAAGTTGCTGCAGTTGTTATTCTTACCCTCAAATTCAGCTTTAAAACCACGATGACCCTCAGTGCGATGAGTATTTACATAAGTCAATAACATGCGGCTGGAAACGGTTGTTAGAATTTCACTATTAACTTTGCCACAAAAACGAGCAATCAATGGAGATTTGTGCCAATAGCCATCACGAACTTCTAAATAATCTGATTGGCAGTTTAGCGATTTGAAAATGTTCTACAATAAAACAGATAGACAGAAATAGAAGGAAATTAAAAAAAAAAACGCACAGTTAAAAGCGTAACAAAAGTTTTAGCTGCAAGTAAAAGTGTTAATATCACCGACAGTGTGGGTTTGTGTGTATGTGTGTGTGTTTTAAAATAATTAATAGACAATTTTCATTGTGAACATACCAAATTTTCCAATTTCAAAACCACTCGTTCACCATGTGTGGCCGTTATACGCCATTCACAATGTTCGGTTTCATTTGTTAGAGCACCAGCTGTATAGTACGAAGGACTGGCAAATATTCCTGTATTCTCTTGGAATGTGCGACCACATTTCGGACATCTATACAATAAATTAGCCTGTGCAATATCACCCGCACTCAGACGCAAACGTTGCCCAATTTCCGGTCTCTTCTTACCCTTCACCTCTATGGGTAAAATGGTGTCTAGATATGTGCCCTTAGAGAAAGTATTGCGTGCATAGTGCATAATCGAATCATAATCATAGGCCATACCCAATGAATCCACCTCGTCTGGTGTTAATTTATTAAAGTTATAATCTTGTCCCTTCATAATATTGTTGTGTTCAATGATAACATGGTTGCCACGATCCGGACGCGTATGTTCGTGCCAAAAGCCAACAACATGACCCAATTCATGAACAACAATGCCAAATTTATCACAATTGCGACCAATCGAAATGGCCTGTGGACCATTGCCACGCTTGCCAACAAACGAACAGCAACTGTAAACATTTGCATAAAGAATTTCCAAAAAAAAACATCAGAATACAGAAAATAATGAAACAGAAACATAAACATAAAATTTGTAAATTGTATTGAAATGCCATTGTCCAACACTTTAAACGGAGTGTAAATTTGATAAAAGGACACACACATTATAACCCAGCAAACATTCTAAATATTACGAAACTGAAAGTTTTCTCAAATGTTATCATTTGAAATTATAGCTTCCTTAATAATTGTGAAACCTATTTTATAAAAATGTTTGCTGGGTTATAAAGTGTGACAATTATATGTATGTCTGTCTGTCTCCTTGCTTGTTGTGGCAATTGTAATTTACACATTGTTAACTTACCCACAGCCACGTATAGTGAAAACAATATAATTGGGATGATTTTCTGGTTCTCGTTCCACAAACTTAATACAAGTCGAATTTTCCCAATGTCTCATGGCTTGTTTAAATAAAGCCTTATGCAGACCACTAAAATTACCATCAATTTCATAGGGTATCACACCAAAATCCCATACCCTTTCCTTTTTAGCCGTTACAGCTCTGGGCAAGCGACGATGTTCACGTACAAAACTAAATTCACTGCAAATAGAGAAAAAATAAAATTAATATTCTCATTGTGTTTAGGTTTTTATTAAGCACTCACTCCTCTTCCGGTTCGGCTTCATAAGCTGGTACTATATCTAGGGGTTTATCATAGTCTTCATCGTTAAAGTTGTCTGAAACTTTGGAATATCTCATTTCATTGTTGGAGGTTTCATTTTCCATATGCGACATATTGCTAAATTTCTCATTATAAAATGCAGGTGTCTCGATATGATGATGATTTTGTTGCTGCTGCTTTTTATTTTGTCTTGATCTGCCCACTGGCCGGTTGAGTTCTTCTTTTAATTTCTCTAATTTTGAATTGTACTCTGCGCGATGATGGTGACCATAACTGCGCCTGTATTTAAAGGGAGGAATAGAGAAGAAAATTTATGTAAAAATCTGACTTCTATTAAAACCGAAAATATATATTAAAAGAGAAAATTTCTAAAACTTTCTATTAAAAGAGAAATTTCCGAAAAAAAATTCTATTAAAAGAAAATTTTTCGAAAAATGTTCTATTAAAAGAGATTTCCTATTTAAAGAGATAAATCCGAAAATTAAAGAGAAATTTCCGAAAAATTTCTTTCAATTTCCAACAAAATTTCTATTATAGAGCCATTTCCGAAAAATTTCTATTATAGAGGCATTTCCGAAAACTTTCTATTAAAGATAAGTTCAGAAAATTTTATATAAAAAGAGAAATTTTCTAAAATTATTAAAAGAGAAATTTTCGAAAATGTTAAAAAACTTTTCATTTAAAGAGAAATTTCCAAAAATTGTCTATCAAAAGAGAAACTTCCAAAAATTTTCTATCAAAAGAGAAATTTCCCAAAATTTTCTATCAAAAGTGAAATTTTCTATTAATAGAGAATGTTCCGAAAATTTTCTATTAATAGAGAAAGTTCCGAAAATTTTCTATTAATAGAGAAATTTCCGAAAATTTTCTATAAAAAGAGATAAAAAGAGAAATTTCCGAAAATTTTCTATAAAAAGAGAAATTTCCGAAAATTTTCTATAAAAAGAGAAATTTCCGAAAATTTTCTATAAAAGAGAAATTTCCGAAAATTTTCTATAAAAAGAGAAATTTCCGAAAATTTTCTATAAAAAGAGAAATTTCCGAAAATTTTCTATAAAAAGAGAAATTTCCGAAAATTTTCTATAAAAAGAGAAATTTCCGAAAATGTTCTATTAAAAGAGAAATTTCCGAAAATGTTCTATAAAAAGAGAAATTTCCGAAAATGTTCTATAAAAAGAGAAATTTCCGAAAATGTTCTATAAAAAGAGAAATTTCCGAAAATGTTCTATAAAAAGAGAAATTTCCGAAAATTTTCTATAAGAAAAGAAATTTCCGAAAATTTTCTATAAAAAGATAAATTTTATTATAAAAAGAGAAATTTCCGAAAATTTTCTATCAAAAGAGAAATTTCCGAAAATTTTCTATCAAAAGAGAAATTTCCAAAAATTTTCTATCAAAAGAGAAATTTCCGAAAATTTTCTATCAAAAGAGAAATTTCCAAAAATTTTCTATCAAAAGAGAAATATCCGAAAATTTTCTATCAAAAGAGAAATTTCCGAAAATTTTCTATCAAAAGAGAAATTTCCAAAAATTTTCTATTAAAAGAGAAATTTCCAAAAATTTTGCTATAAAAAGAGAAATTTCCCAAAAATTTTCTGTTAAAAGAGAAATTTTCGAAAATTTTCTGTTAAAAGAGAAATTTTCGAAAATGTTCAAGAAATTTCCAAAAATTTTCTTCTAAATAGAAAATTTTAAAAGAAATTCAATAAATATATATAAGGAGAATTTAATTAGAAATAAAATCACCACTCACCTATGTTTCCTCCCCCTACGATGTCTACGCTTAACAATCGTGCTGCTGCCCTTAATCTCTTGAATTTCATCCAATTTCATGCCATTACCACCAGCATTACTATAGACATTAGGCAAAGTTGATCTCTGTGACGGCAGCGAGGTGGGCAATATAACAACTTTACGTTCCGATACAAAATTATTACCCGTATCCAGTTCAATATCTTTGGTATTCGATTGTATTTTACGTTGATCGACATTACGATTACCCAAGCCAATCGATGATTTATTATATTTTTCCTCTTCGCTTTGAGACTTTTCCTTAGCCAATAGGTTAAAGTCGAATTTTTCTCCAGAGGTATTAAATGTTTTGTCTAAAGCTCCCTTATCGGGAGTATTTTGTTCTATTGGTAAATGTTTTTTCGTTTCCATTACAATGGGATATTTGCGTGAGGATAAAGTTTGTTCTTCTGAGGAAATGACTTCGTTTTTTAAATTAATGGAGGGATAATTGCTGGAGGGTTTAATTAATTCATTGGCAGACTAAGTGTATACAAAAAAAGGAATTAAAAATTTTGAATTACAAATTTTTTATTGAATAATAAATTTTTGTTTGTAGAAATTTACCTGCATTAGATCATTATCCAAATCCGGCTTATTGCTAGGCAATTTAGTTTTTCTTCTTATGATATCCGTGAGACCTTCTTCTTCCACTTGCAGGCCCTCATGATACACCTCCTGTTTTAAAATCTCCATTTCCTTTTGAAACGTTTCATTGTATTTCATAACTGGCTCTTTCATAGGAGCATCACCTTGTGGTAGCTCTTCCCAAGCTTGAGTACTAGCCACTATAGGATAACCCTCAGCATCATATTCCACATCGGGTAAAGCTATATCACCCATAAAACCACCTAAAATACAAATTATTAAGTAGAAACCAAACATTAATATTGTTTAAATAAATCAACGTGTTTTAAATTTGTTTTTATTTGATTTTAATTTATAGTTTTATATACACATACATTACTATATTATAATATATATATGTGTATATGTTAATGTATTTATATATTTATCTATCACATTCTATACAATCTTTATATACATTCATCAGCTGACAACATGTTTATTATAATTAACCATTTTCATTTTGTTATTTCCTCCCAATCGACAGCATTTTTCAATTAAATATTATAATAAATTTAATATCAAATGTAAATAAATATACGCACTTAAATATACAAATACATATGTACGTATGTATGTAGATACACACACAAATACAGATGTGTGCTCCAATTATTTGCCGGAAAACAAATATTTATCCTTTTTATGAACAAAAAAATTTGCATAATAACACTTTCAACTTAATTATAAGGTAATTATATTTTATGTATGAATGTATTTATTCTCAGTCAGTATTCAGCTTTTATATAAATCTATATAAAGTAATAATTTTATTCTGATAATAATAGTGCAGTGAAAGTAAGGAGTAGTAGGAATTGGGTACTTGATAGATTATTCCTTAGATTCAGATATAAGGACTCTTCACACTTGAGAAAGTCCAGTGATTCTTTTCGTAGGAAGTTATGATCGAAAGAGACAAAACACTTAAAAAATAAATAAGGAGGAGTTTAGAATGGAAACAGGTCGTTTCCCGTAGGCCAATTCAACCTAAAATTCTGTATTCTAGGACAGTTGCTTGATCGTCTCTAGTTCCTCTTCATCTTCACATAACCTGCAATAAATCGATATATTACTTTCCCACTTACTTTCCCCTAATTGAAAAATGACCTCTTAGGATGCCTGTCAGAATCCTTAGACTGCGCTTATTTTGTCCTAAACGTATCTTGGTAGCCCTCATGACAAGTGTTGACAATAGGGCCTTAGAATTTGCATTCTACTATTCGAGCACTGATGATGTCACAGAGTCTCTCGAATATTAATCTATAATAATGCCATATGAGTGGTTTCACTATCTTTTCCCTGTCAACTAAATCAAGGTTCGATTGACTATAGGTTTCGGATAACATTTTGGACTCTCAATCGCCCTGTTAACTAAGACTAGCTTTGGCTTTTGGGTTTTCAGCCAAGTTATAGATAAGGTTATATGAAAATTTCAGGTTTTATGCAGAACATGCTATTGAGATAATCCTTTTATTATTCCTCCTTAATTTGGTCTATAGTTTTATTCATTTAATCACACAGAGAGCCATCCTTCTAATAAATTTAATTATATTCGTTATAAAGATTGCAATAACCCCTTTTAGCCATATTTGAGACGTTATAATAGCGCAAAGGCATCTTTATTTAAAAAAACTTGTTACGTTGTCTAAGAGTCCAATTGGTCGACTCTAAAATAAAGGTTGAGCCTCTGTTATATCTTCTTTCTATTTCGAGATATTATAACCCAAAGTTTCAAGAGAAGATATCACAGCTCAGATTAAGCTTTCTGATGACACAACAAAAAAAGGGAGTTTTTGTAATCTTTATGACATGATAACTGGAAAACTTGATTTAGCACAGCTCAATAATCCCTTATAAAAGTATATTGCAGTCTCTGGATTTTAAATATTTTAAAATTTTGTTGACCTATGTTAACTGGCTCAGTATCAAGAACATGTCACTAACGAATATAATTAAATTTATTAAAAGTATCGGATACTGTTCTATGTGAGAACTTTATGCCGAGTTTAAGGACTCGATGTTGCGAAAACTTGATGAGATATAGAAATTCTGAAATTTCGGATTCGGATTCAATCCTAGAGATATGTATACTTTAGTCTTCGGATTAAAAATTTGTTGGCCTGTGCAATGAAAGGCATATAACAAAATATCTCTCTCTTGTAGAGTGGAGCAGTCATAAAATTGGATTCTTAATCGTCTAAAAACATCTCCTATAAGTAGATCATACGTCTAATCCAACAATGCTTAGTAGGTAAGCCTATGAGAAGCATTTCGAATTCACGCGTGCCCTGGAACCCAAATTAATTCCGCAGAGTATTTGTCTATGTTGTGACAGAGAGTGATTGTTTATTGCGGCCGTACCAAGAGACCAAGCTTTTCTAAAACACAAATTCGATAAGGATTCGTTTACTTAAACTGTTAGAGAATTGCAACAGGTAATAACACATAGTTTTTCTTTTCTCAATTATCATTCTTTTGAAATCAGTAGAAATTTAAATCTTATAAACAGTAGCAGATTTTATCAACACTAGTGTAAATACTTCTCATTTTGTCTGTCTACCCGTAGGTGTGAGTGATGAAATAAATTTCACTTTAATACAAAATATTTAATAATATGTATTTAATCGTAAATTATTAATGAAACGAATATGTTTATTGTGCTTTAAAAGATCTGTTTTAATACGTTAAAGATTTGGGAAACAGCGAATAGATTATTTCAATTAAAACTGCTTTGGCCAAAGATAGCTATATCAGAGATAGCTATATCAATCGAAAATTGTTATCAGACGTAATGGTCTTTAACTCTGTCATATATGTAAGTATTGTTGATAAACAAATTTCGAAATATTCGTAGTAATACATACTTGTCAGAATGTCATGTTGCAATTGAAAACTGCATTAAATTAAAGATATTAAATTGCAAATTTTATTAAATTCACTAAAAATTAAATTTAAGGTTAAAATAAAAATTAACATTTAAATCTTTTAGTTTAACCTACTGACATAGTTGGTTTCCTGTTTATGTTTAATCCTTAAAAGTGACAGCAATTTCCTTATTCATTCATTCGTACGCTTTTGATTTCTTTTTTTGTCTTTCTGTCTTTTTTTTTACACAAAACCTTTAACTCTTAGTTTAATGAATTTATTCACACATACTTAAACATACACACATATGCATGTAAATAAAATTATATGAAAATGTGAAAAACTTTTACAGAAACACATCTATCTGCGAAAATATACAAAACGTCACCAATGTAAGGCTTAAATTGCAGACGATCATTAAGAGTTTTTTTGCTATAGTTTCATTATAATATTTTTTCTCTTTTATAAATGCAAACCAAACGAGCCGTAATTTAACCAGTTAATAGCTGTAGGTAGGAGGGTATTAAGGGCTTTCATTTATCAACAGAGAGGGACCTAAAAGTTAAAGAATCAATCCAAAAGTATAACCAATTATTTTTCGAGTCAACAGTTTGGCCTAAAGACTATAGGTTCGATAGAACGATTTTAAGCAAATAATGTTCGACGATCTACTATGAAAAACACTAGATTAAATTAATTAAAATTACCGAAAATCTCAAAAAACCCATTTTAATACATAAGAACACTCACCAAATTCTCCTTAACAACCATCATGACAATTACCTAAAGGATGTGCAAAAAAGAATGTAAACGTATTGGTAGATTTGTCACACATTTATAAGATGTC